>NW_006408521.1:10231775-10233314 GCF_000296735.1 Chrysochloris asiatica | reverse complement strand
TGGAGGGTCAGAGATAAAAAGGAAGACCCCCAGCAAGATGGATTGGCTAAGTGGCAGCATTGATGGACTCAAGTGTGGCAACAGTAGTGAGGTTGGCCCAGGATCAGGCAGTGTTTTGTTCTGCTGTGCATAAAGGTCACTATGGATTGGTATTGACTCGAATGGCACCTAACAACAACAATAACAAGTCCGTTAGACTTGATTTAGCAAATGTATTTCAGAGCATTTCTCCAAGTGTGCTATTTATTTATATATATCATTGGTAGTGCCAGAGATGCTTGTAGGTGCCACACCAGTGAGTACACCACTGAATGTATCGTAATTATAATAGGACTTTCAATATGTGTTTGAAGAAATGTATAACAGTCATATCTAATCCGTTGTTTGTTGCTATTATTCTTTATAACACTTAGGTTTTAAGTGTTCATAGATTTTTAATGTAAAAAGTATAAAAATATAGGTTGTATATATTATGAATGTGGTTATACCAAAGAGATTTGGAAAAGGTTGTTTTAAAGTCATTTTTAAGATGGAAATGACACAGATAGTTGTTTGTTTTCTTCCTCACCCTTGTTCTGTCTTGGAGATTTCTTGTCAACTGAGTTCCCTCTGCTTTGGACGGTTGTGAACTTCTCCAAGGAAATTGGAACAGTGACATTCAGTTAGATTGAAAAGATCTCTTTAAACAGTATCTCCTGCCTTGAAGATAAATCAGTTTGGTTAAATAAAACATTCACATTAATATATTGTCAGGAAAAGCACATCTAATTTCCCCCAGATTTCTGAATTCCCTGGCCAAGCAATAGTCAGCCCCATAGTAGAACAGAACTCTGGAGTTAAAAGAGATAGTAGAGACCATTTGCCTTTAACGGAATTTTTCCACAGAGCTTGCTTTGAGGGCATGTCTCTAGAGTCTTAGCTTCTTGCCCCTCCTGGAGTTCCTGCCTGGTGGCAGTGATTAGGGGGCTGTGCCTGGGTGGGGCCACTACAAAGTGGGGCATTTGATACACGTGCTACCTTTCATTATTTAGGCAAAAAATAATTCAGAAAAAGTTTGGGAAGAAAATCTTTGATAAAATACGAACAACCTTAATGACTTTCCCCCTTAATCTGTATTCCTTTTCTTGTAGGAGACTAAGTTACCCCAAATGATGACAGATAGTTTTCAAAAAAATAATAATTGTTCAATTAAAGGACTTTGTGAACAACTGAGAAAGAAATAAGGAAGAGGAAAGATATCACAGGGGGCTTTAAAATGCTTGTGGAAAATTGAATTAAGAGAAAATGGAAATTTTCCACAAATGTTTATATCCCCCTCATGTCTTCCAGATGAGAAACTTGAAATTGCAAGCCTCTTCCTAGAGCACAATGCAGGTCATCTCCTGTCACACACTAAAGAAAGGGGGTCCTTAAGGTCTGAATATCAGCAGCCAGCTTGTTGTTATATTTAATTGCTAATAACTAGGTTCTAACACATAGTGACCGCATGTACAATTTCCGTAAATTGGGTGATGGGTTTGAACTAACTACCTTGTGGTT
>NW_006408521.1:10224244-10231675 GCF_000296735.1 Chrysochloris asiatica | reverse complement strand
GGACTCAAAAGGACTAACAACAACAACTTAATGGAGTCTTGCTGTGGATAAGTAGTGGACAGGTAACCACAAGGTCAGTGATTCAAACCCACCAGTTGCTCCTAGGAAACCCTATACATGGTGGGTGTAAATCGAAAATGACTCAGTGGCACTTAACAACAATATAATGGAAATAACCACACACTTAATTAAACTTTTGAAGTCCTGGTATAGTGCTGTAAGCTAATGCAGCAGGCTGCAAAGTCATTTGAACTACAAGTTCAGTGGTTCAAGCTCACCAGCTGCTCCTTGGAAACCCTCTACAAGGTTGCTATGGATTGCAATTGACTCAGCGGCACTTAACAACAATTAAACTTTATAAAATGATAAATTCCCCTCTTTTTTTCACTATTACGTTTTAATACTGATGAGAATCCTAGAATTTTTGAATGAAGAGTAACCTTAGAAATCACTCATATTAAAAGGTTTTTTTGGTAGAGAAGAAAACTGTAATCTGAATTTAAATTTCCTAAACTTCTGTATCTAATGAGTGGAAGAGCCAAGCCTAAGACCCTCATCTCCCAGGACACTGACATTCCTCTAGATTAGTTTTGCTTAAGCCAGTGCTTCTCAAACTTTGATGCACATTCCAATCAACCAAAGAGCTTTACAAACTCTCCAAGCCCAAGCTGATCTTTTTGCCAAATAAATCTGACTCTCTGGGATGGATGCCAGGCATCGGGATTAAAAATAATGATAACTCCGGAAGTGACTCTACTGTGTAACTTAGTTTGAGAACTAGTGTCTGAAAGCACTGCTTCTCCAGCACTGATGTGTAAGCCGGGGGCCTGGGCATCTTGGTACAGTGCAGATTCTGATTCTATAGGCCTGGCTGGCCCCTGAGGATTTGCATTTCTGACAAGCCTCTGAGTGGTGCAGGTACTAGTGATGCATGGATCACACATTGAGTCTCTAAAGCATTTTTTTGCTGACCATATCACCTGCATTATAACTCCCTAGGCAACTTGTTAAAAATACACATCCTTGTGAGTCTCTAGGAAACAAAATCCGAATCCAGAGGAGGGTTCCACAATCTGCATTTCCCACTGGGCTTCTAGGTGAAACACCAGCTGAGATGATGTGTTTTTGATCCAATGTGAGGCTGTGATTGAGGGTACTCCTCATATAATTTAGCAGTGGGGTGTGGCTGAAAAGGAAAGGTTTATTTTCCCTGTAGACTTTATTAAGGGACGTATTATCTCAAAAACGGGAAGCAGTAAGTCTGACTATATCTAATCTGGTCGAATATTGAAATAAAGATATGTAACAGTGATGGCTGCCAGGGAAAAGCATGATCGGTAAATTGTTTGCGTTATTTTTTATAGACTCATCAGTGGTGTGGTATGATCACTCTATGGCAGGGTTTCCCAGCGTTGGCACTTGACCCTGTGGGATTGATCATTATTTTTTGTGATTATTAAGAAGCCATGGTGTTGTGGTTAAGCATTGGGCTGCTAACTGCAAAGTCAGTGGTTCAAACTCACCAGGTGCTCTACAGTAGAAAATGAGGCTGTCAACTCCCGTAAAGATTTATTAATTTCAGAAATTCTAAGGAACAAATCCTGCTGGGCCTATAGGGTTACTATGGGGGCAGTAAGCTTCTTTTTGTTATTTTTGTTTTGATTTTTTTGTACTTTAAATCTTATCAGTTATAAGATATTTAGCTGTATCCCTGGTCATATTCACTATGTTGTTGTTAAGTTCTGAACCACTGACCTTGTGGTTCAATCCGACCTTGCTGTCCTGCGCATTAACCCACAGCACCACATCAGGACTCCCAATCTACTACATAACTTTAGAAATACCCCAGTCTTTTCCATTTGAATACATGCTATTGTTGAGTGCTAACCAGTGGGTTCTAGCTCATAGCGACACTGTATAGGGTTTCCAAGGAGTAGCTGGTGGGTTTCAACCACGACTTTGTAGTAAGCAGTTTAGTGCTCATGTTACAGCGCCACACCAGGACTCCACATACCTAGTTCACAAAAATTAGGATCTGTGTCCTACTGAAGTGAGTAGGATCTGGAATCTTAAAACTTTGTGAGTCATCAGCAAAGCCACAACAATGTGTCCCGAAGCCACAGTTAGGGGTCACTCCTGGGAACAAGACAGTAAGAAGACAACTAAAAACATAGAGAAGAAGTAAGTCTGCAAGACCTACAACTTCATCTACCCTGGGATCAAAATAACATTCCCGGCTAACACCCCTGACTGTTCTGACCAGGGTCATGATAGTGAATCACAGATAGAATGAGAGAAAAAGATGAAGCAGAACTCAGATGATTATTTAAAAAACAACAACAAAGAGCCAGGCAAGCCGGAACAGTAGAGAGTAGAGGGTCCCTTGAAACTGCTGCTCTGTGACACTCTTTAAACCAAACCTATCTCTTGGAATCACTTTTGTGAAATAGCAGAATGGGACAGAAGATGAAAAAATAGCTACTGGTATGACTTACTGATGAAGATTAAAGACCACAGCCTTCGGTACGGGTTGTACTTCAATGTAAAGGAAATAAAAGTCCTTACCACTGGAGTAATAAATAACATCATGATAAATGGAAAGAAGTTTGGAGTTGTCAAAGACTTCATTTTGCTTGTATCCATCATCAACACTCATGGAAGCAGCAGTCAGGAAATCAAATGATGTTTTGCAGTAGGCAAAGCTGCTGCACAAGACCTCTTTGAAGTCTTTAAGAGCAAAGATACCCATCTGAGCACTAATGTTCTCCTGGCCCAAGCCTTGGTATTTTCATTTGCCTCATATGCTTGTGAAAGTTGAACAGTGAATAAGGAAGACCTTAGAAGAATTGATGCATTTGAGTTATGATGTTGGAGAAGAATATTAGAGGCACCATGGACTGCCAGAAGAACAAACAAATCTGTGTTGGAAGAAGTACAACCAGAATGCTCCTTAGAAGCCAGGATGGCCAGACTTTATCTGTCATACTTTGGATATATTAGCAGAAGGGACCAGTCTCTGGAGAAGGACGTCATCATGTTTGTAAAGTGGAAAGAGAGCAAAAAATAATGAGACCCCCCCAATGAGATGGGTTGGCACAGTGGCAGCAACAATGAACTCAAGAAGTGTCGTAGGAATTGTGAGGATGGCACAGGACTGACTAGGAGGTGTTCTGTTCTGTTGTACATGGGTCATTATGGTTCGGAACGGACTTGACAGAAGCTAACAACAACTACAGCAATTGGTAAGATTGGTGCTCTTCTTAAAAACCCTCAGTATGAGATGAACAGATCAACAGTTTCTTAAACGTAACAATGAGAAAACAAGGGGACAGGGAAACTAGAGTACTGGAAAGGAAACATACAGAACATATTGAGAATGGTGACATATTGTGTTAAATGTAATTAATGTTACTGAACAATTTGAAATGAAATTGTTAAATGGAATGGGAACCTAACTTGCTATGTAAACTTTTCGCCCCCAACTCAAAAAAATGTAATGAAAAAGTTGTTCAAAAAAGAGAAAGCAACCCCCCAGTCTTTACCAACTAAGAATGCCTTAAGAAATTGCCAGATATACCCTGGAGGGTAAAATGATCTCATTTGAGAATTTCATAGGATGGTTGTGAGATAAATCCTAAACTTATGGATGGAAATGAGAGGCAGAGAAAGTTTTGCCTTTGTGTAATTTATCATAAAATGATGGGCTGTCTTGGGAAAGAAGTAGACTTGTCAATGGAGGTATGCAAATTGTGACTGGACAACCACTTGGCTGTGTTGGTTCTTTTTTTTTAATGTGTTTTTGTGAATTATGTGATAGTTTACATGGGAGAACATTAGCTTTACATTCATCTGGTAGCGTAGTGGTTACGAATCGGGCTGCGAACCTTAAGGTCAGCGGTTCGAAACTACCAGCCGCTCCGCGGGAGAAAGATGAGGCTTTCTACTCCCGTAAAGATTTACACCCTCGGAAACCCTGTACAGGGTCGCTATGGGTCGGACCCGACTCGATGGCACTTAATAACAACAACAACAATTGTATATCGTTTTGTGTTGGTTCTTTGAAGGACATCACAAAGGTAATTGTTTTTCATGAAATGGTCTTTGATATTCTTTCCAGAATGAAAGTATGATAATATATTCTATTTCATTCATATATCATCTTAGAATTTTAGAGATCAAGGAAATTTGATTCATTTAGAAAATAATGTGTTCCAGTTAGAGCAGTTAATTGGTTTACTCATTGCCACACAACTTTGTTGTTAACTGTAATTGAGTTGGTTATAAATCATATCAGCCTTGTATAGGGTTTCTGAGAAGCAGCTGGTGAATTTGAACCACTGGCCTTGTGGTTAGCAGTCCAGGGCTTATCCTACAGCACCACACCAAACACTACTAAGTGACAGCAAAACTAATCCTAGGATTTTTCTTTCAAGTTCTTTCTACTAGAAAGCTATGGTGAGATTTCTGGAGAAAATGACAAAGGGGGAGGCCCAGGGCTTTGTGAATGCAGGAAGATCTATTGGGAAAAAAAGCTTAAATTGCTTATGTATATGGACATTTTTATAGCATTTTGTTATACAAATGATAATATGAATATGCTGATTTCATTTGCATGATTATTTATTAAAGCGAATCCATTAAGATTTGTAATTACCTTGTTAGAACTTAGTTTGAGTTTTTTTACTTGCAATAAAGATTATTCAGCTACTGCTCTTAAGGAGCTCTGGTAGTGTAGTAGTTAGTAATCGGGCTGCAAACCTTAAGGTCAGCGGTTCGAAACTATCAGCCGCTCTGCGGGAGAAAGATGAGGCTTTCTCCTCCCGTAAGGATTTACAGCCTCGGAAACCCTGTACAGGGTCGCTATGGGTCGGAACCGACTTGACGGCACTTCACAACAACAAGCTCTTAAATGATTCTATTGGTTAGTCTTACGGCCTATTCAGACAGCCGGTTCTTACTAGTACAACATAGGGAATACTTTACAATTTATTTGAAAACCTCAGATGTGCCTTTGTTTGAGCATTCTGACCTCAGAGGCTCCAGAGACGCTGCTGGCAAACCTTCTAAGGATCCTAACAATAAATGTATGTTTACCTTTAACAAATATTTATAGGCCCGTGGATTCAACTGTATGATACAGTTATTGTCTAATGAGCAAACCTAAAGCCTTTGGGCAAATGTTAATATTTTTCTTGATTCCTATTATTGCCCACACATTGTCAATAATGTGAATTTAACATATCACATGGCCACGAAGGAACTTGACTACATGTGCTAAAAATTCTCAAAATAGAAAAGTCTGTAAACCCATGGGTAGAACTAGGTCTGTTTACAGTAAAAATTCCAACCAAATAAATCAAACCTTCAGCTTACCCTACTTTTTTTTCTTCCCACATGCTACTTTTAGGAGAAAGGTTAAGAATGGTAGAATCTCAAATTTATTAAAAATAAACACGTAAGTGAACTTCCCAGAGAATAAGATCAGTTCATATTCAATTCAATCTCCTCTCCAGAAATCAAAACACTTTAAAAATATTCAGTCCAATATCCTGTGTCTTACTTCTGGCAGTTTCAGCTACAGTGTCATGACACACAGGAGTGTGTATTTCATTAATGTTAAAAAAAGTAAACAATAGCTTAAAAGTAAAAAACAAACAAACAAACAAAACACCATGCACGATTTGCTGCTTGCAAAATAAGATTGAGTGCTTTTACATGCTTCTCTAATAGTCTTTTTTTCCACCCACTTGCTTAGATATTTGAAAAATAACTTTATTCTGGTTCTAAACGGTAAGGAATGGGAATGACAGTAACAAACAAGATTTCACCACTGAATGGTGTGATGCGACTGTAGCAGTCGTATATTTGAAACTCAAAAAGGAAACAACTTTGTTCCAATAGCTAGATATGCAGGTCCAAAAAAATGATGGTATTTTTAACTGCCACATTCACTCAGAAACCCATTCATCTCCTTCAGCGTCCTAAAGACTAGCACATGTTCTCCTTAGCTATATAATAAAGTGGCAAACACGTGACACCACTGACATCACAGGACAGTTGCCTATAAAACTAGACTTCTGACGCTGGGCTCCAGCTTCGTTCTCTTACAGATCATCATTCTCGTCTGGGAGAGCAGTTGTCTGCGAAACCTCTAAATCATGCTCATATTGTGCTACCAAAGCTGGGTCCATGACAACTTCTGGTGGGGCAAGAGCAGGCATTGCAACAAACTCCAAATTAGGATCTCCAATGAGTTTTCTAGCAAGCCAAAGGAAGGGCTTTACAAAGTTGTAGTTACTTTTTGCAGAAATGTCATAGTACTGAAGATTCTTCTTTCGGTGGAAGACGATGGATTTTGCTTTAACTTTCCTGTATTTAATGTCCACTTTGTTGCCACACAACACAATGGGATGTTTTCACATACTCAAACCAGATCTCTATGCCAGTTAGGCACGCTTTTGTAAGTAACTTTTGACGTTACATCAAGCATTATGATGGCACACTGGACTTAGATATAATAGCCATCTCTCAGTCCCCCAAATTTCCCTTGACTAGCTGTGTCCCACACATTGAATTTAATTGGTCCTCTGTTAGTATGGAACACAAGGGATGGACCTCAACTCCCAAAGTGGCTACATACTTCTTTTCAAACTGACCAGTCAGATGACGTTTCACAAATGTAGTTTTTCCAGTACCGCCATCACCCACCAATATGAATTTGAACTGCACTTGGGGTTCTTCTTGGGCAGCCATCACGATGATTCTTCCAAGAGCATCTCAGGGCCGTGACTGACTGAGGGATGGAAAGATGGAAGAAGTGCAATTCAGATGCCTAGAGACGCAGCCTTCTGATCATCTTTTACTTGCAGTTTGATTGTCTTTCTTGACTGGGAGGATTACCATTGCTTCCATGTGGCAGAGAATTTCTATGACTGCTCTTGGCTTTCAACAAAAGTATGTTGCACATGGAGTCATGGTGTGGTGGTATAGGATAAGCACTGGGCTGCTAACTGCAAGGTTGGCAGTGAAACCCACCAGCTGTTCCTTGGAAACAAAGAGTTGGAACCAACTCTATGGCACTTGAACAACAACAACAACAACATATTTTACTTGTGACCATCATCCATTTTATGCATCACTGCAGGGGAAATATTTGAGAATCTCTGTCTTAAACGATGTTTCTTAAAAAATCAGAATCTTGATCCTGCAACTCTTGAAGCTACTTGTTTATAAATAAAGGTTGCTAAGTCCACTAGCAATGGTGTTGCATTCATTATCAAAAAGAACATATGTAGATCAGTCATGAGGTACAATGCAATCTGTGATAGGATCATATCCATGTGCCTACAGGGAAGCCCAGTTAATACCACTATTATTCAAATTTAAACACCAACCACTAAAGCCAGTGAGGATGAAATAGAAGAATTCTAC
>NW_006408521.1:10197966-10219964 GCF_000296735.1 Chrysochloris asiatica | reverse complement strand
TGCTTATCCTACAGTGCCGCACCAGGACTCCCTAGTATCTGCCTGTTGTTGTCGTTCTGTCGAGTCGATTCTAACCCATAGCGACCCTGTATAGGGTTTCCAAGGAGTGGCTGGTGAGCTTGAACCACAAAATGAGTTTGCAGTCTGACGCATTAACCCCACAGCGCTACTCCAGGGCTCCAGTATTTGCCTGTTGTTGTTGTTGTTAAGTGGCGTTGAGTCAGTTCCGATCCACAGTGACCCTCTATAGGGTTTCTGAGGAGCTACTGGTGAGCTTGAACCGTCGACCTAGCAGTTCGAATGTCTTTGCAGTCTGGCGCATTAACCCTCGGCGCCACACCAGGACTCCTAAAGATAACAAAAAGATCCGAGGAATAAGTAAATTTCAGCTACTACCACAAGATGGCAGCAAGAGTATGTGTTTTCACACAACTGAAAGTGCGGCTAGTTGTGTGAAAAGCTTTTTGTTGTTAAATTGTAAAAGGTGTATATTCTCAAATACATGACTCTCTTAATATCAGGGACCAATGCTTGGGCAGTGTCTTTTTGAAGTGATATGGTCCTATATTTTTTCAAGTAGCGATGGTTTTGGGGGATGTGTTTAGCCAAAGAAACGTGTTTTTCTCAAAGAAAAGAGCAACAAATCACGCATGTTTGCAATGAGAGTGATCACTCTGAAAGGAATTCCTAAACACCCTGTGAGGAAACTTCTGGACTGAGAAAAGAAAACTCAGAGCAAAATGATGGAAAATTAATAGTAATGTGTGTGTGATGGTGGTGGTCATGTGCCGTACAGTCAGTTCTGACTCACAGCCACCCTGTACAGGGTTTCTGGGCCTGATTTGTATAGTGTGTGTGTGTGTGTGTGTGTGTGTGTGTATGTGAGAGAGAGAGAGAGTGAGAGAAAGAGAGAGAGAGACAGTATAATACACGGAATGACTTTGTACTGACTGCCCCCTTTGCATTACAAAAATTTTAAAAAAAGATAATTAGCTTAAATTATAACAAAAACTTAGAAATCAAGGTTTTATAACTATAATATCTAATAGGCTGTTTGACCATTTTGATGATTCTAAGATTCTAGACTATAATTAAGTAAATCGTAATATAGCCTGTTGCAGTCTGAAGCCTCTAATAGAAAATAACAATAATAGTACACCAGACTTCAAGGTTGGTTTGAACTGCATGGTCAGTGGTTCAAACCCACCAATCGCTCCTTGGAAACTCTCTACAGGGTTGATATGCGTCAGAATGAACTCTGCAGCGCTTAATAACGATAAAACAGTTTAAAGAGAAAATGGAAGGCCTTCAATAAAAACTTTCAACAATTTTAGGATAAAAGAAACCATATAAGTCTGGTCTACCATAGTAGCAGAGGTCATGAGTCATATCTAATGGACTGTAAGTTTTTCAATCAATATCCCCTTGGAAAGTGCCATTCAGCCTTCCTGTAAAAGGCTATTTCATTCAGTCTGTGGCCCCTCTTATGTGAACCTCCCAAAGGGACTGGAAGTGAAGCAGTCTGGCTGATGGCATCATTTGTAATTTAACACTGAGGAGAAATGCACTTATTCTGGTCTGTCTCAACAAGCAAGGATCAAGGGGAAAAAAGAAAGTTGTACTATGGACAAAAGGAGGTCAATTTTGAATGAATACTATTATTTGCTTTCTTTCATTGGTCTCTTTGTTCACATACTGATCTTACTTAGAGAAACAGGCAAGAGGGGAAACAAAAAAGCGAGAACAATGTACATTTTCGATACCTTGTATATATATACTGTTCCAGCTCACCAGCTGCTCTTCAGAAACCCTATACAGGGTCACTAAGAGTCAGAACTGACACCATGGCACATAACAACAACAGCAACAACAAAAAATATATATATAGAGAGAGATCTCTGGTAGTGTAGTGGTTACGAATCAGACTGCGAACCACAGTGTCAGCAGTTAGAAACTACCAGCTGTTCCATGGGAGAAAGATGAAGCGTTCTGCTCCCCGTAAAGATTTATAGCCTCGGAAACCCTGTACAGGGTTGCTATGAGTAGGAACCGACACCACGGCACACAGCCACTTTACACACACACACACACACACACACACACACAACAACAACAAACAAGAGAAGTCCTGGTCTAGGATAAGCATTTGATTGCTAACCGCAAAGGTCGGCAGTTCAAAGCTACCAGCCGCTCCTCAGAAACCCTATACAGGGTTGCTATGAGTCAGAGCTGGTACTTAACAATAGCAACAAGAAGCACATATGAAAAGGAGCTTTGTGATCCTGTGAATTAGGCATTGGCCTCCTAACTGCAGTGTCAGCAGTTCAAACCCACCAGATGCTCCAGAGGAGAAAGATGAGGCTATCTGTTCCATAAGAATCTGCAATCACGGAAACTCTATATGGGGTCGCTATGAGTTGAAATCGACTTTTTGGAAGTGACTTTTTCTTTTTTTGCTTTGTACGACAATAAATTGCTTTTACTAAATGTGTTTTGGAACTCTGTGACATATTTATTTGAAGCTGTCAATGTATAAAAATGCTGCTGATTGGGGCAGTGATTTATATTCTTCTTAGGTTTAAAAAAGTTAGCACAGTTTGGCTGACTTCCAGCAAAGATCAAGGGCAGAACAAATGTAGGGTATGCTTTCTGTTGTCTGCAGGACCAAAAAAGTCCCTATCAGACATGGTGATGCAAGAGATAAGTAGTGATACCTTTGTTTCCCCTGATCTTTGTAGTTTGTTATCTAGGCAAGACACATTCCTACAGTGTAACTGAAAGGTTTGAAGTGTTCTGCTTCTAAATCTTCTGGTTATCTGCTGTTAGCACCTGGCTCCAGGCTGTCTCCAGGGTTGTCCACACAAGATGAGAAAGGTTGTGGACTCTTGCTATTAGAGCAATCGGGGGTGTGTGGGGGGTATCTTTTGTGTGACCTGTATCCCAACTCTCTATGCTAAAAATCTGGACATGCTTTTTGATATTTAAGAGTATATACTACCACTCAAAATGGTGGATTTAAATATTTTCTTAGGCTGTATCTACTTCAGCGGGTAAACGCTGGGCTGCTAACTGAAAGTTGGTGGTTTGAACCCACCAGCCACTTCATGGGTGAAAGGTGTGGCAATCTGCTTTCATAAAGATCGCAGCCTTGGAAACCCTACTGGTCAGTTCTGTTCAGTCCTATAGGGTCACTATGAGCCCGAATGAACTAGACAACAATGTTTGGGTTTTTAAATGTATCTCATTGATTGTTTTAATTGTAAGAACAATGCATGCTGGTTGCCTGAATATAAAGAGATAAACAAAATGTAATCATTTTCTCCCAGTCTTCCCAACTTGTCTTCCAGCAGGTAATCAGTGTCCGCCTGTCTGTATCCTAATGTAAATATTTACATACATAGAACTTCTCTGCACACTTGGAAGTTTTCTTTTAATCATTCCATAATGCTCCTCCGCAACATTCTGCTTTTGAATGTATTTTGTGTGTGTGTGCATACTTAATAATAGCCAGTAAGCATCTTTGCAGATGAGTTCATATTGGCCTAACTCAGTCTGCTACCAAACATTGGCCAGTTGCCATGGAGTTGATTCAGAGTCATGTTAATCCCATGTGTGTCACAGCAGAACTGTTCTCCACAAGTTTTCAATGGCTGATGTTTTGAAAGTGAATCACCAGGCTTTTTTCCAAAGTTGAACCTTCAACTTTGGGGTAAACATTAACCATTTGCACCACTTAGGGATCCCAGATTCTAGAGTATTCATGCAGCTCGTTTAACTAATCTTGATATCTATTTTGTTTTGTTATGTAAGCACAAATATGTTGCAACTAGATATTGAGAGCTAAACTCCAAAACATGATAGTGTCAGACCAAAAATATTAAGTAGTTTTCTGTTACTCTTTTAGTTAATGTGATTACATGTATACTTTCTATATCAGATAAATTATCTAGAAACCTTTCTATTAAAAGTAAAAAGCATTCAAGAGTATCCTGGTGGCATTACCAAAGTTAATTTTCAACATTAAAATCAGATAGAATTTTTTAAAATATCAAACATATAACCGTAGCAGAAACATGTGAATGGTTCTTATTTCTTTTTTATACTTGAGTTGCATTCATGAGAACACTCTTTGGAAGTAATGTTTACATGTCCTTTTACTTTGCAGATTTATAAAGTCCATATTTTATTTTTTGGCTTGACTCTTTTTTAATTGAATAAAACTCCCGAAGTCCAACAATGTGATTTTGAAAATAAGGATGAAAGAAATTGTTTGTATATACTGCTCTTAAATAACTAAAGTCCTTTTTTAAGAACATTGTTTTGTTTTTCTTTTCATTCTCCAAAATACATTTTTGATGCTTAAAGGATCCCGAGGAACTTGCTCCCACTTGGGAAAATAGCAAATTCCAAGTCTCTCACTAGGTTTTTTTATTTTTTTAAAGGCTGGTGGGAAGATTTGGACATATATGGTATTGGAAGGATTCAGTGGGCCTTTCTTTTTATAGGATGGTAACCTCTATTAGAGTTTTCTTTTCCTTTTGTAATTGGTCATTGTTATGATATAACCGAAAGGTACTTTGACATGTAGTTATGTAGATCAGAATTAAAGTAATTGTGAGGTGGTAGCCAAAGGTGGAACTGTGAGGAGTAGAAAGGGTAAACTCAAAAAATTTCAGCTCATTATCGTAAAATGAAAATGTATTCTGATAATGAAACCAAGAGCTTGGGAGTCATAGACAGGAGGGTAAATTTTGGTTCCTTTATGTCCTGGCTGTGTGACTTTAAACAAATTCCTTCAACTATCTGAGCTTTTGTTTCTACATCTATAAAGCAGGGAATAATGATTCTTCTTCTCCAGAAAGCTTGGGATATAGCAGGATGTTCACTGTATATTGGGGAACAGCAAGAGATGATATGCATGAAGTACTAAGTAAAACTGCTATCAAATGTAAAATAATGGAATTTTAAAAAATTGTTGAGAGTTATTTTTGTTTATTTCCCTTAGAGTTTAGCATTACCACATCGGTTCCGACCCATAGTGACCCTGTATAGGGTTTCCGAGGAACAGTGAGCTTGAACCACCGCACCAACCTTGCAGTAAAAACAGCTTTGCAGTCTGGCACATTAACCCACAGCGTCACACCAGGACTTCACCAGTTATATAAAGGGGCTTAAAAAAGTGAATGGAAAAAATTTCCATTGTCTTTAAATTCCATTTTTTTCTCACACTTCTGAAGCTCCCTTGTAGAACTTAATGCCTACATAGGATTGTAGGAGATATTTCTGGTCACCCTATATGACTAACAAAACACAATAACAGCAACAACAAACATCATGCCAACCAATGAAACAAACATCTAGAAGTTAAAGGTTGTGATTTGACATGAAGCTCATGAGGGACAAAACTAGGATTGGATTCTACATCTCTTGTTTGCCATTCCAGCCCTCTTTAAAGCTCTTCCAAAACATGTAAGCTATGCATTCATAAATGAAGACAACTAGACATTTGTAAATTGTGACAATGAAACAAGTAGAAATAAGGTGGTTAGATGTTTCTGTTTATAATTAAAAAAAAAAATTACATGTATGATCTGACCTGGCAGAGTAACATGGCTATTTCCCAGGTTAGTGCCCCAACCTTCTCTAAAATCCCCAAAACACAAACCTACTGCCATTGAGTTGACTCAGACTCCTGCTGACCCTGTAGGAGAGACTAGAACTGCCTGATTGGGTTTCCAAGGCTATACTCTTTATGAAAACAGACTGTCGTACCTTTCTCCTACAGAGCAATGGGTGTGTTTGAACCCCTGCTCTTTCATTTAACAGTGAGTTCTTTAACAACTGTCCCACTAGTGTGCTTTAACCAACTCTAGAAGATTCTCAAAGGCCCTGGAGTTTCAGTCATTGCCAGGAGTTAAATGAAACTCTGCCATGAATTGCCCCTGAAGGATAGGAGGAGAAGCTGTATCACGCTCAGGATAAGAAGATAAACTGTATCCTTCCACACTGGAGGCCCTGGAATAGCTGCTCAGAAGTTCTGCATCTTTGGAGCAGCTACATAGCTAATGTAGCACAGTGGTTATGAGTCAGGCTGCTAGCCCCAAGGTCAGCGGTTCAAAACTACTAGCCGTTCTGCAGGAGAAAGATGAGGCTTTCTGTTCCCGTAAAGATTTACAGCCTTGAAAACTCTATTCAGGGTCACTGTGAGTTGGAACGGACTCCACGGCACACCACAACCACATAACCAGTGAGTACTGACATTTGCACATATTCGGCTTGGCTGGAAGCTTTATTTCCCAGGAGGTTCTATCTCTGGCTCTCATTGTCTTATTCATTGTTCAGTCCTCCTAATTGATAAGGTCATAGTTTTTCATATCTGGCTGTCTGTTTGAGTCAGTGTTGGATTATCCAATAAGCAAAGTAAGCACTAGCTTACTTGTGCTTTCTTACTGATCTGTAGTACCAATGTCACATTTTTTTTCACTACATCAGAGATTCTGTGTAAGGCTGACGCCTGCCTCTCTCCGAGCCCCATAGCTCCTTTCTACAGATTGAAAGCCTTTTTTCCAAATTCACAATTCCTCACAGGATAGAGTACGCAGTAAGCAAGGCAAGCCTAGGCTTACTTGTGCTAAGTCCATGCTTACCTTGGTTATTGGGTAATATGACCCTGAGCTGAGATAGGATCGCCTGAAGGATGAAGGACGAGCGGTTTCCCTGAGTTTTTCCTGTACAGTTTTTAACCTCAGTATTTTGGGGAGAATGGTTCTAGCCCCTGCCCCATGCCAAAATCTTCAGATGTTCAAGTCCCTTATGTAAAATGGTATAGTATTTTCATATAAAAGCCAAGATGACCAGGCTTTGTCTCACATACTTAGGATATATTGCCAGGAGGGACCAGGGTCTGGAGAAGGACGTCATGCTTTGTAAAGTGAAGAGTCAGCGAAAAAGAGATTGGCACAGTGGCAGACGCAATGGGCTTACGTTTAACAGCAGTTGTGAGGATGGCACAGGACTTGTTGGTGTTTCCTCGTTCTGTTGTGCATATTGGGTCACTATGAATCAGAACCAATTCTGTAGCACCTAGCAACAACTGAAAGGAGGGCTGCTAGTGTAGTGGTTACAAGTCAGATTACTAATCTCAAGGTCAGCAGTTTGAAACTACCTGCAGTTCCGCAGGAGAAACACGAGGCGTTCTGCTCCCGGAAAGATTTACAGCCTCCAAAACCCTATGCAGGGTCCCTGTGAGTTGGAACTGAATCCATGGTACACCACCACCACTAACAACAACAACTAGAGCCCTGGTATGGTGCCACAGGATAAGCACTCGACCTCAAGGTTGGTTTGAACCACAAGGTCAGCAGTTCAAACTCACCAGTCACTTCTTGGAAACCCTATACAGGGTCGCTATGAGTCTGAACTGACTCAATGGTACTTAACAACAACAACTGGTATGGCACTATGCACTAGACAGCAAAGTCAGTATGAACTTCAAGGCTGATGGTTCAAACTCACTAGCTGCTCCTTGGAAAACCCTGATCAGGGTTGCTATGAGTCAGAACTTAACAATAACAACAACATTTGCATATAACCTAAGTACATTTTCCTGTATACTTTACATGCTATGTTAGTCTCTGAGGGGTTGGTTTGGCCACTTAATTGCCTTCCTCCTACCCTGAATATTTTCCATCTTTGCTTGGTTAAATTCTTGCATGCGGAACCCCTCCATACTGAGGGCCAACTGTAGATGTCCATCTCCCCAAGTAGACATGAAGCTTTTAGAAGATACAGGGGCATTTCATACCTTGGGATGTCCTCAATGCTTCTTTGCAAGTCATCAAGTGGTTTTACTATGTTTGAGCTTTTTGATTTGGACAAATGCTATTCTAAATAGTTTTTTCCCAAGGCAGTTAGATGTATCAGTAAGTTATGAAGTATTTTGAACTCCAAGGTCATGCTCTGCTCATCCTAGCCTGGAGCTATCATGCAAACTACATTCAAAGTTTGAACTCCTTCAATTGTTAACAGTTATTAACAGAAAACCTCACATGGTTGTTGAAAGGATTAAATGAGCTCATGAATGTAATACATTTAGCTTAGTTCCTGGTACAGGGTAGTCATTCAATAAAAGTTAGCTATTATTGTTATTATTTATTGATTCTGATGTCATTCACCAAATATATAATGCCTTTAAAGTCAGTGCCAGGGTGGGCCCTTGCATACTCTTCCCATATTTCTAACTCTACACTCAGTTCCAATTCTGCCCTTTGAAATAGCTCTGTCCCTATTTTCGGAGTCATTTCCTGTATCACAGATGGCATTCTGACAAAGGCCATATTTAGGATTTATTTTCCAGCCTTTTTTTTTTTTTTAATCCATGGTTGTTTCAGGTTTCTTTCCACATATGACAGAGCTTCAAAAAGTTTGTGGAAAAATGGAATTGAAAGATAATGGAATTTTTCCAGAAACTTTTTGCACTGCTTTCCACACCTCAACAAATTAGACATTTATATCTCTTTTGACCAGATTTAGCTACGTTAGGGCCTGAGATCTGGTCTCTGAATTAACTAAACCAGTGCTTTTCACAGTAATTTACATATGAATAACCTGAGTTCACAGGTTGGAGTGGGGCCAGAGATTCTGCCAGGTGTGGCACTGTCGAATAAACTAACTGCTAGGTCAGCAGTCCACCAGCCACTCCTCAGAAACTCTGTACAGGGTTGCTCTGAGTCAGAACCAATTCCATGGCACTTAACAACAACAACAACAATCAGCTCACCGGCCTTGTTGCTGATGCTGCTGGTCTGACTTAGTTTAAATTAACAAATGATTTTCTCTGACACCTTGTTTTCCTTCTACTCCCTTTTGTCAATTTTGCAGTCCAGATTAAGATTTCTAAACAAACAAGGTGCAGTCAGACACATTTATGCAAGCTAGCATGTTAATGATACGTTAACATGGGTTACATTACAAGATGAACTCCATATCTAGAAAAGCCTAAAGGAAACATTCTGGTATTCTCTCCCCATTTAGACAATAGGCACTAACAGCTGTACTTTGTAGAGTCTAAGAGCAGCAGCTGTGAAATCTGACAGACTGGGTTTAAAGCAGGGTTTAAACCAGTTCATTCCAATTAGACCTGCTGCTGAGAATTTACATTTTCGAAAAAGAGGAAGACCCCTACGATGGACTGGCCAAGTGACAGCATCAATGGGCTCAAGCGTGGCAATGATAGTGAGGTTGGTCCAGGATCAGGCAGTGTTTAGTTCTCCGGTGCATAAGGACGCTATAGGCACCGACTAGATGGCACCTAACAACAACAACAACCAGATAGACTGAAGTAGAAGCTACTGTGTAACAAGATCCCCAGGTAATTCTTATTTATACAAATTCCCTGGGGATCTGTTAGAATCACCTGGGGACTTTGTTAAACTATAGATTCTAATTCAGTCTGTCTGAGCTGGAAATGCAAATTCTCAGCAGGTGGTGCAACAGGAATTCCATCCCAAATCCTGGTGTGGTGCTGTAGGAATGCAAGGTCAGTTGGAACTGCAAGGACAGCAGTTCAAACTCAAAGGCACTTAACAACAACTAACAACATATATACGGTATACTTATATTCTTGATATACTTTATGTTGTTGTTATGTGCCGTGGAATCGGTTGGAGTTGGTTCCGACTCATAGCGACCCTGTACAGGGTTTCTGAGGCTGTAAATCTTTATGGGAGCAGAAAGACTCATCTTTCTCCCGTGGAGTGGCTGGTAGTTTCGAACTGCTGACCTTAAGGTTTGCGGCCCGATTCGTAACCACCGCGCTACCAAAACTAATATGTTGTTGTTAAGTACCGTCGAGTAGATTCCGACCCATAATGACCCTGTACAGAATTTCCAAGGCTGTAAATCTTGATGGGAGTAGAAAGCCTCATCTTTCCCCTGCGAAGCAGCTGGTAGTTTTCGAACTGCTGACCTTAAGGTTCACAGCCCGATTCGTAACCACTATGCTACCAAAGCAGAGCTATATACTACCCTTTATAAAAGGAGCTCTTGGTAGCGTAGTGGTTATGAGTTGGGCTGCCAACCTCAAGGTCAGCAGTTTGAAAATACTGGTGGTTCCACGGGAGAAAGATGAGGAGTTCTGCTCTCGTAAAGATTTACAGCCTCGGAAACCCTGTGCAGGGTCACTATGAGTCAGAATCGACTCCGTGGTACTTACCAACAACACACCTTAAGAAGGTATATACTATACCTTTTTGTAATAAAGTCATGACAATGTACGTTTCTATATCAGGGAAGGAGCTCTGCTAGTTTAGTGTTTATAAGTAAGGGCTGTTAACCTCAAGCTCAGCAGTTAAAAACTACCAGCTGTTCTAGGGGAGAAAGATGAAGCTTTCAGGCCTGCGGGTCCTATGAGGACTGCAGAGTTATTTGGTCTGGCCATACTATGGCAACGTAAGTTCCAGTCATCATATTTTTGTTGTTAAGTGCCATTAAGTCCATAAGGACCCTGTATAGCGTTTCCAAGGAGCAGCTGGTGAGTTTGAACTGCCAACCTTGCTGTTCAAACCAAGCTGACAGTATAGTGCTTTATCCTACAACACAACACAACACCACACCAGGATTATGAACAGCACCTGCTGAGAATTTGCATTTCCACCCCAGATAAACTGAATCAGAAGCTACAGTTTAACAAAATCCTTACTTAGGTGTTTCTAATAGATTTTATTAGCTTCCCCAGGTGGTTTTAATAGAGTCCTATCACATTGTTCTTAAGTACCAGTCCAGTCAGTGCCAACCCATAGCAACCCTGCATAGGAGGGTCCAAGGAGCAGAATTGAATTATTGAGTTGCTGACCTTGCAGTTCAAAGGACTTTTGCAGTCCAGTGCATTAAACCACAGTGCCACACCAGGACTCCATCACATTAGGAGTGAGTTAATTAAATGTTTGACCAAATTTAGCAGAGTAGTTTTTTTTTAAGTTGATAATTTTCTATTGCCGGTGAACGATGTTATATAAATGTCCAAATGACTCTTGGCAGAAAAAAGATTCCGCACCCCTGCCGTATATAAAATGACAGCAATAAGTTCCACCTAACACCAACCTCTTTGGGTGGTGCAGTTGGTGAATGTAGTAGGCTGCTACGAGAGTTTTCAGCTCCAGTCCACTCAGCAGCACCTCAGAATAAAGTCCTGACAATGTCCGTAAGAGCCCTGTACATAAAGGATTATGAGCTGGGCTGTTAGCCACAACGTGAGCAATTTGCCTCTACCAGTTACTCTATGGGAAAAAGATGAGGCGTTCTACTCCTGTCAAGATGTAGTCTGGGAAATCCTGTACACGGCTGCTGTAAATTGGAACCGACTCAGTAACACACAGCCACCACCACCAGTTCAACTCTGACATGCGTAGGGTCCCCATGACTGGGATTTGAGTCCATGGAAACTAGTTGAAATGGATGGTGTGGTATACCTGAGATGTCCTGTAATCACTCCTCAAGTACTGACAGTTGCTCATCTGGTTTTTATACCAGTGTTTTGGAGACAAAGTCAGATTTGTTTTTCAAATTAAAAATGAGATTTAGATAGAACTTCAGCTTTGATAAAATAGGACAACATAGCTAATTCAGCATCGATAAGATTTTACTGTATTTGCATGAACTCAGTTGCTTTATTAGCATGAAGTCAGGATTCTCTCGTGATGCTCAGACTGGAACGATTCCACCTGTTCTGTAAAGATGAGGCGTCTGGAAACACAGGAAGTTCCAAAGTTTCATTGCCTTAGGACTCTGGTTCCAGGGGGCTAACACAGGTTAATAGATGGTAGTCTGCAGTAGGTGGAAGGGAAAGTGTGCATTTGTAAGTTCCTCAGATCACTGAGACACCTAGTGATTCTGAAAATATTATTAATTGCTATCTAGTTAATTCTTTCAAACTACAGTGTACTTAAAAATCTTTTGAAGGCTTTTTGTTAAAATAAGTGTGCCTAGGCACTATTAAAAGATTTTGACTTAAACAGATGTGGGAAATTTGGGAGCAAGACATTTACCAAGACCACATTTGAGAAGCACCTTCATATGTGAATGTTGTAAGGAGGTGTCCATATCACCTGTTTGCATCTTCCTCCAAGTCCCAGATGTAGAGTTGTGACTTGTGAAGTCGCGGAAGAGGTTTTGGATGAGATTTGTAGAGTGAAGGACATATCTATACAATGATGCAAGGTTTCTTGTTGTTAAGTGCCGTTGAGCTGGTTCCAACCCATAGTGACCCTGCAGAGGGTTTCTGAGGAGCAGCTGGTGAGCTTGAACCACTGACGTTGGAGTTCAACACGACTTTGCAGTGCAGCACATTAAACCACATCACCATGCCAGGCTTTTTTTTCTCTGTCTTCTTCCTCCTCCTTTTATTATTTCAAAGGGTCAGGTGTACATTGGGAGCCATTTGGTTTAGGAGAAAGTATTACTGTCTTGCGGTTCCATGAAATGCCACAGATCTCTTATGGTTTATGGTTTTCTTGTTTTCACAGCACGGGATTTGTAAAGACTAAGTGGGAACCAAAATTAGGCTTTAAAATGAGAGACAACTAGTAATTTTCATTTCTCTAGTCTGTAGTTTTCTTACCTGTAATTTTAGGGGGAAAGAAATTTTTGTGCTATAATTTCAACACTTCCTTATAATTCTGGTAAATTGTTTCTTCAGAGTTACAAGGAGCCAGTGGAATAACCCTAAAACAGTCCTATTATGAGAAAGTCTGATTTTCTTTGCTATAATTATCTGGACACTATCAAAATACAAACTAATTTTAAAAAGATAGAAATATTTCAACCAACTCTAATTATATATTTTATAACAGTTTTTGTAGAGTGCTGTCGGAACCAACTCATAGTGACCATATTGGATTTCTGAGGAGCTGCTGGTGAGCTTGAACCGCCGGCCTTATGGTTCAAAGCAACCCTGCAGTCCAGCACATTAACCCACAGTGCCACACCAGGACGGGGTATATTATTGTAAAATATAATAAATTATAAAACAGAATATATAGTATTTATATAATGTGAACCAGAAGTTGACAATTTTTATATTTAAAAGTAGAACTTAGCGTCTACTTCCACCTATGGCATACATACACATATTTCGTAATACTGCCATGAGGTTTTTGTTAATGGAGCCTATAATACAAATTGTTTTCTTAAAAATTGCCAGGGAGAATTTAAAATTTCTTTTAAGCATTTAAGAAAAGTATAGGAGACAATGTTAATTAGCTATATAGCTTAATAGTGATTTGGTTTTATATAAGATAAATTTTATAATGAAATTCCATTATCATTTGAAAAAATATTTAATAGGTGACACTTTCTTTTTGGATATATTTAATTCTCAAACATTCCTCATCAGATATACTTCAAAGAATCCAGATTTCTGGGGATGGCTTTAGGCTTCATGATGATATAGATTTATTAACTGTGTATTATCACACAGGGACTTACAGAAAGTGTTTAGCACAGTGCCTGACAGTTACTACTCTTGTTGCTGATAGGACCACCACACCACCTTGCAGAGAGTGAGTGCTAAAGCAATTTAATTTTATTTTGAGAAGAAGCTACTGAAGGATTCCTGGTATGACATTGTGGGCTAAGCCCTGGACTGGGGACAACAAGATTGGAAGTTCAAATCCACCAACTGCTCCATAGAAACCCTGTGCTGTGTTACGAGTTGGAATGGACTCGAAGGCCCTTAGCAAAAACAATAAAGTTATTGAAAAGCTCATTTGGATGATTTCGTACAAACATTTAACAAGAATCAATGACGTGAAGCTAATAAGAAAACAGGTGAAATTTCCTATATTAAAGTTTTGAATGTAGCATCTAAAACAAAACAGGCAAATTATAAAATGCAAACTTTCTTTTGTAGTTGTTTTCTTTTCAATGATTTGAGTTGTTTGGCAATTAACTGAGTAACATTTGTTTTAAATCTTGGTCAGTGATTCTAACATTTTTTCTAAGTTTTTAAAAAAAAAACACATCTTTAATTGTATGTAGGAAGGGATTTGGATAATAAAATCCAAGCTTTAGAAATATAAGTGTCTGAGTACTTTGTTGTTGTTGTTAGGTGCCATTGAGTCGGTACCGACTCATAACGACCCTATGTACAACAGAACAAAACACTGCCTGGTCCTGGGCCAACCTCACGATTGTTGCCATGCTTGAGCCCACTGAAGCTGCCACTTTGCCAATTCATCTCACTGGGGATCTTCCTCTTTTTCTCTGACCCTCCGCCTTACCAAACATGATATCCTTCTCCAGTGACTGGTCCCTCCTGACAACATGTCTGAAGTATGAGAGACAAAGTTTGGCCATTCTGGCCTCCAAGGAGCACTCTGGCTGCACTTCTTCCAAAATAGATCTGTAAAAAAGAGGACATTTAAAATATTTAGAAAGCAATGGAAGAATGAAAAACCCTGAGTTTCTTTTGATTGTCAGCATGACTAATATATGGTAGTTGGGTTTGGGCAGGACCATACCTGTAGGTGCTCTGCATGTTCTCTCCCTATAGCTTTTGAGCCTGTTTTTAAATTCTGGATGTGGCACCCTAATAGACTCACACCATGGCTTTAGGCTTATTGATTAACGTCAGGAGAAGAGAAACGTGTTTTTGCCTTATCGGAGCCACTGCTGTGTGCAGGCATTCTTTAGGTTTCCAGGATGCCCTAAAGGGGTACTGTTAGTGTCTCCCTATATCAGCCAATGTAAGGTGGTGTTATCTGAGTTTTTATGAAACCGAGGTGTCTGCAGTAGCTAGGCAGTGGGGATAATCGATCCTTAAAAAGAGTCCTGTTAGTAATCACATCCCAGCTGTAAGCAATAGGGCTTTTGGACTGAAAGTGTCTCTTGTACTTTGCAAACTTGACATTTCACTGGTCCTGGGCCAGTGCAGCATATGCAGGTAATGCCAGCCACCTTTTACCTGAGAGCAGTGCAGAATAAAGAGATGAAAACTGAGAAAGCTCATCTAACACAGTCTGACTTAGATCTGACTGTGGGTGAAAAAGATACAGTGTTGAGAGACTGGGTTGAAATGATCTGGCTCCTGGTCTTGCTGTTTGGCAAATGTTATGTGGAAATGCTTTCAGTTCACAAATCAGAAGCGTCTTTGACTACCTTTTAATAGACAGACACCCGTAAGAATGTCACTGCATGTATGTTTAATACATTTCAAAATTGTTACTGAACACTCCAGCAAAAACCACATACCCATGTTGCTATGGAACAGTCTTCTAGCTAAATATAATTTCTGTTAAATTGAGAAAACACATGCATTGAAATTTTTGGTGAGTTTCTCAGGGCAATAATGCCTTTACTTAATTGTGAAAGAATTTCCAGATTGCAGTTAAATTGCTCTCCTAGGCTCTTGAAGAGTTCCAAGTTACATTTTTTTTTTTAAGTTTTTATTGTGAATTGAGTGATAGTTTACATGGGAGAAAATTCAATCCTATCGTATTTCATTTCATTGCAGTAATTACAATCCGCTCTATGTACCATCATTCAACAGCATTTGCTTTGCTTCTATTCCCTCTGTGTTTTTTGTTTTGTTTTGTTTTTTTTTCTATGTACACCGAAGCACTCAGGAATAGATAACCATTCAAACAACCAAAGGGTACACCCCACAGGCCTTCCCCCAACCCCGGCTGTCAGCACACAGCCCCTCTCCCTCCCTGAGTCCAGAGTCCCCAGCTGCTCCATTTCTTCTTGTCATCTTCTCTGCCTCCTTCTCTGGCATCACTGCTTCTCTGGATAGGGTCCTGCACTCCGCTCTTCTCACTTGATGGTCCCAGGGTCCTCTGCTCCTGGACTTTAAGATCAACCACTCCCCTCCTTTTGTTACAAAACATCTACCTTTACATTTGCAACACTCACAATCAGTCTTGATAGCAGTTATTCACTCTTGAACCACAAGTGTCTTATCCCCATCTCCTTTCACCAGCCCCATCCAGACAGGTTGCAAAGTTACATTTACTAAACATTTTCTCACTGTAGCTCCACTGGTGTGGTGGTGGTTGTAATGCCTTGGAGTCGGTTCTAACTCATAGCGACCCTGTGTAGGGTTTCCAAGGCTATAAATCTTCACAGGAGCAGAAAGTCTCATCTTTCTCCCAGAGAACGGCTGGTAGTTTTGAACTGCTGATCTTGAGCTTAGCAACCCAACTTGTAACCACTGCCTTGTTGCTTTTATGTGTCTTCAAGTCAGTTTTTACTTGTACTGATCCTGTGCACAACAGAACTAAACACTGCCTGGTCTTGTGTGTCATTCTCACAATTGTTACATGTAAGCCCGTTGTTGGTGCTACTGTGTAAATCCATCTCCTTGGGCTGCTTCTCTTTTGTTGACTCCCACTTTTCAACTGGAGAAGACGTCTTGTCATCCTCACTTCTAAGGAGCATTATGGTTGGACTTCTTCTAAGATAGGTTTCTTCAAGTACTTTTAACATTCTTCTCCAACACCATAATCTAAATGCGTTGCTGCTACTCCAGTCTTCCTTACTCATTGTTCAACTTTCACATGCATAAGAGGTGATTGAAAATACAGTGGTTTGGGTCAGGGGTACCTCAGTCCTCAAGCTGACATCTTTGCTCTTTACCACTTCTAAAAGATTTTTTGAGGCAGATTGGCCTAATGCATCTTTTGACTTCTTGACTGCTGCTTCCGTGAATGTTGATTGTGAATTCAAGAAAAATGAAGTTATTTGACAACTTCAATCTTGTCTCTGCTTATACTGTTGTTATCTATTGGTCCAGAAAATGGACTGTGCAATAAAAAACTTGCCATCAGGATGAGAAGGTTGTTAATGAGAAGACTCATTAACAACCTGTGATATGCAAATAGTACAACCTTACTTGTTAGAAGTGAAGAGGACTTGAGCACTTATGGATGATAATCAAAGACTACGTCTTTCAGTATGGATTGCACCAGAATGTAAGAAAACAAAAATTCTCACCATTGGACCAAAAAGCAGCATCATGATCAAGGGAGAAAATAATGATGTTGCCAAGATTTAATTTTACTTGGATCCTCAATCAATGGTCATGGATACAGCTGCCAGAAAATTGAATGACATAGTGTTATAATTCACTGAATTACTTGAAAAGACTCTTCTAGCCTTAATCTTTGTAACTCTCACCAACTGGGTTGGACCATGCTAATAGGGTGTATGGAACTCTAACATGGGGATTCATCAGGTTTGCCCTCTTGCTGGGTTTAAAATAAGCCATTTCAGAAACTAGAATCCAGGGATCTCACTACCATCAAGAAAGAAGATCCAGGAGCAGAATGTGTCCTTTGGATTTTGAGATCCCTTTGCACTGAACCTCCTTGATGAGGAGTCAGAAGGCTCTGATACCAGAGAAGTGTGGAGAAACAGCAGCAGCCAAGACAGCGATACCACAAGCAGGAGAAAGGGCAGTGGGCTTTCTGGCTTAAAGGAGCAAGAAAGCTGAACGCCTTCGTTCAGAAGGCTTGCTTTTGGAGTAGACTATGTCTGGCTGTTGAGTCAGGGGAAATAAATTTTCTAAGCATCTTCAGGCTAAGGTTTATGGTAGAATGGAGTGCCCTTTGGGTATTTATTGGCTGTGATATTGGAGCTTTCTAACATTGTCTGAGCAGGGCAGGACCAAGAGAACATATGACAGAGAGAGCATGGTTGAGAAGTGTTACTGACTCAGTCACTGGATTCTGAGCATTTGTGATCCTGAGTTGTAACCTATTAACTTCCTTAATAAACCCCATAATTTCGAATATGGTCTGTGAATTAATTCCACATGGCCATTGCAATGAATTATTAAATCAAGCCGAGAAGTAGAGAGTGCCTTGGGAGGGATAGTTGGTGTCAGAATTGGTAAAGAAGGTTGGAAGGTGGAGAATGTCTGACCTGTTTCATAGGATACAGCCTTGGGCTGGAGTTGACTTTGGTTTTCTTTCTCCTTTAGTGAAGTGAGAAGAGGTCAAACATTACCACTGCATGATTTTAAAACAACTGAATTGAACAAATCTTCTGCAAAAGACCTCTTTAAATGTATTAAAGACGAGACGGAGACAGAGATGATGACGTGGAGAGGTGGAGCGGCTGGGGACTCTAGACCCAGAAAGAGATAGGGACTGTGTGCTGATGACGACCAGGGGACAGGCTTGCAGGGTATACCATTTGGTTGGTTGATGATGCATGGAGGGGACTGTTACCATGGCAATGTAATGATATATGATAGGATGCATGTAAAGCTAATGTTCTCCCATGCAAACTATCACATAATTCATAATATTTTTTTTTTAAAAAAGAATTAAAGAGTAAAGCTGTCACTTTGAGGACTAAAGCTCACTGACCCAAGTCACAATATTTTCAATTGCATCATAGTATATGATGGACTATAAATGAAGAAGACTAAAGATTTACTGATGCATTTGAATTATGGTATTTGTAAAAAGTATTGAATGTACCACGGAATGCCAAAGAACAAACAAATCTATTTTGGAAGAAGTATGATTGCATTGATCTTTGAAAATGACAATGGTGAAACTTGTCTCTTGAACTTTGCGTATCTTATTGTTGTTGTTGTCAAGTGCTATCAAGTCACTTCAGACCCATGACGATCCTGTATAGGGTTTCCAAGGAGCAGCTGGTAAGCTTGAACCACCAACTTTGTGTTTCAAGCCAATTTTGCTGTCCAGTGCATTGACCCACAGTGCCACACCAGGACTTCAGGTATCTTATTAGGTATCTTATTGTTGTTGTTAAGTGCTGTTGAGTCGGTTCTGACCCATAGCGACCCTGTATAGAGTTTCTGAGGAGCAACTGGTGAGCTTGAACTGCCAACCTTGCAGTTCAAACAGGTTTGCAGTCTGGCGCATTAACCCACAGCGCCACACCAGGACTCCAGGTATTGTATTGTTGTTGTTGTGTTGTTATGTGCCATCGAGTCGGTTCCGACCCATAGTGACCCTGTATAGGGTTTCCGAGGGTGTAAATCTTTACGGGAGTAGAAAGCCTCATCTTTCTCCCGCGGAGCTGCTGGTAGTTTCGAACCGCTGACCTTAAGGTTTGCAGCCCGATTCGTAACCACTACGCTATTGTATTAGGAGGGACTAATTCCTGGAAATGGATGTCATACTTGGTAAAGTGGAGGATCAGCAAAAAGATGAAGAATCTCAGAGAGCTGGATTGACACAGTGGCTGCAACAAAGTTGTTGCTGTTTTTAGGTGCAGTCGAGCTGATACTGATTCACAGAGACCCTATAATACACAATAGAACGAAACACTGCCCTGTCCTGAGCAACCTCAAAATCGTGGCTACGCCTGAGCCCATTGTTGCTGCCACTGTGCCAATCCATGTAGTTGGAGGTCTTCCTCTTTTTCTCCAACCCTCCACTTTACCAAACATGACATTTTTCTCCAGGGCCTGGTTTCTCCTGACAATACGTCCAAAGCATGAGAGATGAAGTCTGGCTATCCTTCTGATTGTACTTCTTCCAACACAGATTGGTTTATTCTTTTGGTGGTCCATGGTCCATGAACTTGTAATATGTCTCCAACATCATAACTCTAATGCATGAATTTTTCTCTGGTCTTCCTTATTCACTGTCCAACTTTCCCATGCATATGAGGCTATTGAAAATACCTCAAAACTGATATTTTTGCTCTTGAACACTTTAAAGAGATATTGTGCAGCATATTTGCCTAATGCAATACATTGTTTGATTTCTTGACTGCCCCTTCCATGAATGTTGATGGTTGATCTGAGCAAAATGAAGTCTTTGAAAAATTTCAAGTTTTTCTCCATTTATATGGATGTTTATTGATCCAGTGGTGAGGATTTTTGCCTTCTTTACAATGAAGTACAACTCAAACCAAAAGCTGTGTCCTTTGGTTTTCATCAGTAAGCATTTTAAGTCCTCTTTGCTTTCAAAAAGCAAGGTTGTAACATCTGCATACAGTGGGTTGTTAATGAGTCTTCCTCCAATGCTGGTGCCACATTTTTCTTCATATAATCCATCTTCTCAGATTATGTGCTTAGTGTAGAGATTCAGTATGTATGGGGAAAGAATACAACCCTGGCGCACACCTTTCCTAATTTTAAATCATTCAGTGTTCATTTGTTCTGGTCAAACAAATGCTTCTTGGTCTGTGTATAGTTCCTCATAAGCACAATTATGGATCTTTTCCAGTCAGTTGGCCAGGTGGCTATCTTCCAAATTTCATGATATAGATGAGTGAGTGCCTCCAGTGCTGCATCTGTTTGTTGAAAGATTTCAATTTGTATTCCATCCATTCTTGGTGCCTTGTTCTTTGCCAGTGTCTTCAATGCAGTTTCCCTCAGTATCATTGGCTCTTGATGATAGCCTATCTCTTGGTATGGTTGAGCAATGATCATTTCTTTTTGGTACAGTGACTATGTGTTCCTTCCATCTTCTTGTGATGCTTTCTGCATCATTGAATATTTGGCCCATAGAATCCTTCAATATTCCAAGTTGAGATTTGAAATTTTTCTTCGGTACCCCCAGCTTGAGAAATATTTAGCAGGCTCTTCCCTTCTGGTTTTCTAATTCTAGGGCTTTGCACATTTTGTTAAAATATTTGACGTGGTCTTTTTGAGCTGCTCTTTGAAATTCTCGATTTAGCTCTTTTACCATCTCATTTCTTTTATTTGTTTTAGCGTCTCTATGTTGCAAAGCACATTTCAGAGTCTCCTCTGAGCATCCATTTGGTCTTTTCCCTCTTTCTTGTCTTCTTAATGACCTTTTGCTTTCTTTTAATGTTCTTGATGTCATCCCATAATTACTGTTTTGGGTCGTTAATATGTAATGCATCAAATCTGTTCTTCAGATGATCTCTAAATTCAGATGGGATATGTTCAAGGTCATATTATAGCTCTAATGTACTTGTTTTAATTTTCTTCAGCTTCAGCCTGAACTTGATTATGAGCATTTCATGGTCTGTTCCACAGTCTGCCCCTGGACTTGTTTTGGCTGATGATATAGAACTTTTCCACCATCTCTTTCCACATATTTAATCAATTTGATTTCTGTGTATTCCATCTGGTGAGGTCCTTGTATCTTTTATGTTTTTTAAAAGACATTTTCAGTGAAGAAGTCATTGTTGTAGTTAAGTACTGTCGAGTCAGTAACAACTGTTAGTGTCTCTGTGTATGATTTCTGAGGCATGGCTTGTAAACTTGAACTGTCAACCTTGCTGGTCAAACTGACCTTGCAGTCCAGTACATTAACCTGCTGCTCCACACCAGGACTGATCCATGCAAAATAGTATCATGTGATCTCCAGCATCATTTCTATCACCAAGGCCATTTTTTCCAACTGCTGATCCTTCCTCTTTGTTTCTAACCTTTGCATTCCAATCACCTGTAATTACCAATACATCTTGATTGCATGTTTGATCAATTCCAGCATGAAGAAGTTGGTAGAATTCTTCAATTTCATCATCACTGGCTTTAGTAGTTGGTGTGTAAATTTGAATAATAGTGGTATTAACTGGGCTTCCTTGTAAGCCTATGGATATCTCCTATCATCGACAGTGGTGTACCTTAAGACAGATTTTGATAATGTTCTTTTTAATGATGGCTCCAGTGTCATTCCTGGCTTAGTGAACCATGTGGTTGTCAGATTAAAAATGGCCAATACTAGTCCTTTATCAGCTCACCATTGCCTAGGATATCAATGTTTATGCGTTCTATTTCATTTTTGACAATTTCCAATTTTCCTAGATCCATATTTTGTACATTCCATGTTCTGATTATTTATAGCTATGTCTCTTCATTTTGAATTGTTCCCCATCAGCAAGTGAAGGTCCTGAAGGCTTTACCCCATTTGTACCATCGTGGTCAACCCTACTTTGAGGAGGCAGCTCTTCCCCAGTCACACTTTGAGTGCCTTCCAACCTGAGGGGGCTCATCTTATTGGCATTATATTTGACAATATTCTGGTGCTCTTTATCACATTTCA
>NW_006408521.1:10192457-10197661 GCF_000296735.1 Chrysochloris asiatica | reverse complement strand
GACTGGTAGCGTTTCTTTCTGTTGTACCTAGTTGTACTATGAGTTGAAACCAACAGTATATCACCACCACCAGCATCAATAATATTTCATTTTGTTTTCAGATTATACGCTCTTATTTTAGGTTTGCAAAATAGGGTCACCCTTAGCCAAGCAGGTATCCATGTAACCCAGTCTTAATTCTACTTAAGGATCAGTGTTGCTAAGTAAAAATTTAAATGAGTGTCTTCTGTAGTCCAAGCTTTGCATTAAGTCTTAGGGAAACAAAATTCAGCCTGATACAGTCATAGAGGAGTTCACAAAAATGGGTGGGGGGAATCTTCTAAACAATCTTACTTCCAGGGTGTGATAAATGCTAGAAAAGGATACCATGTCTGGTAAAATAGAAGGCCAAAGAAAATATGAAATCAATAAGATGAATCTCATTGATATGATTAGCAAAGATAATGATCACAAGCACACCAAGGATCATGAAGATGGTACATAACTGCATGACGTATTCTTCTGATGCACAAAATGTTTCTATGAGTCAAAGTCAATAGCTAGAACCTAGCAACAGCAAGAGGTTAAATGATTTCACTGAAGCATGCCCAGGGTTGGGTGGGGAGGGCGCTAGGAGAAAAGAGAGGCTGGACATTTGCCTTAGTGATGAGGGCAAGGAAATCTCCCTTGGGAGTGGTGGTGGTTGTTGTCAAGTGCCACAGAGACCCTTTATAGGGTTTGCGAGGTTATAAATCATTGTTAAAATAGAAAGCCTCTTTTGGGATGGGGTAGGGGTTGGGGGAGGCTCATATCTGTCATGTCTGTGATGTATACTTCCACATTTGTGTTTGCAGGACATAAAAGTATCAGAAAATAATTTATTTCAATCCAACAGATATTTAATAGACATCTGTTATTGAATGTATCATATTTTTCAAGGGAATAAAGATAATAGGTTTAGAGATGAATGAGTCAGGGTCTCTCCACTTTCATTTTTCAGTTAAGCATTAAAGTATTTATCAAGATGTAGTGTATTAAATGCTCTGTCAGCTCTCTGTTTTATCTGCAAGTTTTAAAACTTGCGTTCTCTGGCCCTCTTCTCAGCCACAGTCCCTGGTTTGTGATTTGTGGATGTCACTGTTATTAAATCTTTGTTACTGTGATTGGATAAAATTATTATCTTTTTCTGTCAGAAATGCAAACCATATTACAGGCTAGACTGCTTAGCTAAAGGATGATATCAGGCTTCTATAGTCCATGGGAAAAACTGTGATTTCTCCAGTTTTGCTGAATGTCATTTATTTCCTGTTGTTAGTTTTCATCCAGTCAGTTCTGACCCATCATAGCATTAAGTATAAAAGAACAAAATATCGCCTGGTCCCATACTGTCTTCACTGTAGTTGAAAACCTTGTGGTTAACGTTTATTTCCTAAAGCTATACAAAAACCAGTGGACAATGTCTTTTGACAGTATTTGTACATTACCTCTTTCTAGAATGTGCAGCATTTTGTATTACTGCATTTCATGAATCCTGTCCCCATTCAAGAGTTGAGAAAACCAAGACTCCGGTTAAGTGCTTTGGTCAATGTCTAATAATAAACTTTCTTCACCTTACACTGCCATTCTTGCACTAAGGAGCCCGTGAGCCACAAGTGGTTTGGGATCAGCTAGGTCGGCAGTTCAAACCCACCACCTACTCCTCAGAAACCCTATATAGGGTTACTATGAGTCAGAACTGACTTCAGGGCACACAGTAACAAAAAGAAACCTAAGGTTTAGAGATTGAAACCCACCTATAAGCTCTGTGGAAGAAAGATCTGGCAATCTGTTCCCAAAAGATCACAGCCAACAAAACCTTATGGAGTAGTTCTTCTTTGTCATGCAAAGGGACACCAAGAGTTGGGGTCTGACAACTCAAATGTAGCTAGCCACCGCAACAACAGTCTTCCAGTACTTTTTTTTTTTAAAGTTTTTATTGTGAAGTGAGTGATAGTTTACATGGGAGAGGACATAGGCTTTACATCATCATTTCATTGCAGTGATTACAAGCTTCTCCATGCATCATTATTCAACAGTATTTTCTTCCATTCCTTCTGGGTTTTTTTGGGGGGTGGTATGTACACAAAAGCACTCAGGAATATATAATCATTTAAACAACCAAATGGCACATTCTGCAAGCCTGCTTCCTGGCCACCAGCATTCAGTCCCTCTCTTTCTATGAGTCTAGAATCCCCAGCTGCTCCCTTTCTCCATGTCCTCATCTCCTCCATCTCTGGTGTGGCTGCTCCTCTGGTTAGGATCCTGCTCTATGCTTGTGCTTTTTTCTCTTGATGGTCCTAGGGTTCTCTGTTTCTGGACTGTAAGACTAACTACTCCCCCATTTTTGTTACCGAGCTTCTACCTTTACAGTTGTGACAGTCTCAATTAGTCATGAACTATTCAATTACTGTTGAATCATAAGATTCTTATCCCCATCTATTTTCACCAGACTCATCTAGACAAGATGAAAACCATTCAGTGGGGGCTCTACCTTCCCCCACATACTCTTAAACTACACTTCCCCTTGAAAACTTGTAAGCCAGTCACTTCGTGCCTTTATCGCCACCTCATTTTAGGTAGCCAATGTCTAAGTTGCCTTTCCCTATCTACCCTGTATATAGAGTGGATAGTATTGATACTTGATGTGAAGGCTCCTTTCCTTTCAGTTGGTATTTTGAACTACTACATCCATAAGTATAGGTCAAGTTCATCAAATTGTAGCAATTTATACTGGTTTACTCGGAAACCCTGTACAGGGTTGCTATGAGTGGGAGCCAACTCCACGGCACATAACAACAACAACTACAACTTGATAAAAAAAAAAAAAATTTTTTTTTAAATTTTCTTCTAGTCAAGTTCTGATTATCAAGCCATCAAGGCTAGGTCATATGGATGCTATATGCAAGTTTGGGCATTCTTGTTTATCTCCCCTCACTTCATACCAGCTGGATGCTTCACTCTCAGCTCTAGACCTCCATGGCTATGTCTTTGTCCATGGGCTCAGGAGTCCCCAGGTCTCATCACACTTCAGACCAACCAGCCCTTCTTCTTCTCTCATCTCCAGGTCAATGGGAATCTATGGAACATGGTTGAACACAGTCCATTTCTTCATTGCTTCCTTTCCCCCTCTTCCACTCACCAGTTTACCAACGTGGTCACCAGTAAGCTTATATGCCTGCTCATGTGCTCCCTTTGAGTTTCAGTCTTGGAGTGGGGTTTGTCCTGAAGGGACTTGATTGCTTGCCTTGATGGTCTTCCACTACATTTTAGTAAAATATTATTTTTGTTGTTCAGGATACTGCTAAGATCCATCACCTCTGAAAATTCTTCTTTGCGCCTTTGACATTAGGGGGAATCCCCCTCCTATATGCTCTGACATTGGTAAGTGCTGTCGAGTCAGTTCTGACCCATAGACACTCTGTATGGGGTTTCCGATAAGAGACTGGTGAGCTTGAACCACTGACCTTGCAGTTCAGCACATTAACCCATAGTGCCACACTAGGAATCGTATGTCCTCATAGTGACCTATATTTACCTATATTGTTGCACCTGGGATTTGATAGTATATTGACCTCTTTGTCAGTTTGCTTCCTGTACTTTATTCCCAAACAACTTGATTCCAACTAAATTCACTAAACATAATAAATTACTTCCCACTGAGAGAATGTGAATAAACATTTATTATATGAGAAAACTAAACAAAGCATTGTTACAATTAAGACCATCAATCAATCAATCAATCAATCAACCAACCCACCAATCCACCAACTCACCAACCCACCAACCCACCAATCAACCAACCAACCAACCAACCAACCAACCAACCAACCAACCAACCAACCAACCAAACTAGTTGCTTTCAAGTTAATTCCAACTCACAGTGCCCCTGCAGGACAGAGTAGACGCCCCCTAGCGTTCCTAGGCTGTAATCTTTACAGAAGCTGACTGTAATCTTTACAGAAGCTTTCTCCAGAGAAGCAACTGATGGGTTTCAACCACTGATGTTGTATTGAGCAGCCAAGTTCTTTAACCACTGTGTCACCAGGACTGATTAATTAAGGTCTTAGTTACAACAAAATCATATAATTTATATGACATTACTTTGTAAGTGAACTGTAAGTGCAAGATAACCTTAGTCAAATCATTAAGAACCAAGTACTATACTAAGAAAAAATTTGAGAGTCAATAAAGCAATTTTTTTTTTTTTTTTTTTTTTGCTTTCAAAGAGTTTATTTTCTAGTACTCTAGAAGCAATATTAGTGTGATCTGATTATAAAACAAACAGTTTCTCTGACCCTGATTCTTGCCTGGGTTTCTATAAATCTTTATTATTCTATGATATTTACCTTGGGAGAGGTATAATTTTAAATCACCGTTTTTAGACTATCAGATAGAGTAAAAGATTTGGAAAAAAGTCTCTGTTGCTTATATAGTATTTACATTACTTATCATTATTATCTGTCAGACACTGTTTGAAGAATTTTATATATAATAAGCAGTTTAACCCCATAACAATCCTAAGAAGGAGCCCTGATGGCATAGTGGGTAACACGTTGGGCTGCTAATGACAAGGTCATTGAATCCATCAGCCTCTCTCGGTGGTAGAAAGATGAGGCTTTCTGCTTTACAGACTTGGAAACACTACGCAGGATCACTATGAGTCAGACCTGACTCAATGGCACACAACCACCACCACCACCATCAACAACAGTAACCCTAAGAGATCTGTACTTCTATTACCTACCTTTACAGATAAAGAACCTGTCTTTATTTCCCCTTAATGTTAGAAGGATATTTTTGCTGGGTGTAGAATTATAGGTTAGCACCTTAAAGATGTCATCCCATTGTTTTCTGGCTTACATTGCTTTGACACAAAATCTGATATGACTTGCATTTTGTATATAGTCTGTCCTTTTTTTCAGAGTTTCCTCTTATCATGAGTCTTCGGCAGTTTGATGAAGTGACTTTGGAGCACAGTTCAAATACAGACAATCTTGAATAATACACAATGCTGCCTCTTTTATGTTAGCCTTCACTGATTGATTTATTTTTAAATAAAGAAAATGAAGTAGAATTGAAATGTCCTGTCCAAGATAGTATAATAAATAAATCAAGGACAAAATCAAGTCCACACCTTGGGTCTTCTGATTCCCACATGAGCTCATTTACATTATGCTTTGAGGAGA
>NW_006408521.1:10187924-10189284 GCF_000296735.1 Chrysochloris asiatica | reverse complement strand
AAAAAAAAAAAAAAAAAAAAAAATCAAAATGCCAAAGAGATTTTGGGACCAATAAACCACGTTTGAGAAACATGTTTTCTAGTAGACTGAGAAAAGTGTAGACTTCCAGATACTCCTGTTCCTACTATGTTGTTTCCTTTCATGGTTGGTACTGTGTCAGAAACAATGACAAAATTCTCTTTAATTTTCATCTGGCTATGCAGTGTGAAGACAATTCTTCCAATGGTATCACTACTTCAATTTCTTCTTTTACCTTAATTTATCCTCCTTCTGCACTCACTCGTGGACTTCCATTACTGCTTACTCGTCAGCTGCTTCTATCAGTGAAAGAAGATACGTTCTGTAACTGCAGTGAGCCAGCCACATTTCTTACCTTAGCAAGTATCAGTGAAACCGGTGAGACCATTACTACTTCCTCAGATTATAATTTCAAGATGAACTCTTGACAATGTTGATTTAGAGTTTGTTGTTTTTGTTAAGTGGGTTTTAGCTGGTTCCCACCCTGTATAATAGAGTAGCATTTTCCAAAATGTATTTGAGAAGAACTAGCTATACAGGTTGATAATCCTGTAATCAAAGAGGTTATAGTTAGGAGTATTGCTTGTCACATCTCCCTCTTTGAGATATACTCAGTGTATTAGTATATTGAAGACTTAGAAATACTCCTTAGAGAAACTAGAAAGTCTATTAACACCAGAATCTCTCATAGTTCTGCCATTGAGCCTCCTCCGGCTTTTCATTTCTCATCCAGAACAGTTGTATCCTGTAAGAAAACCCCCCTAGGAAAGATTATCTTAGAGCAAATTTAGGGGCTAACTGATAGTCCAGATTCACATCTCAATCCTGTTTCATACTTTTCTTTCTGCTCTTGCCTGATCACCCCCAACATTCGATTTTAGATTAAATTGCCCTTACTTGGATCAGTGAGCCTCCTGCCAAATTTGGTTGTTCTGTTCTTGTAAGAACATTTTATTCATAGTTCTAATTGACCATCCAAACTGAAGTTGGAAGAGTGAACTTAAAATTAGTTGTGCTTCATATTTGAAATATTTAACAGTGTCTTAAAAATTTTTTTATTAGACACCTTCCCTCTCATTATTAGCAGTCATTTCAAAATGATTGTTTTGATTGGTACTTTGTTATTTATGTTTTCCATGGACTAAGAATAATATGCATGACAACCAAAGTAAATTTGAGACTGTTTTATATATACATATGTGGGGACATCAAAAATTTTATGAAAAAAATGTCAGTATCCTGTAATTCCATCTCTCCATGAAGTCTTTAAAGCCTCCTTGTATATGTGTTATATGTGTGTGTATACATGTGCATGTGGGTGAATCAGAAATGATCCGTACTA
>NW_006408521.1:10176655-10187129 GCF_000296735.1 Chrysochloris asiatica | reverse complement strand
TTGAAACATGATTTGTCTTTCTAAAACTTAATTAAAATTCTATAGCTAGAGTACAGATAAATTTTGATGCACCTTAGTATATATGTATACACATATACCTAATATGTGTGCAAAACCACATGTATGCTCCAAACTTACTATCCAGAAATTTATTTGGCATTTACTGTGTGCTGGGCACTGTGAAGTACAAGGACCTATACCAGAGCCCACAAAGAGAAAGCTTTCCCTAGAGCTGACACTCTGAAGTTAGACTTCTAACATCAAGAACAGTAAGACAATAAATTTCTGGTTGTTAAAGCCATCTACCTGTGCTATTCTTTAATAGTAGCACTATACAACTAAGACATCTTATAATGTGCTGTGCTTTATATTAAAATATAAATCTTTAACCTTTAATTTAATCATGATTATTTTTTCTGTGTTCTCTGATTCTTTGAGAAACTCTGATTTAAAAAAGGTTAATTCAGGGTATGTTGTTGTTGTTATGTGCTGTGGAGTCAGTTTCGACTCATAGCAACCCTGCATAGGGTTTCCGAGGCTGTAAATCTTTACGGGAACAGAAAGCCTCATCTTTCTCTTGCGGAAAACCTGGTAATTTCAAACTGCTGACTGTGAGATTAGCAGCCCAATTCATAACCACTACGCTACCAGAGTTCCTTAATAATGCCAGTATTAATAATTTATTTGCAATTCACATACATATTTAAAAACCCTACAGTTACTCTTGGTAATGTTTGGTTCCCTGAAGGTTTATATTCCTGTGACAGCACTGGTTTAGATGGATCTTAATCAAATTTAGTATTGAAGAAAGATTGGTCAGTTAAACTCAATGGAAAAAATAAATTTTGATCCATTAGGGAACTTTTTCTTCTCAATTCCACTGGACTGCAAAGCCGGTTTGAAACGCAAGATTGGTGGTTCATTCTCACCAGTTGCTCCTCGGAAACCCTACACAGGGTTGCTATGGGTAGGAGCCATTGCAACAACACTTAACAACAACAACAATGCAGTTGTGTACAAGGTCTCTGCCTTTACAGAGAAATTGTGGGAATTTCTTTGACAGGAAGGGACTTTTATTGGTATTAACTTCTGAAGCATGACCTTCAGACCTTCCAATTTATGGAATCTTCAAGCACACTACTACCAGCAAAAGGCATTTTCAAGCTATCTTGAGAATATAGGCTGAGATCTGAAGTGCTGAAGGCACTTTATTAATAAAAGTTTCAGCGCTCTTTTGTATTTAAAATATTAATTAGAAATGTTGCATTATGTATCCTCACCTTAGACTCTAAGCTAGAACATCAAGGATTTTGTCAGTTTTGTTCACTGAAGTGATCACAGCCCCATGATGTGATCAGCTCTAATCTGATGTCATTATCCTATGTGTTGTAAATCCATGCTTCTATGATGCTAAGGAGACCAGATGCAATCTTCAGATTTAGGATGTATCTTGAGCCAATCTGTTTTGAGATATAAAAAGAGATAGTAGAGAAAGTGAGACCTACTACCAACAAGTATCATGATACGACCTAATGTAGATCGCATTTGGCCTCATTAACACCATAGAAGTGAGGAGTTATAACACATAAGATAATTACATCAGCTCCAAGCTGATCACGTCGGATCACATCATGGGGTTGAAGGCATCATATCAAGTTTAATCATTGAGGTGATACCTACATCTCAACTGTTAAACCATTGAGGATCCTGGCCAAGGCACGTTGACACAAAACCTTAACTATCACAGTTCACCTTTGTCAACTTGGCATCTGTGCATATCTCCTTAGACCACATACATGATCTCTAAATAGAGTTATAAAATCATACTTGTACCTGACATGATATACCATGTGTACAACTGAAAATGCACTAACCCAATATATTGTTGCTAAGTGTCATTGGGTTGGTTTTGACTCAGCGACCCTTTATAGCGTTTCTGAGGAGCACTGGGTGGGTTTTAACTGCCGACCTTGTGGGTTATAGTCCAGTGCTGCCCACAGTGCCATACCAGAAGTCCAAAGAGAGAGTACACAAATAATAGCCCCAAGTTCTTCAAAGTCCAAATTCCAACCTGGAACAAAATTCCTTTTCATGTGTGAATCGAGAATATAAGTTATCTACTTCTAAATGGCGGGGCAGGCAAAAGGTAGACATTTCCATTGCAAAGAGACACAATTGGAGGAAAAGAAGAAATAACAGGTACCAAGCTAGTTAAAAATCCAGCAGAACAATTTACATAAGCACTCGACTACAAGGTAGGTTTGAACCACAAGGTCCATGGTTCAAAGTCACCAGCTGCTCCTTGGAAACTAACACAGGGTCACTGTGGGTTGGAACTGACCAGACAGCACTAAACAACAACTACTCAAGGCTTAAAAATAATCCTCTGTTCTCGGAGACTATCTAGACAATGAATGGCACTACCATCCAACTCTGGGTATAAGCCAGGCACTTTGAACTCTTGGTAGAGATTCCTCAACTTGAGGTTTCAGCTCTGCCTTCCACTTCCACTGGAATGGCGACTCTGCCCCCTTGCTTTGGGCAGTCCTACTGGTAGCGTAGTGGTTATGAATCGGGCTGTGAACCTTAAGGCCAGCAGTTTGAAACTACCAGCTGCTCCGCGGGAGAAAGATGAGGCTTTCTGTTCCCGTAAAGATTTACAGCCTTGGAAACCCTGTACAGGGTTGCTATGGGTCAGAACCAACTCGATGGCACTTAACAACAACAACAATATTCTCTTAGTCAGTCTGAGTGGAAACTCCAACTCCTTGGCCCTGGCATATCTCATTCTTCTGCCCTAACAGGCATGGCCTGCCAGCTCAGTTTTGGTCAGAAGCGCCATCTTTGTCCCAGCCTTACCCTCCAGAACCAAGCTGGTAAAGAATATCCATTTCTTTGAAGTTTAGGAAGTGGTGGCGGCCCCATCCTTAAGAATCTAGAGATCATGCTTCCACACTTGGAGAGCCCAGAGGTCACTGCCCCACCTTTTGAGACTGAGGAAGTTTTACTTCCATGTTCCTTGTCTCTTCAGTTTCTGCTTTCTGATTCCTTAGGTCTTTAGAAGATGGCAGCCTGGTCTCTGCTCTTCATTACAAAGATTTTTTTTAGCTCTATTAAGTGCCCAGTGATCCCTCATTCTACTAATAAGCCTTTACCGTTAGGCACTCAGTTCTCCAGCTCCTTGGGCCAAAGAGCCTACCTCCATCAAGTACACAGAGATACCCCACTTCTCCAGGAAGCCTTATGCACAACAGTGCTCAGCTTCCTCACTCTATGGACCGTCTCCTGTGCCATCTTTCTTGTGTTGGTCTCCTGGGTCTACTGCTACAGTGTTCTCTGCTGCTGCTTCTATGCTGTCTCCAGTATTACAGCTCTATTCATTTCCTTGTGATCCCTCATCAGAATTGCTATTGACATCCATAATTCCACCAGCAGTCTCTTACAGGGAATCTTGGCTTTTACTATTAGACAACTTGGTATTCTTACAACTGCTGCTTCCAGATTTTAGTTATCTGTAAGAGCAGCACCCTACCCTCGTGGTGATAAACTCTTAGTTCACTAGTGCTGCTATAACAGAAATATCACAAATGAGTGTTTTCAGCAACCAGAGACTTACTCTCTCACAGTTTTGTAGGTTAGAAGTGTCAATGCAGAGCATCAGCTCATGGAGAATGCTTTCTCTTTGTTGTTTCTGGGGAAATGTCCTTGTCTCCTTTCAGCATCTGTTGGTCCAGCACTCCTTGGAGATCTCTGTATTTCTTGGCATCAATCTTCCCCAAGATCTAGGAGCTTCACAGTGCAGGGGCAGCAGGTACAAAGGACGCACTCACTCGAGGCTCTCCTTTCTTGGTGGTAGTAGGTAGTGTATTGGTAGTGGTGTGCCATGGAGTAAACCCTGCATAGGGTTTCCTAGGCTGTAGATCTTTATGGGATCTTTAAGGAACTCTGGTAACGTAGTGGTTACGAATAAGGCTGCTAACCTCAAGGTCAGCAGTTCTAAACTACCAGCTGTTCCACAGGAGAAAGATGAGGCTTTCTTCTCCCGTAAGTCTTGGAAACCGTGGGCAGGGTTTAAAACAGACTCCATGGTACTTAACAACAGCAATGATCTGTTACTTTCTTCCTGTATGATGTTCTTGATGTCATCCCACAACTCCTCTGGTCTTTGGTTATTAGTGTATAGTGCATCAAATCTGTTCTTGAGACGATCTCTAAATTCAGCTGGGTTAGGTTCAAGGTCATATTTCAGCTGTCATAGACTTACTTTAATTTTCTTCAGCTTAAGCCTGAATTTGCATATGTGCAAATGATGGTGTGTTCCTCTGTCTGCCTCTGACCTTTTATTGACTGATGATATTGAGCTGTTTCACTGACTTTTTTCCCAGATGTAGTCAATTTTATTTCTGTATATTCCATGTGGTGTGGTCCATGTGCACAATCATCTTTTATGTTGTTTAAAAAAGGTATTTGCAACAAGTAAGTGATTGGTCTTGCAAACTTCTACCATGGGATCTCCAGCATGATTTCTATTATCAGGGCCATATTTTATAATTACTGATCCTCCCTGTTTGTTTCCAACCTTTATGTTTTAATCACTGGTAATTATCAGTACATCTTAATTGCATATTTGATTAATTTCAGAATAAAAAAATTTGTAGAATTCTTCAATTTCATCATCACTGACATTAGTGATTCATGAGTAAATTTAAATAATAGTGATATTAATTGGTCTTCCTTGTAGGTGTATGGATATTATCTTATCACTATATTATACTCCAAGATAGATCTTGGCATGTTCTTTTGGATGATTCATCTGGCGCCCATCCTTTTCAATGTTGTAGTTTCCATAAACCATGTGATTGTCAGATTCAAAATGGCCAATACCAGTCCATTTCAGTTCACTAATGCCTAGGTGCCCTGATGTGTGATGCTGTAGGATAAGCACTAGACTGCACAGTGAGTTTGATCCATAGGTTGGCAGTTGAAGCTCACCAGCTACTGCTCAGAAACCCTATACAGCGTCGCTAGGAGTCAAAACTAACTCTGTGGCACTTAACAACAACATCATCAACAACAATGCCTAGATTATTGATCTGTATGTGTTTCATTTCATTTTTGAAAACTTCAGTTCTCCTAGTTTCATTTAATACATTTCATGTTTTCATTATTAATGAATATTTACATCAACTTCCCCTCATTTTGGAGTTGTGTCCCATCAGCAAAGGAAGGCCCCTCAAGCTTTTCTCCATTTGCCATATGGTGAACTATACTATACAGAGGAAGTGCTACCTACCCAGTCTTATTTTGTGTGCCTTCCAACACTAAAGGCTTATCTTTTGGAATTATATCTGACAATCTTATGTTGCTATGAATAATATTTTCATCTCCTGGCACTATAGCTAACAAGGTTCAGCTGCTATTTAAAAGGGTTTCAGTGTCTAAACATTCATAAATTGTCTGTGGCTCCACTTCCTAGTCTCTCTTAGTCTGAATGCTTAGCTGAAACCTGTCCGCATGCGTGATCCCTGCTGCTATTTAACATGTTAGGGGGCATAACTTGCAGCATCACAGCAACATGCAAGCCACCACAGTTTGATAAACTGATAGCTGAAAAAAAGATAGTTTTAGTTGAACTATATTTTATTCCTTCCTGCCATGCCTAGGAATTGTGCTGCTATGTTTATCAGATGGCCTCAGGTATTCCAGACACTGGGCCACTTACTTCTAGGATCCAGGAAAAGCCCCCATTTATGAAGTGGAGTTAGGATGTCCCTTTTTCTACTTTAGCAACTATAGCCTGTTTAGTCTCTTATATTGAAGTCAATGATTTCATTCTACCTGGATCAACAATGGATATCCATTCAAGAAATGAAGCAACATATTACTTTGGGCAAATCTTTTGCAAAACTCCTCTCTAAAAATTCTAAAATTAAAAAATGTTACTTTTTAACTAAGATACATATGACCCAAACCATGATCTTTTCAATAGCTATCTATGCTTGTTAAAATAGGACAGTTAAAATGTAAAACAGAGGAAAAATTGATGTATTTAAGTTGAAGTTGTATTGTTGGTGAAGAATACTTGTACCATGGTGCAAAAATAATAGAAGTGAAATGGTTCTCTCTCTACTCAGTTAGGTTCAACAATTTATTGCAGGGGCTACACAGAACTCAGACAGCTTACTAACAGTTACAGGGTTTATTAGGGATGTTAACAGGTGACAATGCAGGACCAGAAAAGGCGCAGGGCACAGTTATTCCAGCCAGCTACTGATAAATGCCCACAGGACACACTCCTTCCCCATAAGCCTCAGCCTGAAGGCACTTGGCTCTAGCTCTGTGGGTGAGCAAACCTAGCTCTCCCATTTAAGTGCCTGGAGGAACCCCATGCTACAAGCAAAATCCCTGCCCAAAGTCCCTCAGCTTTACTTGCTCTGTGCTCTGGGAACTTCACTACTTACTTGTGCTCTGGTTCTTAGTTTGCTGCTGGTGCTCCTCTGATTCTCATTTGGTGTCATGGCTTAATATTCCTGGGTTGAATATGTTCAATGCACAGGGACCTCGAGGTCCAAAGTATGTATTCCATTCTTGGCTATTATTTGATGATAGTGAGATTCCCCCCTTCCTGCTTCTGCAATGGCTCATTTTAAACTCTTGGTAGATTCCAAGTTTTCAGAGTACAACTAACTCTTTTAATATCCACAGTGGAATCATGTCATTCTGTCACTGTCTTCTCCTAGCTACTTTTACTCAGCTCCATCAAAAAAAGACTTGTTTGGATGGAGTTACACAGACTAAGACTAGAAGACACATGCTAAACAATTCATTCCACCACACTTGGGCTTTTAGAAGAACAAACAGATGAGTCTTAGGAAAAATATGATCATAATGCTCCTTAGAAGTGAGAATGGTGGGATACCAGTTCACTTACTTTCAACGTGGCATCAGAAAAAACTAAACTCTATAAAAATGTCACCATGTTTGGTAGAGTATCAATGAATACAAGGGAAACCCTGAATGAAATGGATTGGAACAACAATGGATCATGAAGATGGTGCCAGAGTGGACAGCATTTTGTTCTGTTACATATAAGGTGGTTATGAGTCAGAGCCAACTTGACAGTAACTAGTAGTAACAGTAGCAACAGCAACCTCACTTCAAGCAGTGATTTCCCACAATGTCCCAGTATATATCCTCAGCCTTAGGGGCAGTGACATCTATATTCATTGACTCATTTTCATTTTCTAAGCTCAATAATCCTAACTTTCTTCTTCCAATATCTACTAGAAGGAATGACTCTGCCTGACTTCATACTCATAATAAATAAATGTTGAATGATTGTAATACTCAAATCTTCTTCCAAACCTTCACAGGTATTAGTTTATTTCTTTAATTGTATTTTAATATAAAAAGACCAAACACCTGAACAAACTGAACAATTTCCCACATGTTAAGGGTGGGGATATTACAGTGATCTATTGTTGCATAAAATACCACTGCAAACACTTAAAATAATCACAATTTTAATTTTACTTACAAATCTGCATTTTGAGCAGGATTTTTATGTGTAGCTCATCGCTGCCATTTTGGTGTCAGACAAGAGCTGGAATAATCCGAGGACTTGTTTATACATATGTCTGGCAGTTGATCCTGGCTTTTGGTTGATTCCTTCCTCAGCTGTTCCTGTGACTGGAGCACCTCTAATAGGCCCTTCTATGTGACTGTTTGGCTTCTTCATAGCCTGGTGGTTGCGTTCCAAGGGAGAGCATCTCCACAGGATCAAGCTGAAACCTTCCCATACTTCAATGGAAGAGTGTCAGTGTCACTTTGTAAGAAGAGCATGGGAGGTGAACTGTATTAGTGGGGCCATTTTTGTAATACACCATCTCCCACAGAAGGGTTTTGTAATGTATTTCTTGTCTTCCCAGAGTGTGACTTTTCAAATTCTCAATAGACTACTCCTATTAAAATGTAAATTTTTCTTATGGAGAGGTTAATCCATTAAATCAAGACCCGAGTGATCAAATATTCATTTTCATTAGATTTTTTTTTTTTTTTGAGGGTCCTGAAAGAGGAGGTAAATTTTAATGTAGAAAGAAAAAAACAAGATCCAAAGCAAACTATGGTGGCAAATTTACTACTGAGACTAAGCTTCTGATGGGAATGTGACAGGGTGGAAGAGTATCTGAGAGTTATGAATAGATCCTGATGACTATGCCTACTTCAGTTTTGCCAGTGATCAGCCCAACCTCTTGGTTCCCATAGCATTTCTCAGCAAATTAAACTTTTGCCAGACTTTGCTACCAATTCTAGGAATCTACCCCATTTGTTTGCTTGATGTGTCTTTTCATTACAACTATACCTTGGTTGGAAATCTTTAATTTTCATCAGATTTAGCAGACTATGTGGAGTAAATGAAGTATAAAATTGTTTATTTTTTTCCTTATCCAATTGCCTTTACATCTTTTATCAACTAAAAATAACGTATTAAACATTTAGTTCACAAATATAGAGATATACAAGAAACACATCATATATTAACTAGTAAATCAATACACATCTGACCCTGAGCCCTTGTTGGACATTCGGTGTTAGTCATTATTGGAAATCTCTTTTCCTTGGGGTTTTGCAAAGATCCTAGGATCTTGACACATCCTCAAAACATTGAAGAGGTTCTTCCAGTTATTGATAGCTGAATTGCCTTGATCGTTGCTGAGATATCCATTTTCCCAGTTTTTGTATGAAGACCTTGGGTCTGAAGGCTCTGCAGTTCTTGTAGCACTCTTGGGACTCTGGGATCTTTGGTGAGACTAGAGTCTCTGTGTCTGGGTTGAGCCTCTCTAGGAGCATCTTATGTCTAGGCTTTTCTGAAGCCTTTCTCTTCTGTACACTAATATCCAGACTGGTGCAGGTCCCTCCCACCTTTGGGACATACTGAATTCTTCTTACCTTTCAGGTCACCCTTTACTGCCTCATCATCCATCTCAATGCCTAATTTGATGGACTTTTACCAAACTCAGGAATTTAACCTGTTTCTTAACTTAATGTAAACCTCTGAGGCTAGGTAAGATGCTTGATACGTGAGAAGTGAAAACAACATAGTAAGAGCAAACACATTTTGATATTTGAATAAATTTTATATTCATATTGTAAATATAAATTAAAGGTATATTCATATTGGCCCAAATATAAATCTATTAGATTAAAAAATAATTCCTGTGCACTCTCACCCTGAATATCAAACATACTGTTGTTTTTAAGTACCATCAAATCAGTTCCAACTCATAGTGACCATGTATAGGGTTTCCAAGAAACGAACAGCTGGTGGGTTTTAACTGTCGACCATGTGGCTTGTAGTCCAGTGCTGATCCTACAACACCATACCAGAAGTCCATATTTAGGAATGTAAATTTGAATAAATGACTCAAATTAAGAACGTAAGATTTTAACATATATGAAAAAGGAATTCAGATAAGTTGAGACTTAAAAAATAAGTATTCATGAAGAACAACAAGAAGCTGCAAGCCACCACATAACACGGATGAACCTTGAGGACATTATACTGAGTGAAATTAGTCACAAAAGGAGAAATACTGCATAGGAGCATTATTGTAAAAGATTAAGAAAAAGAACACACCCTAAAAGAGGACAAAATATACATATTTGCTGATCACTGGGATGTATGGGATGAGGTGAGGAGAAGGAGGGGAAGATGGAGCACAGGGTAGGGAGTAGACACAGGAGAGCTTGGGTGCTGGGGAGGAGGGGAGACAATACACAAGAAAGGGGAGGAGAATGGAAGAACAAGGCAGATGCGAGAACAGTTAGGCAGATTTGCATGGGCTAAGTGGAACAGAGGTAAATAATGATGTATGCACAACCTTAGAACAACAGGGATCTGGGATACAGGGATTGAGGCATGGTTTGAATGGGTAAAAGAGGGGAATAATGTTAAGATGCTTGGCTGTCTTTTGAATCTTGGTTTCCCTAGCCTACTGCTGTAAAATAGACACTTGAGGTGGGGAGGAAGGAAAAGCCAGAAATATCACAGTAGAAAGCTTGTCCGTCTTTAGCCTGTAACTGATTGGAATACCTTAAAGGGAGCTAGAAGTTGCCCAGTGAAGGAGGCTTCCTGTGGAGCCTTTGCATTGCATAAGACCATAGGTGGAATCCTGAACCCTATCCAGAATCTGCTGAGGTGGGAAATTTCCGCTTGAAAGGACAAGTAGACCAGCCTGGAGTGGCTAGAAGAACAGAAGGTACTTCCTGAAAAAAAGACCGGCAGGAAAAATCAAAAACAATAACTTAGGCAGTCTGATTGACTACTACAAGAACAAGCAAGCTATTCACCCAGGAACCATCAAGACAAGTGGTTGGGTCCTCTCAGAGCAAACCCTTTTCCAAGACTAAGACTCAAGGGGAATACATGAGCAGGCATGTGGTCTGGCTGGTGACCATGTTGGTCACTGATAAG
>NW_006408521.1:10137160-10175705 GCF_000296735.1 Chrysochloris asiatica | reverse complement strand
CTGATGGCCAGGCGGCAGGCCTGTGGGATATACCCTTTGGTTGTTTGATGATGCATGGAGGGGATTGTCATCATTGCAATTGAATGAAATACGATAGGACAAATGTAAAGCTGGTGTTCTTCCATGTAAACTATCACATAATTCACAATAAAAACTAGCTAACTAACTAAATAAAATAAAAAGTGGTACAAAAATAAAATAAAAATATCCACAAACATGCAATTAGATAACTAGTGAGTCAACCTGAGTAAGTAAAAAGGAGAAAAGTTAACTAATCTGGATCCTAATAGTGGCTCAATTATTAAGTGGTTTGACCCCCAGAGGCCTGGATAGTAACAGTTGAGTGCTGTCAAGTCTGTTCTGATTTATAGCGATCATGGGTTCATTAGAACAACATGGGTTCATTAGAACATGGGTTCATTAGAACAACATGGGTTCATTAGAACAACATGGGTTCATTTCCAAGGAGAGGCTGGTGGGTTTGGACCTCTGGCCTTGGAGTCAGCAGTCAGTGCTTATCCTACAGCACCACACCAGGGACTCCAGAAGGACAAATAGAGAACATGAATGTTCTGGGCCTCTGCTTCCATTTTATCAGACTAAGGAGTACGATCTGATGATCTCTGATACCCCAATAGTTCATATACTTAATGCTTTTTAAGAACTATTCTGCCAGCATATAATGTCATATGTTAAATAAGGAGTACTTGTCTAAATTGGCTGTGTAAAAGTTCAGCCTGAACACTGTGTCCTTTATATTTTATATGTGTTACTCAGTCCTTACGTGAAGACATAGGGAAAGGTGTACCCACCCCATAATGGGATTTCTAATGGGATTGACCTGTAAGGCATTAAGAAGTTTGCTATAATGATTGTGTCAAAGGCCAGGTTTATGAAAGCAGAGATGAAACTTTGTAAGCTATAAAAAATCGTGACTTGTACACTAATATCCTTCATTGACTTTTCAGTTGTTACTCAGTAAACTTACAGATGGTGAGTTTCTGAAAATCAGATTGGAAGTAAAAATAATGCATAACCTGGGCATTTTCTCTGAGATCTGGAACTTCACTGCTTTTCATAGTTCAGTTCCAATTTGAATTTAAGCCAAACATTTCCTCTGGTTCTTACCAAACTTTCTGTATAGTTTAGATAACCCTTGTTGTGCTCTGAGGGAAACAAATAAAAAGAAAGCCACATTGCACAAAACAATTTTCACTTTAAAATTTAGCCAAGAACATTTAGAACTGGCAGAGATTCTGTTATTTTAAAGAGTCCCAGGCAAGTATTACAAACAGTGTTTTAAGCATTATATTTTGAATGGTGAAACATAAATGCCATTTTAATTTACACTGTCATTTTCAACATGTTAGATAATAAATGATACTCAAGTCTTCTCCATTGTTCAAGTCTTCACATCTCCATTGCTCAAAGACAGTCTCCATTTCAGAACTCTGAATTCCCAAGCAGCCATAACTATTGATGTGTGTTCAGTAGTGTTGTTGTTGTTAAGTGCCGTCGAGTTGGTTCTGACTCATAGTGACCCTGTATAAGGTTTCCAAGAAGTAACTGGTAGGTTTGAACTGCCGATCTTGTGGTTCACAGTCCAGTGCTAATCCTACAGCGCCAAACTACTTGATGCTAATTTTCATATACATGTAAGAAAAATGGTTCTAAATCTCAGTCAGGATCTTTCTCAGTATTGTAAATGAGTGTGTCGAGTAATAATTTGTGCTTTACTAATGAACCCATATCGTTAAGTGCCATTGAGTCAGTTCCAACTCAGTAAGGTTTCCTAGGAGCAGCTGGTGAAGTTGAACCACTGATCATGCAGTTCAAACCAACCTTGCGGTCCAGTGCATTTTCCCACAGTGCCACACCAAACTCCAGTGGACCCATAACAACAGATATATCAGTAATTTTCAAAAACAGAAGTTAAACTTAGCAACCAGTGATGTGTGGTTAGTTATACTGGAGCTTGGAGCACAATGTTAAATGCAGGAGACTTATTTTCTCTCTTGCCTGCCTCACTGGCAGGTTCTGTACCTTTCCCTTGCAGGTAAGGGCACCATTCATATTTATTAAGCTTTTGTATTAAATTGTACATACTTTGTATTTTGTTGTTTAATTGAATTTTTATTTATTTATTTACTTTTTTAGTTTTTATTGTGAATTGAGTGATTCATTTACATGGGGGAACATCATCAGTTTTACACTCATCGTTTCATTGCAATTATTACTATCTCCTGTGTGCATCATCATTCAACAGTATTTGCTTCTATTCCCTCAGTTTTATTTTATTTGGGGGAGGGAGTGTACACAAAATCACTCAGGAATATAGAATCATTTAAACAACCAAAGGACACATTCTGCAAGCCTGCCCCCGGCCACTAGCATATTTAATTGAATTTTACAACATTACGAAATAGAGTTTTAGATGAAAAGTGAAGGGTGAGTGATAAAGTATATTTTAATACAGGTCCAGGTGTATGCATACATGCATACGCCCAGAGGCATTAGATGTTTGTGATAGGAGCCTGACCGTGTGTGTGTGTGTGTGTGTATGTATGTGAGAGAGAGAGAGAGAGAGAGAGAGAGAGAGAGAGAGAGAGAGAGACCCAGTGTACCCCATGATCAACTCCATCTATCTTTCAGTGGAGGCTTATGTATTGCTTATTCTGCTGTCTAGGGCTCAATGGTGCTTCTAGATTAAGGTGAATTAGATGATCTACTTCTGAAAATCAGCCATTGAAAATCCCCATGGAACACAAAGAGCAGTTTCATACCAAATCATGGGAAAAGTGTAATAGTGGGCAGCATTTTGTTCTCTTTGATGTGGAGCTGCTATGAGTTGATGGTTGACTCCATGGCAGCTAGCTTCTCTCGGTCTCGGTCTATGCTGTTATTATAAGTGCCATTGAGTTGGTTACAACTCACAGAGACCCTAAAAAGGATTTCTGAGGAGTGGCTGATGGGTGTGAACCACCAACTTTGCAGTTAGCAGTCCAGTGCTTATCCTATAGTGCCATACCAGGACTCATTGTCTACCTGTCTGTCTGTCTCCCATCCATCCATCTATTGAGTCAGAACTGACTTGATGGCATTTAACATGTGTTCATTAAAAAAGTACAAATTATTATTCTATAATACTGAGGAAGATCCTGACTGAGATTTAGAGACATTTTTCTTATATGTACATGAAAACTAGCATCACCACCACCGTCTCATTGATCCTGCGTGTTTCAAAGGAGAAATTAGGTGTTATTTGTATCACTTTATCTATTTGCCTTTTGAAAAATATTATTCACTGAACTTGTCAAGGGAGAGGCCATTCAGACTCTTACAGACTTTATTGATATTACCGTAATTTTGGTCTAAAATTTAATACGCAGCTAAATTTTCTAATACAAGTTAAAATGATCACATCAAGCACATTAATTTAAATCTTGGTATTTTTAAAATGTCCCTGAGATGAAAGCAAAGTAGAGCTTTAAATACTGAGATGATTCTTTCTTTTTTTTTTTTTTTTTACTAAATCTTATCAGGGTTATCACAGGACAGAAAATAATCCACAAATTTACAGAGATCATTAAGTCAACAAGACCAAAGTGGTGCTACTCTAAATGGAAAGACATGATTTGTTGCCAGCAAGTTTTGCTCTTCCAGTTAGGTTCCTGCATGAAGTCTAGTAACCAAATTCCTTAATTGTCCTCATTATCAGCTCCTTTTAGCAGCTATTCATTAAACATATCAAACTGACTAGGCGTATTCTCCTGGTTGCATTATATACAGCTGATTTCTATGTGATAGAGAATGGGGGGCAAAGATAAGGAATTTATCAGAGATAAACACATCTAATGCAGGTGTAAGACAAAGTGAAAGATGTTTTCTTGTAAAGCACCTCTGTTCCAATGACCTTATTTCTGTTATTCAAAATCACTCAGAGGCAACTGATGAGTATTTTTAAAAGACAAAATAACTCCTGTGCCCCAATATCATGTCTAAAAAACGAAGTCCTGATTTAAAAACCAGATATAGTTATTTATTAAAAATCAGGAGTTCCAGTTTTGAAAAATGCTTGAGGAAGTCCCGAGTTCTTTTCCTCCTGGAACTCAAGATTTAAATCAAACAATTAGATATCAGATTGCACAAAAGACTTCCTTTTAGTTTTAAATCTAGTAATTTAACGAAGTCAAAAGCCAGGCTCATAGGGAAGTTTAGTGGTACTGTTTCAATATGTTCACATATATAAGTCAACTAGTAACTGTTGATGTAATCTGAGTGTTCTCTCAATGAAAGCAGAGAGTTTAAGAATGAGCTTGGTCCAAAAATGAGGAAAACAAAAGGAATGATAATAATCTGCTTAATTTATTGTTAAAACAGCAGAAAGAGAAGCCAGAAATACTAAAAAAAAAAAAAAAAGTCAGAAAACAGAATGAAGAGGTGGAATGAATAGACAGGAAGAGAGAAGGAAAGTGTATAAAATTTTAAGGGAAAGAAAATGAATAATTACTATGGGATTTAAGGTTAGAAAAGGAAGGGAAAAAACATCACAGGTTGTCATTCTGCTTCTATATTCCGTTTGGTTTAACCCAGTAAGAAACTCCTTCCTGGAAAGACTGACAAAAACAGGCAAGGTAATTTTCATATGGAAATAACAGTTGATCTTTTTTGTTTGTTGTTTTTCACAGCTGTCTTCAGTCAGATGTTAGATCATTCCAGAATATAAACCCATCGTTTAATTAGCCCATCTAAACAAACTTGATTTACTAAATTAAATTTTTTATTTCAAAACCCCTGTAAGTAGGAACTTATTTCTGCTTATTTGTAATCAAAATTTTATTTTTTTAAAATTCCATCAATGTATTATTTACAACTGTCCTCCAAAACAACTCAACATAGCATACCTTCTCCCTAGTCTTTCTCGTCTGCGGACAACTCAGTATGAATGGAAAGATACCAAATAAAGGCATTTTGCTATTTCATTCTTGGTGTCAGTGGTTTGCAGTGTAAGGTGACAAAAAGCACAAGTTGCCATTTCACTTTGGGGACATTTCTTCAAAATAATAGCTAGGAAACCGAGCCTCAACCTTTATGGCAACAATTCAATAACAGGGAGGCGATCAAGGTCAAGCCACTGCACCCACATCCATCACCCAGCATGGTCACACAGGTATTACTCATTTGGCATCACAGAAATGAAGTCATTACAGCCAAGGGCTGTGTCGCCAGATCAGCTACCGCTGCTCTGGAAAGCAACTGCTCATCTTTGCCTAATGGCTTACATTTGAGAAAGGTTTCAGCTCCCAGAGTTAACAGTCCATATCATTAGCCTGTAACTATTTTTAAACTAAGTCAGCTCTTCAGTTTCTTTTTCTTTTTTGCCATATTTCTTGTGCCACAATGTCAGAAGTCATAACACTTGTTAAATTTTCCCCTATGGGTTATAAGAGATGTGTCAGAATGTGTTCACTGGAGTCAGCTGTGCCGAGGGCAGGGTTGGGGGTGGGGTTGGGGAGGAACAAGCCCATTTGAAACAATGCTGTTGTCTCGTGCCCTTGAGGCAGTCTGATTCATAGGAGATGTTCAGTAATTGTTGGATAAAAAGTTGAACCACTGTACTTTTATTATCTTTGGGGTGAGATTAACACCAATGACAATATTTACCATTTTCTATAGGAAGCCTTGGGATGCTGTGTTCATAAATTGCATCTTTCAATGGAAGAATTTTCTCTTTCATTGAATGATAGCACTTTATGTTTAAACACGTTGTAGAGATGAAACATGCAAACCTTATCACTTACTCTGACTTGCCTGGTACTGTGAGGGAGGACTGCATGATTTAGAGCAATGTTGCAAAGTCAGAGAAAAATTGATTCAAAGGATCTGATATTTTTTCCTAAAGAGTACTTGTCTTTTTAAATTTGCATAAATTCTGTGATAGTAATTTATGATGCAACACACCTGCCTTAACCAAAGAAAGAAACATATGTGTAAATTTTTCAGATATATTACTCTTCAATTTCAGAAGGTCTTATTTGATCCCCTAGTTTTAAGCTGTTTACCCAATTAGAGGTCACTTAGTTCCTAGATTGCCTCCCCACCTTCAAGGATTATATTTCCTGAAAAAAGATCAATCTTGACACTGTTTCCGTGCTCAAAAGTATTCATTGATGGATCTTTTGAAGTTCCTTTTAGAATTCAATCCTGTATTTAACAAATTCCCAGTTGGTATATTAGAATTCAGAGGGATGCATAAAAGGTGATTATAATTTCCTAAGCTCTTCATACCTGGAGGCATATTTATCTTGCCTGTAAATGATGTCAGTTGTAGCTCAACAAAAAGGACAGTTTCCTGAAAACTAGAACCTTTTCAGACACCCTGACAAGGATATATAGCAGAGAAATGAGACTGCAGATTTTTTTAAAAAAGCATTATATTGTAAACTGAGTGAAAGTTTACAGAGTAGATCATCAGTTTTACATACAGCAAATTGCATACTTAGTTTCATCTCAGTGTTGTCCCACTTTCTCACACTGGGTCTTTTTCCCTTTCACTCTCCTTCCCAATCCCTCTAAACCTTGCCCCCAGGTTTTGACCTTGAATGCTTGGCCATTATTCCATGGTGAGCATGCCTCAGTAGTGCTTTTGCCCCCCTCCCCCCCCATATACCTATCTACCAATTGGTTGAAAATTGGGCCATGAAGGTGAATTCTGTTCTAGACCTGATGGGCAGAGGACCATAGTCTCAGGTTCTTCCAGTCTCTTCCTGACCAGTTAAGACTGGTCTTTTTTTCATAATTCTGCGTTTTGTTCCACACTGTCTCCGACTCTATCTAGGGTTTTCTAATACGATTCCTTTCCAAGAAGTTAGTAGTAATAGCTGGGCACCAGCTAGTTCTTCTGCTTGTAGACTCATGGAGACTGATACTCGCATGTTCCATTCGTTCATTGGACTAATTGATTCCAAGCATTTTCAGTTTTCATCACTGTCTTTTTCACATAGAGGCACCAATAGTTGCACATTAAATGGCCGGCCATTCAGGAGCTTTTAAGATGCCTGTTGCTGCTTTCAAAAGTAGGATGTAGAATACAGTCTTTGTGAACTATGTTACGCCAGTTGACCATGGTGTTCCCTGAGACTATGTTCCTGAGACCCAGACCCGGAAATTCATTGCCACAAAGTGTTTTTATGTTCATTTCCACCCCCTGTATGCTTCATCACATTCATTGGTGTGTTTGCAGCAAAGGTAAATCCCATATACATATATCCTCAGTCATATCATTGTATATTTGCAGGTATACTCCCACTCTTCCTCCCCTTCCCGTTCAACCTGTGTATCTGTCCATGTATGTAACTGTAGAACATCGTTGTTGCAGGGTTGTGTATATAACAGGATGTATGTCTGTCCCTTTAGCCATACATTTCTTCTTATGTCTTTACCTATTTTCATTCTTCTGTCAACCTCCCTTGTGTTGTATACTGCCATCACCCAAGTTAACGCATCTACCTTCCAGACAGTAAATTGCTCATCTTTCCCTTCCACCCCTGGTAATCATCAAGGAATGTTTCTTTTAGCATTAAAACCTTTTCTTGAGTGCTTGCAAGAATGGTCTTATACGGTATTTGTCAATTTGTGATTATTTTCACTCAGCATTATGTCTTCCAGGTTCATCCATGCTGTGAATCATCATATTCATCAGTGCTGCACAGTATTCCATTGTATGCTCCATAGTTTGTCTGTACATTTTTCTGTTAATGGGCATTTAGGCTATCTCCATTTTTTTCCTATAGTGAATAATGCTGAGATGAACATCAATGTGTGTGTATCTATGTACATGTCATGGTTTTTAATTCTTGGGGCTATATACCAAATAAAGGAATTACCGGGTCATACACTATTGCTATTTAAATCCTTTTGAGGAAGCACCATACTGTTTACCACAGTGGTTGCACCATTGTACAGTTCGCCAGCAATTTAGGAGGACCCAAGTCTCCACACACTCATCAGCATTTGTCAGTTTCTGTTTTATTGAACTTGGCTATTAATGGGGTGAGATGATATCTTGTTGTTTTGATTGCTTTCAGCTCTGGTAGCGTTGTGGTTATGAGTTGGGCTGCTAACCTCCAGATCAGCAGTTCGAACCTACAAGCTGTCCCATGAGAGAAAAATAAGGCTTTCTACTCCTGTAACGATTTACAACCTCGGAAACCCTATACAGGGTCACTATGAGTCGGAACCGACTCAAAGGCACTTAACAACAGCAGCAACAATGGCTAATTGTGTCCATGTCTTCTGCCCATTTTCAGTTGGATTAGTTGTCTTCTTCTTGTAGAGGTGTTAAATTTTTTCTGTAAATTTTAGAGGTTAGTTCCTTTTCTAATATGTCATTGCAAAAAACAACAACAAAAAAAAACAAAAACTGGTCTGTGGACACTCTTTTAATTCGTTTTTGTTAAATCTTTTGATGGACATAGTATCTGATTTTCAGGAGGATCCAATCATCTATTTTGTCATCTGTGTATTTTTAGTTATTGTTTAATAGTATACTCATGCCATGTATTAGATCCCCTAAGTTTGTCCCTATTTTTTCTTTGACCTTTATAGTTCTAAATTTCGTATTTAGGCCGTTAATCCACACTGAGTTTGATTCTGTATGTAGTCCAAGATATGGGTCTTCTTTCATTTTTCTGCATATGAATATCCAATTTTGCCACATCTGTCAATCTCTGGTCGTTGTCTGTTCTTGTTGGTTTTCAGTCCAAAGAACTCCCTTTAGGATGTTTTGAAGTGCTGGATTGGCTTTGACAAAATCTCTTAGCTTCTGTTTATCCTGGAATGTCTTGATTGCACCATCGTATTTGATTGACAGTTTTGTTGGATAAAGAATTCTTGGTTGGCAGTTATTTTCTTTTAGGGCTTTATATATGTCTCCCCATTGCCTTCTTGCCTGCATGGTTTCTGCTGAGAAGTCAGAGCGTAATCTGATTTGCTTGCCTTTGTAGGTAACACTTCTCTTTTCCCTGGCTGCTTTTAGGATTCTCTCTTTGCCTTTGTTTTTTAGAGAGCTTGATTATGATATGTCTCAGTGATTTTCTTTTGGGATCTATTCTTCCTGTGGTTCGTTCAGCTTCTTGAATGTTTATCTTCTCATCATTCAATATGTTAGGGAAATTTTCTTCCGGAAGCTCTTCAACGATCTCTTCTGTGGACTTCTGCGATTCTTCCTGTTTTGCAATACCAATAATTCTTAAGTTATTCCTCTTCATGTTATGCAGCATGAATCTTAGACTCTCTTCAGATTTTTTAATCCTTTTTTTCTGCTTGCTCTTCAATCTTAGCAGTATTGAGAGATTTGTCTTCCAGCTTACTTGTTCTGGCTTCCACCTCTTCCATTCTCTTGCTTTGTCCATTTCTGATATTTTATTATTAATCATCTGTACTTCTTTTTGCAGGTTTTGGATTGTTTCCAATGTCGTATCTATCTTGTTTGATTGCTCCAGTAGCACTTTCCTGACTTCTTCCTTATTTTCCTCCACCCCTTTTTGAAGTATTTGAATTTGTTTTCATATCATTCTTCTGAATTACTTCTCAGGCAGACCCAGAGCCTGCTCTTCTACTGGAAGTCTGTATCTGCTTCTAGCTAATTTGTCTCACTTACTTTTTTCTGGTTTTGGACATGTGTTGAGATCTTTAATTGTGTTTTTTTGAACATTTTCAGCAGTTATATGGGTTTTTAATGCTTAAATGGATGTATGTGACTTTGTTGTTAAGCTTACTGAGCGTTTGTCTCCTGATGGATATGATCTGGAGATAGGTGTCCCTTTTCATGTGTAATGCATAGCAGCTGGTTTTGGCTCTTGTCCAGATGGTGGGGTATTACAGGGTATGCTTGTAGCTTGGCTGTATGAGCAAAGTACTGTCTCTTCTTGGGTTAGGTAGGGGAGAAAGCTTCAACCCCTGGGAAAAGAGTGAGGCCAAAAGAACCAAAGAAGAAACAGTATAAAAGCAGAGACAGAAACCACCAATCAAAAACAAAAATAAAATTGTGATTGACTATCCAGTAGCCCTTGCTGTGCAGGCAGGGATAAATTCCCCAACTCATTGTATTTCCCCACCCAGGTCAGCTTTGGTGCTGGGTCCCAGAGTCAAATATCATAAGAAGCAGCCTATGGGTATCCTCTCTGTGCCATTGGGAACTGTTGGTACAGTGCTGGACCCTTTTGGAGGTGAGCTCCCACCGGCCTGAAGGTGTCTGGGCTAGGCAGTGAGGGTGCAATTGTAGTGAAGAGGTAAATATACGTGAAAAATGAAAAGTGAAATATGAAAAATCGGTTACACCTCTCCCTACTAAAGAGCAGCTCCGCCACTTCTAGCGCTGGGTCACTGCCTCAGCCCATTCTTGTAATGTATGTATTTGTTACATTAACACATGAATTTATCTCCATTATTTACACACACACACACAATCTATTAAACTAAAAAATACACTAGTTTTTTACTTAACAAAAGTAAAGAAAATTAGAGAGGAAGTAACAACACATGAATGTTGCTGGTAGAGTTTTTGGGAGTAAAATGTGGAGAAGCAGTAGAGCTAAGAATGTCAGTACCAAACACTTATAAAGATGGGAGGTTCCAAGGAGCATAGAGTCAAGAACATAGACATATATTGTAGAGAAGAGATTCACAATGTACTCTCCAATCTATTACCTCCCTGATCCGATCTAGCAACACTACTTCAGCTATTCAGGCAGGAGAATGGTAGGTTCTTTTCTGCAGATTTCTCAAGAATACTTCCAATTCAACCATCAGCACTCATGGAAGCAGCAGTCAAGAATCAAACAACGTATTGCATTAGGCAAATCTGCTGCACAAGACCTCTTTAAAGTGTTCAAGAGCAAAGATTCCCAAGATGAGAGTTGAATTTTCTCTTCAGGTTCTTTCAACTTGAGAAATGTTGGGCATATCCTTCCTGTTGGATTTTCTAACTCAAGTGCTTTACACATTTCATTATAATACTTGACTTTGTCTTCTTGAGCTGTGCTTTGAAGTTATCTGTTTAGTTCTTATACCTCCTTTTTTTATTCCTTTTGCTTTAGCACCTCTATGCTTGTGAGTAAGTTTCAGAGTCTATTTTGACATCCTTTTTGTCTTTATCTTCTTTATTGTCTTCTTAATAACCTTTTGCTTTCTTCCTTTATGATGTGTTTGATGTCATCCCACAACTTTTCTGGTGTTAGGTCTTTAGTGTCTAATGCATCAAACCTGTTCTTCAGATATGTTCAAAGTCAAATTTTGACTCTTGTGACTTGTTATAATTTTCTTCATCTTCAGCCTGAACTTACATATGAATAACTTTGGTAGTCTGTTCCACAGTCTGCTCCTGGCCTTGTTTTGGCTGATGACATTTAGCTTTTCTACTGTCCCTTACCACAGATGTAGTCAGTTTGATTTCTGTGTATTCTGTCTAATGTATCGTTATATATAGTTATCTTTCATGTTTTTTTAACAGGGTATTATTGGCAATTAATGCCATTGGGCTTGGAAAATTCTGTTTTATATCTATATCTATATATCTATATCTATTTATATATATCTATCTATATCTATATATCTCCACTGCATATACAAGCATCATTTCTATCACCAGGACCATATTTACCAACTACTGATTCTTTCTCTTTGTTTCCAACCTTTGCATTGTAATCACCAGTAATTATTAATATGTCTTGATTTCATGTTTGATGAAATTCATAGTGAAAAAGTTGGTACAATTCTCCAATTTGATTATTACTGGCTTTAGTCGTTTGTGTGGAAAGTTGAATAATAGTGGTGTTAAGTGGTCTTTCTTGTAGGCATATGGATATTATGCAATCACAGCATTGTACTGCAAGATAGATCGTGAGATATTCTTTTAATGATGAAGAGGCTGCTGCTCTTCTTCAATTTGTCATTCCTGGCATAGATAACCATATGGTTGTCAGAGTCACACAGGCCCAGACCAGTCCAGTTCAGCTCACTAATGCCCAGGATATCAATCTTTATGCATTCCATTTGATTTTTGACAACTTCCAATTTTCCTAGATCCATACTTTGTAAATTCAATATTCACATTTTCAGTGGGTGTTTACAGTTGCTTTCCCTCACATTTTGAGTTGTGCCTCCTCAGCACAGGTAGGCTGTGAAAGCTGTGCTCCGATCGCATCCTCACGGTCATCTCTAGTTTGAGGACACACCTCTTTCCCAGTAGCATATTTTTCCCCCAATAGCAATTTCAGTGCCTTTAAATTTGAGGGGCTCATCTTCTGACACTGTATCTGATAATATTCTTGTGCTATTCATAACATTTTCATTTTCTGCTATTCAGAAGGTTCTCAATTCTAACCATTCAGAAGCAGTTTGCTTCTCCTTCCTACTCTTAGTTTGGAACCGTGGCTGAAACCTGTTCACCACGGTTGATCCTGATTGTATTTAAGACTGTGGAGACATAGCTTCCAGCATCACAGCACCACACAAGCTACCACAGTAAGACAAGCTGAGTGTTGAAATGAGCATTGGAGGTAGTCAATAAATGTATTGTTGGATCCTCTCCACAATCGTCTACATGCAATTCAGCATGAAGCCTTAATTTAAACCACATATTGTCTGTCATACAGAGAGCTTTAATTACAAAAGAGAGCCATTTTCAGACTAATCTAATTGAGTACATGGAAAATGGAAAGATGGCAAATTTCCCCAACTCATTGTATTTAAGCACTCTATTCTATTATGCCTCTTAATGTTTTCTCTTTTTCAAGTTCCTTCATTTATTTTTATGGTTCCCTTACCCCTGTTATCCGTTTTAAGGTTTAAATCTTAGGAGAGTAAGTCTTTTCTTTTAACTTGCTTGGAATGTTATATAGGGTACCTCATTGCCTCACACCAGTGATAATGAGACGTTTCTAGACAATGATTAGAATTCAAATAGAAAGAGATACAATTATTAATAAGTAAAACTTTCACATTTGGAAATTAGAACTTTTCATTTACTTCAAATATTTCTATTTCATAGCAAGCACTCTAAATGGGCATAGGGATTAAGAACCACACTATATCTCCCTATTCTTTAATTACTTTTTAATCTGGGTTTGTAAATGTGATTCTCGTTCTTTCAGTGAACATTCATTAAGTTGAATAGTATATCAGAACAGGATCTGGTGGAAGTGAATTGAGATCTTTATTTTACAGTCAATGAATAATGAGTAGTTTGAAGAGCACTGGTGGCACAGTGGTTCAAGCACCTAGCTGTGAATCTAGAGTTTGTCAGTTCAGACCCACCATCTGCTCCAGATGAGAACGGTATGGTAGTGTGCTTCCATAAAGAAATAGATTCTCAAAATCCTGTGGAACAATTCTCCTCGGTCCTCTGACAGTGCTGTGAGTCAAAACCAACTCAACAGCACGGGTTTAGTTAAGTTGTGGATGATTTACTTTCATCTAAATATAAGACAGAGAATTACCATGTGTTCATAGTCTGTAGGTCTTCTGGTGTAGCGCTGTAGGGTTAGCACTGGACTGCGGACTACAAGGTCAGCAGTTCAAATTCACCAGCTGCTCCTTGGAAACCCTACTGTTATTAACTGCCATCTAGTTGGTTCTGATGCAAAGTGACCCTGGGGGTCACTCTGAGTTGGAACTGAATCGATTGCACTTAACAATGATACAGTTCTCTATCAGTTAATGCTACAATTTCTAGAAACAGACAATTATCCATATGTGTTTTTAATAAAACCTCAAAAGGGCTGAATTTACCTTAACACAAAGCTCATAAGGCAGGAAGGGGAAGGAAAGAAGTATCAATAGAAATGAGAAGCCTAAGAGGAAGTGGGAAGAAAGCTATTACACTGAGGGGGTTACATACACTGGTACAAAACAAAATGTATATAGACATTGTTGAATTGAAAACCAATTTGCTCTGCAAACTTTCACTCAAAGTAGAATTAATTAAAAAAAATATATATGTATATATATATATATATAAAACAAAACAAAGCCTCAATTTGTAAGGTTATCCAATGGCAATTTATTTTTGTTCACTATTCAGAAAATTAGTTTGTCATTATAATCCAGGAAGATCTAGTTCTGATTAAAAATTCCCTAGATTTAAAAAAAATAAATATATTGACATATCTTCAAGATTGCTCTAATTGCTTATAAAACTCAGAAAAATATAAATTGAAACCCTCAGTTTACCAGACCTTTCCCCTTCCCACATCTGTTTTTTGGAAGAAAGAAGACATCTACATAGCTGATACTGAGAATGGGAAACATCAGAAATGATCCTTCTTTTTGGGTCATTTCCTCAACAAATTATTTATTGAGCCCCCATTTGTTCCAGATATGTGCTGGTGCTGAGGTCACAAACCCTTTTCACAAGCTATTCCGCTCAGCGTCATCTCTCCAATATAAGTTCTCTGTGATGATTTATTCTTATTTGTAATTTTGGAAATAGGTATGTAGCAGGAAGGGGCAAACTACTCTGTAGGATGTTCCAGGCTGTGAACTTTCAGAAGAGGTTGCCAGTACTGTCCTCTGAGACACTTCTGTGTGGATTCAACCACCAACCTTTTCAAATGTAGTTGAATACTTACCCGTTTGAATACCCCTCAAAAGTTGAACCAAGTACTGCGCTGTGGTTGATTCTAACTCATAGAAACCCACTAGGCTGTCTGATAGTTTTTTCAAGGTTGTAGTCCTTTATGGAAGCAGATTGTCACATCTTTATCCCATGGTGGATTTGAACCACTGACTTTTTAGTTAATAGTGAGTGTTTTAACCACTGTACCATCAGGGCTCCCTTTGAGCTATTCAGGGACCCAGAAATGGAGTACTACATGGCGTACTAATAAACAGAAGACAAGAAAGTCAAGGGTTTGGGCTCTGGCTTTAGACTATACCTGGGTTTGAACCTTGACTTTCTTATATATTGTTGTTGTTGTTGTCAGGTGCCATCGAGTCGGAACCGACTCATAGCGACCCCATGCACAGCAGAATGAAACAATGTCCGATCCTGGGCCAACCTCACTACCGCTGCCACACTTGAGTCCATCAATGATGCCACCTGGCTGATCCATCTCGTTGGGGGTCTTCCTCTTTTTCTCTGACTCTCCACCTTACCCAGCATGACATCCTTCTCCAACGATTGTTTCCTCCGGACAATATGTCCAAAGTAGGAGAGACGAAGCTTAGCCATCCTGGCCTCCAAGGAGCACTCTGGCTGCACTTCTTCCAAAACAGATCTATTGGTTCTTTTGGCAGTCCATGGCACTTTCGGTATTCTCCTCCAACACCACAACTCAAAGGCATCAATTCTTCTACGATCCTCCTTATTCACTGTCCAGCTTTCATATCCATATGAGGCTATTGAAAACACAATGGCCTGGGTCAGGCGCACCTTAGTCCTCAAGCTGACATCTCTACTCTTCAATACTTTAAAAAGTTCCTGTGCAGCAGATTTGCCCAGTGCAATACGTCGTCTGATCTCTTGACTGCTACTTCCGCGAGTGTTGATAGTTGATCCAAGAAGAATGAAGTCCTTGACAACTTCAATCTTTTCTCCATTGATAAGAATGTTGTTTATTGGACCAGTGGTGAGGATTTTTGTTTTCTTGACATTGAGATGCAATCCATATCGAAGGCTGTGCTCTTTAATCTTCATAAGTAAATGTTTCAAGTCCTCTTCACTTTCAGCGATCAAGGTTGTATCATCTGCATATCGCAGGTTGTTAATGAGTCTTCCTCCAATCCTGATGCCACGTTTTTCTTCATAGAACCCAGCTTCTCGTATTATTTGCTCAGCATACAGGTTGAATAAGTATGGTGAAAGAATAGAACCCTGTCTCACTCCTTTCCCAATTTTATATATTAGCAGTAGATAATGGACTGGGCCTCAATGTCAGTTTGAACTGGAAAGTTGGTGGTTCAAACCCACCAATCACTCCTTGGAAACCCTATACAGGGTTGATATGGGTTGGACCTGACTCGACGACACTTAACAACGACAACGTAACCTTAAACATTTTGCTTGACATCTCAGTGACTCGGTACCACATGTGTAAAAACACCTGTAATTCTTTGCCTTTGAGTTGCTCTAACTCATAGTGACCTGATTTGTTGTTGGTGAGCTTGAACCACTGACCTTGCAATTCAAACCGAGTTTTCGGTCCAGCACATTAACCCATAGGCCAGCATAAAGTTTCCCCATAGGATTTCCAAGACCTTAAATCTTTCTTGAAGAAGATTGCCACAGTTTCTCCTCCACATGGGTGGTGGGTCCCAACAACTGAAAATTCGTATAGCATCCAAGCTGTTAACCAATGTGCCTCCTTGAAGTTAACAGTCCAGGGCTTATCACACAGTACCACCTAGGCTTCTTAGATCTATAAAGTCCCTAAACCAAACCACTGCCATCAAGTCGATTCTGACTCAGAGGGACCCTGTAAAATCTTTACCAGAGCAGACAAGCCTCTTGTTTCTCTAGTGGACCCACTGGTGGGTTTGAACTGCTGATCTTGTGGTTAGCAGTCCATTACTAATCATACAGTGCCAATAAGGTTCCTTATCTATTAAAATAATAAAAGCCAAACCCACTGACATCAATTCAATTCTGACTCTTGGTGACCCTGTGTAGGGTTTCCAAAGCTATAAATCTTTACCAGAGCAGAATGTCTCCTCTTTCTCCCGAGGAGCTGTTGGTGGATTCGAACTGCTGACCTTGAAGTCCAACAAGTAACCCCCTACACTACCAGGGCTCCTTATCTGTAAAATAGAAATAGTTGATTCATGTTGTTAGTTGCTGCTGAGTCTGTTGAGTCAACACACCACATGTCACGTGACCTTTGAAAACCAAATCTGCAAGCCTGTCTTCTAAGGAGTCTCTGGGTGTGTTTGAACTGCCAACCTTTGACTAGTTGTTGAATGCTTAACGGTGTCACCCAGAGATGCCAGTTAATTCATAGGGTATTTTAATGATTACATGAAATAAGTACTCAAGTTGGTTACAACATTGTAAATAGCAATATTAACTGTGTTCTCTCCTGATAATAATCGATCTCAGAGCAAGAGACAGCAGATGACCTTTTCGTGCTGGTAGCACTCCCGCAAACCTGGTGAACGTTTCTAAAACCCGCCGGACTTTTTGTAAGAAATGTGGCAAGCACCAATCCCACAAAGTGACAGAATACAAGAAGGGCAAAGATTCTCTATGCCCAGGGAAAGCGGCGTTATGACAGGAAGCAGAGTGGATATGGTGGGCCGACTAAGCCAATTTTCCGGAAGAAGGCTAAAACTACAAAGAACATTGTGTTGAGGCTGGAATGTGTTGTGCCAAACTGCAGCTCTAAGAGAATGTTGGCTATTAAGAGGTGCAAGCATCTTGAAATGGGAGATAAGAAGAGAAAGGGCCAGGTGATCCAGTTCTAAGCATCTTGAAATGGGAGATAAGAAGAGAAAGGGCCAGGTGATCCAGTTCTAAGCGTCATCTTGTTTTATTATTAAAACAATAAAATCTTGATGTTATATTAAAAAAAAAAAGAGAGAGAGACAGCCCATGAGTATTCTGTTGCTTCATCATTTGGTAGCATAAAAGACAAAAGCAAGGTTGCATCTTCATATTGTTTCATCTATAAGGGTGTGGAAAAGTCCTCTATGGATTAATGATGTGACTTTATTAATACAATACCTGGGCAAGTTCTTACTCATGTGTGTTTACAGCATGTCTGTGTTGCACAATGCTGGGTGATGCTCAAGGACAAGAGTGTTTCTCCTTTAATTCCAGAGTCCAGCACCTAGTATAGTATTTTATATACAGAAGACGCTTGATAAATAGGAGTTGTTCAGTTAAATTCTTTAAAAATATTTTAAATTGAAATATATTCCTTTTAAATTACAAAGGTACTACCTGATCTTGGTAGATCATTTAGACTAGAGGCAAATTTTAAAACGAAAAAAGAAAACAATCACTTATAATCCTCCTACCCAGAAAGAACCATTAACATTTTGTTGAATATTTTTCTACTATGTTTCTATGCATACACACTTCTACTTTTTTTTTTTTACAAAAATGGAATTGTACAGTTAAAACTTTTTGGTAGCCTGGTCATTCATAAGAGATTATGAATCGGGCTGCTAACCTCAAGGTCAGCAGTTCGAAACTACCAGCTATTCTGTGGGAGAAAGATGAGGCTTTCTGCTCTCATAAAGGTTTGCAGCCTCGGAAACCCTGTGCAGGGTCACTATGAGTAGGAGCCGACTCTGTGGCACATAACAACAACAATATCTATCCATGCAATCCATTTTCTAAAATATTTTAAATTGGTGTGATTCAAGTTACTTCATCTTTATCCTTGAACATTTATATTCCAAATTTTATATTATAATTATTATTAAATATTACTGGGCATGCTCCTTGCTGCCCTGCACCCAACACCTGCTAATGTGCTCCCATAATGCTATGTATTTTATGATAGCCTGTATTACACTCTGTCAGAGAATCTGCTCTTATCTGTTTATTTGATTTTTCTCCCCCTACCAAGCTATAGACTAGAGAACAGAGGTCCTATTTTGACCATTGCAACTTTAGTTTCTGTGATACTGATTGACTCTTAAAGGGTGCTCAGTATTTATTTGTTGAACACATGAATGCAAGCTATTAGACTTATAGGATAATAAAAAAAAAAATTCTTGAAGTTCATATGAAAGTTTGGTATGCCTGGGACATGAACCTGGAGAAAAGGTATAAACCTTGCAGTGGTGATGGTTGTTGTGTGCCATCAAGTCTGTTCTGACACAGTGGTCTGGTATGATAGAGTAGAACTGACATATGTCAGACTACAACAGTCTAGGGTTTGCTAGACTGAAATCTTTAAAGAGGCAGAACGCCAGGTCTTTTCTCCTGAGGAGCAGATGGGTGAGTTTAAACCATTGACCTTGGTTAGCAGCCATCTGCTTCAACACAGATCCTTAAAACTTGGAGAGGCTGAGCAAATTGAACAATAGCCTGTGGCTGGGAGCTGGAGCTCAGGGTAGAAGAGTCTGGAAAGGGGAGTGAAAATATTTGGCTTGGCTTGGCTTGGCTTTTTCTTCAAGTGAGTGTTCCATCTGGAGCTTCCGTTCTCTCATTGGCCTTTAATAAAAACGTCAGAAGCAATTGGAAGAAAAACTTAATCTTACGGAGGTAGATTGCCAGTCCTATTATATCCCTGCATAAGACACGCTCTCAGCTGCCAGCTTAAAGGTTCATCTTTTGAATTTACCCAGGCACCATGGAAGAAAGTTCTGGCAATCTGCACCTGTGATATGACATCCAAGAAAATCCTATGGAGCAGTTCCACTTTGTAACACATGGGGCTGTCATGAGTCAGAATTGACTTCATGGAAACAGGTTTATCATATACTATGGACTTCCTTACATTAGTCTGCTCAATAGATTCATACTGGGTGGTGGTGATGTGCCGTGGAGTCGGTTCCGACTCATAGCGACCCTGTGCCGAGTTTCTGAGGCTTTATATCTTTACCGGAGCAGAAAGCCTCATCTTTCTCCTGCGGAACAGCTGGTAGTTTTGAACTGCTGACCTTGTAGAACTTATTAATGAGGGACCTGAATTCAATGCTCTATGACTCTTGAGTTCACTTCCTCTGGCTTAGGTTTTAGAGAGAATGTACTCATATTACATGAGAAAATTACTTACAGCTAATTTAAGTAAATGTAGATTATGTTTAACAGTGAGATCATTTCTGATTTGCTTAGGGTAATTCTGCCTTATGAATTAGTTAAAAAAACAGAAAATAAAAACACTAGTATGTAGAAATGAATTGGAGTCCTGGTATGGTGCAGTGGGATAAAGCATTGGACTGCAAGGTCAGTTTGAACCACAAGGTTAGAGGTTTAAACTCATGAGCTGTTCCTTGGAAACCCTATAGGAGGTTGCTATGAGTGGCAACTGACTTGATAGCACTTACCAACTACAGTGACAACACGTAAAAATCAGACCATGTAAAAACTCACGTCAATAGGACCTATTGCAAAACTATATTTACAAGGAGTACATTCAAAGGCAATAAATTAAATAGCCTCATGTTGTTGTTAGTTGCCTGTTGAGTAAGTCTCTGATTCATTCATGGCAGTTCCAAACAAAATAGACGGAAGCATTTCCTGGTTCTGCTGCATCTTAATGAACCTACGTAGGTTCCAATCCATTGCTATGGCCACTGTGTATTTTGAATGTCATTGACGAAGGGACCTCATCTTTCAGCACCGTATTAGAAACTCTTCTGTTGCGCTCCATAGGATTTTCATTGCTTAATTTTGGGGAGTAGATTGCCAAAAAACAGTTGCAGCACTACGTTGAAAAGGAACTGACTGAAATGCAAGCTGGACTCAGAAAAAGAACTGGAATGAGGTATATATATAACGTTGCTGATGACAGATGGATCTTTGTTGGAAACAGATAACAACAGAAAGATGTTTACCTGTGTTTCTTTGACTATGCAAAGACATCTAGAACACTTAGTTGTGCTCATGCGGAATCTACATACACCAAGAAGCCATCATTCAAGCAGAACCAGGGTGTACTGAATGTTTTAAAATCAGAAAAGGTATATATGTTGGTTATATTCTTTCACCATTGTTATTCAGTGTATATGCTGAGTAAATAATCCAGAAGCTGAAGTTCGACCTTATAAAGAAGAATGTAGCATCAGGATTGAGGGAAGACTCATTAACAACCTTTGATATGCAGATGACACCACCTTGTTCGCTGAAAGCAAAGAAGACTTGAAGCCCTTACTGATGAAAATCAAAGCCTTCAGTATGAATTATATCTCTACATAAAGAAAACAAAAATTCTCACAACTGGACAAATAAACATCATGATTAATGGAGAAGTTGTCAAGGTTTTGTTTTGCTTCCATCCACAATTAACACCCAAGGAAACAGCAGTCATTAAATCAAATGACATATTGCATTGGGCAGATATGCTGCAAAAGATCTTGTGGCACTCTAGAATAAGCCTTGGACTTATAACTATAAGGTTGGCAGTTCAAACCAACCAACCTGTCTTTGAAAACCCTATACAGGGTCAGTATGAGTCAGAACCAACTTGACAGCACACAGCAATAGCAACAAAATGGTAAAACACAAAGGTGTTACCTTGTAGACTAAGTTGTACTTGACCCATGCCATGGTATTTGCAGTCACTGTATATGCATGTGTGAAAGCTGAACAATGAGTAAGGAAGACCATAGAAGAATTGATACCTTTGAATTGTACTGGCAAAAAACATCAAATATAACATGGTTTGCATGAAGAGCAAACACATTTGTTTTTGAAGAAATATAACCAGAATGCTTCTTAGAAATGAGGATGTCAAGACTTCATCTCATGTACTTTGGACATGTCGTCAGGAGCAACTAGGATCTGGAGTTTAGTAGATAATGAAAAGAGGAAGACCCATAGTGAGATGGATTGAGAGTAGATACAACAGTAGGCTCAAACAGCAACAGTTGTGAGGATGGCATAGGACTGAGCGGTGTTGTTGTTCTGCGGCACATAGAATCTCTGTGAGTCAGAAATAACACAATAGCACTTAACAACAATTCCTCACTCATTTTCTACAAAACTTATTGTGAACTCAGTGAAGGTTTACAGAGAAGATCATTAGTTTTATTTTCAACAAATCATACAATTTGTTTCAGCTCAATGATCGCATGCAACAAGTTCTTCACTATGGTTCCTATTGACATTCCTTCCACATCCCCATCCCTTCTTAACTTTGTCCTTAAGTACCTGTTGTCCTTTGGATTTTGAATGAGTGACCATATGGTGAGCATACCTTACTAGTGTTAATTATCCTCCTAATAGACCTGTTTACTGCTTGGCTGAAATTTGGAGCTTATTTTTTGTTTTTATAATTTTGCAACTCAATCATTTATGCAACCTTAGCAATATATCAAGATTTTTTGTTTTATTCTTTTTATCTTCAGAATTTATTGTTTATCATGTTTTCAGCTAAGGACTAAGATAATGAGTTTGTTTTCTGAGACTGATGTTAAAAGGACTCATCTTTCATCTTGGTTCCAGCAGAGAACATAGTTGTGTTGTTATTGTAGTGTGCTGTTGGGTTAGTTCTGACTCATATCGATCAAACCCTGTATAGGGTTTCTGTGGCTGCAAATCTCTATGAGAGCAGAAAAAATACAAACTGCATCTTTTCCCCTTGGAGCACCTGGTGGATTTGAACCCCTGACCCTTCAGTTAAATGCCCAGTGTGTAACCCGCAACTGTGCATACAGTTAATAAAATCCCATTAATCTGGCTCTTTACCCTAGCTATTTTAGCTTGTCTTAATCTAGAAGCTTAACTGAAACCTACCAATCATGGGTGACAGTGCTGGTATTTGAAATTCCAACGGCATAACTTCTGGCATTGACCTGACCACAGTACAACAAACTGATAGCTAGATGGTGAAGAAGTATGCTTACAATATCCTAATTTGTCACTCCCAAGCATTAATGAGTGATTAGTTCACTACTACTTAATATTTCCAGTGTTTTCACTGCCTTGGGGTAAAGTTCTAATTTCTTATGATGACTTACTATGTCCTTCAGAACATGAGTTATCTTTAGCCTCTAATAATTTCAAATTCTGGGCATAAGCCAAACTGCTTTAACTTCTCTGAATGGGCCAAGATGTCATATCCTGGACAAGTTACTTAACCTTTCAAAGAATAGTTTTCTCATCTGTTAAAAGGAAGTGCTGTCTCTTGATTTGCATGCCAGAGCTTTACTGCAGAGTGCGGTCAAAATCAATACCTGTAGAAGAGTGAAGAAAGCAGGTCTGACAGGGCAAAATCTTGAACAGCCTAGCAGTTGTAAGGAAAGACAAAGAGGGCTCTACAAGAAACTCTAGACCCAGAATGGCCCTGCAGAGTGGGATCAAGATTTATACCTCTTTATTGACCAGTCATTAGAAGTGGGGTGTTCCCCTTGGGAGACCAGAATAACGGTGGATGAGATGCCTCTCTTCAGCTGAGGGCAACTCACAAAGATGATACAGAGGCAATTGAAGGCTTGGTCTCACAGGAGAGTTTTCACAAATACATTCCTATGGATACTGCTAATACCCAAAACACAGCCTCCTGATTGAACTTAGGCAGGAGGGTCACTAAGACCAACTCACACACATGTAGAATCTTCCTTCTGCCTTCTGCTGACTAGTCCTTAGAAAAGTTATTGAAATTTCTTACAACCAAAACCTAACCTTGAATCTTACAAATATTTACAAAGATCTGAGCTTAGTAGGCAGATAGAAAGCTCTTTTTCATTGGAGGTGGGAGTAGAAAAGGGACAGAAAGGCAATTGTCCTGGAGTCAATTCCTATTCATAGTGACCTCGGGTGTCAGAGTAGAGTTTTTGAACAGCTGCTTTTTGGAAATAGATTGGCAGGCCTTTCTTCCGCATTTCCTCTGTGTGGACTAAAATCTCCAACTTTTCTGTTAGCAGCTGAGCACCTTAACCATTTCTACCATCCAGGGGTTCTAAGCCGAGACCACTGGGGTTTTATTATTGATACCAGATTACTTACAGACTCCCCTTCTTGGGTCAGATGGGTTGCAGTTGCCAACAGATGTCAAATAGTCACTGCTCCTTCGTGGGTTGGGGAGTCTGATAGATCTTCTCCTGTGGCTGTTTCTAAGCATCCCACTCTCCTGCAGAACAATAACCCTTTAAACAATCTAAAATGTCTCATTTCAAGGAAAGACTGAAAACTGGGTTGAGGATGAATGCCAGATAATTACACCGTTTTCTTTTGCAGGAGTCATGGAAGCTGAATGGGGATAGATTTTGCTGACTTGCTTCCAAAGAATCACTTGAGGAAATGATTAGGTCGCACTGGGAGATTTTATTTCAGTTATTTGGTAGTTCTTTCTGTGGCAAGGGAAGTATGTTGTTTCAAAAAATAGAAATTTTTATCCTTGGAAGAAAATTCTCTCTGAAAAATGTTTTTAATATGCTTGCTTTTACTTATTTTATAACTTGATGAAATAAATAGTAAAATTCACAGTGGTGATCAAAAAGTCCTGCCAGGTTACTGTTTGAAACATCTCGAAATCTGAATCTGAACACTTGGATTGGCTACGATCAGGCCATCTTCTACTTAAATGATATGCATGCATCTTTACCAGTCCTAATTTTAGAACTATTGTTGAGGGAATAGTTTGAAGTTAGAAACCTCACCACTAAAGGGGCTACTTTTAGTTCTCATTTCCTCCTGTTCTTGTCCATACCTACATGTACATTTCCATAGTTGGGCTCAGCATTCCTATACAATTTCAGTTTTAGCTTTTAAACACTAAGCATCGTGTTATGAAATCTTTTCTATATTATTATAGCTTCGTAGTTAGAGTTTAAAACCGTCATGATTCTCACTAAATCAGTATTGCATAAATGATTTAATCATTCATTCATGGACTAAATAGCTATAGTTTATAGTTAGCTTTTCCATATTTAAAACTTGAAAGAATATTTCTAATGTTCAATAGTCATAAAACATCTTATGGCCACATAAGCAATACCTTGAGCGGCAGGTGTTGAGCAATACATTCAGCTGCAGGCGTTGACGTACGGTCATTGGTAGCACCAGGCAACCAACCTCAGACATGCCCTCGCCGAAGTCAACAATCTTGCAGAACACATGAGCATGTGAAAATGTCTTCCTTTATGGAACAATTGTTTAAAATGGAAACTTGATTGAGTTTAGCTCAAAAGAGCTAAGTCTTCCCCCAACAAAAGTTTTACAAAAGTTAACAAGATGAGTTCGTGCATTCCAGAAGATACTTGACTGCATTGCTTTCAGCATTCTCTGTACCACAGCCTCAAAGATAGGGGCTGCTCATTAGAAACATGGCATCTGATGATGAGCATTTCAAATCCGAAATGCCAGTGTCTCCTGCAGTGTTTCATTTGGTGCAGAAAGAAATTCTGGGAAGAATCTAAGAGGGAAAGCAAGGTCGGCATACCGTTAGGGCATTTTGTTGAGAAATGATGTCTAACATAAATCTTCATTTAACTCTGAAGAAATTTGAGGATAGATATGGGATGGAAATCAGGTTATCATCAAAGCATTTGGCTTTCTGGGGATGAAAAATGAATTTTTTTACTTTGGTAGCATGTCATTAGTTTGCAGAGGCTTGAGCTGTTGTTTTTGCAGAAAGAGCTTTAAACAGATGCCGCTGCAAGGTGCACTACACACTGTGAGATTGTCAGACCAACAAAAATGGAAAAGGTTTCAGCTTTACCACCTGTGGGATTCTGGTCAGTCACAACCCATGGGTGGAACACATGTATCAGTGTTGCCAGCCAGCACACACTGTGATTAGTTATGCCTAGGTCTTGGTAGAATAGGATGAAGAAGATTTGGGGAATATTAAACACTCTTCTTCCTGTCTGACGATTCCTGCCTCTGGTTGACAGCGCTCATCCTGGATCGCACTAGGAATGCACTTTTCTTTGGATATGTCAGACTGCCTGGATGGAGCAGATTGTCCTGGGATGAGTCGGGTACCCAGAAACCAACCAGAATATCCATGCGCCTTTTCTAGAATTTGTTTTCATAAAGAAGAATACTAGGAACAGAAGTTCTGGGAAAGCAGACTATGATATTTTAAGTCGTGAAAGCAGTGAGGGAACACGTAGCATTTCTCCCATGAAACAGAAGGTGCTTCCTTTCTGGTAGTAAATGATCAGTCTTTACCTGGTGTTATCTGAAGGTGACAGGCTCAATCTTGTGGCCTGGGATGGGTGTACAACATGTGAGAAGGGTATTGGAGCTTATTGGATTAGAACCTGGGCTTTTTGTGTCCCAGCTCTGCTCCTTTCTGTCATCTTAAATTAAGATTCTTAAATTCTTTCTGTAGCCTCGGTTTCCTAGTTTGTACCCATCTAATAAGGAGCTCTGGTAGCGTAGTGGTTACGAATCGGGCTGTTAACCTCAAGGTCAGCAGTTCGAAACTACCAGCTGTTCCACGGGAGAAAGATGAGGCTTTCTGCTCCCGTAAAGATTTATAGCCTCGGAAATGCTGTACAGGGCCACTATGAGTTGGAACCGACTCCACGGCACATAACAACGACAACAACCCATCTAATGGATTTCTTGTGGTGAGCAGATAACTATGCAAAACATGACATTGACTGGTATAGTGTGTCAAAATCCATGTTGTTCTTGACTAGACTTGAGTTGTAGACGATAGCCTGGGGCAATTTTCAGAAGAGGTGCCTGAGAGGGATGGACTGTCTGGTTTATAGACATATTAGGATCAGCACTAGACTACTAACCACAAGGTCAGTGGTTCAAACCTACCAGCCACTCCTCGGGACCCCAAACAAGGATTGCTATGAGTTGGAACTAACTTGATGGCACTTTACCAACACCAACAGCCAGTACTTTTTAAAAATGTGAGTTAACATTTTAAAGGTGACAAATATTACATGAAACCTTAGCTATTATCTTTTCTTGAAAAACTTTGTTTGGAGGAAGATGTTTCACCACCAGACTTCAGTTCTCATTTACAGCTCTGTGGTAGTGGTGGTGGTTATGTGCCGTGGAGTCGGGTCTGACTCCTAGTGATCCTGTATAGAACTCCCAAGGTTGTCAGTCTTCAAAGGAACAGAAAGCCACATCTTTCTATGTGATGGTGGTGGTGGTGGTGTGCCGTGGAGTCAGTTCCAGCTCACAGTGACCCTGCACAGGGTTTCCAAGGCTGTCAATCTTGACGGGAGCAGAAAGCCTCTTCTTTCTCCCACAGAATGGCTGGTAGTTTTAAACTGCTAACCTTTAGGTTAGCAACCCTACTTGTAACCACTATGCTACCAGAGCTCCTTATCTTTTCTCTGTAGGAGCTGAGTAATTACTGGCTCTTAGAAAGCAGTCTACTCTTTAAACCCCAACACATTCACCATCACCCCCTGTTACTCTGGGGCCAAGTCTCAATGGGCATTGATCATTGTACCTATATATTCTTCTTATATCAGATAAGTGCTTTCCTACCAAAATTGGAAAAAAACAAACACTGTGTGTGAGAGTGGAGTTTATAAGAAAATTAGGAGGGAACATTTGTTTGTATGTGTGTTTGTGTAAGTGATGAGTGAGCTTCAAAAAGTTTGTGAAAAAATTCAATGAAAAGATAATGGCATTTCCCCAGACACTTTTGAAGCTCCCTTGTACGTGACTTGTTTGAACTGTGTGGACCTGCTTAAAGGCAGATTTTTTTTTTTTTTAAATCTTAGTGTTATTACAGTGGGTAAGAGTGTTGCTGGTATCTGCTTACAGTGCTGTGTGTTGCTAATCATGTCCTACCTTCTCTGAGTTCTTGTCTTCAGTAGCTTCTCACCTTTCAACCTTCCATCCTCTCCTAACTGAAGACACAAGGGGGAGACGGAACTGAGAAAATACAGTCCTAACTGAGGGTAGGAATGTACTGACCCCATCCCTCCTTGTTTAACCTCTCACCATGTCAGTCAGTTGTTGTTGCTGTTCAGTGCCCTCGAGTTTGTCCCAACTCTTAGGACCCTGTGTAGGGTATCCAAGGAGTGGCTGGTGAATTGAACCGCGGACCTTAGCAGCAAGGCTAAGCTGAACCAGTTCCCATCCAGTCAGTTCCAACACAGGTGTGCCAAAGTTAATTGCGCTCCATTGTTGTTGTTGTTGTTATGTGCCGTGCGTCTGTTCCGACTCATAGAGACCCTGTACAGGGTTTCCGAGGCTGTAAATCTTTATGGGAGCAGAAAGCCTCATCTTTCTCCTGCAGAACAGCTCGTAGTTTCGTTCTGCTGACCCTGAAGATAGCAGCCCAATTGTAACCACTACGCTACCAGAATTGTGCTCCATAGGATTATTTTAATGATGGATTTTTCTGAAGTAGAGAGCCAGGCCTTCCCTTCAAGGTGAGCTTGGGCAGACTTGAACCCTCCGGTTGGTTAGCAGCTAAGCACATTAACAGTTTGTACCACCCTGGGCTTCCAAGACTAGGTTACAGTGTGGTAACCGACAAGCCCCACTTCTCAGTGGCTAGAAGCATTAGAGATTTTCATGCCCACCTGCTGATTGTGGGGTTGCTGGAACTTTGTTCATGAACTGAAGCTGACAGAGGCTTGGTCTAGACACCTCATCCTCAGACTGCTATGGAGGAGAAAGGAGAATAATAATGTCTCATACTGGCAGTTAAATTTCCCTTCCTGGAATCAGTGATTGAGCCATGGTAATACAGTGATAAACGTGCTTGGCTGCTACCTGAATGGAAAAAGATGTAGAAATCTGATTGCATATGGATTACAGCCACAGAAATCCTATTCCATCAAGATTACAGCACAGAAATTCTGTTCTGTCCTGTAGGTTCATTGTGAATTGGAGTGATTTGACACCAATGGGGTCTGGAGCCCAGAAGCATTAGAACAGCCCCTTTCATCCACTGTATCAGCCAAATTAAGTCAGCCGGCTGTGCCTGATTTCAAGGAGATAGACAAATGTAATTGTATTACATTCCTGGAAGGGGAAAGATGGCATATTTGTGATTATTTCCTTTCCAAACCACATTTAGGAACATGCACTTAATGTTTTCCCAACCATTTGAATGTCAATAACTGTGCTTGGTGCTATAATTCATAATTTTTTTGGGCTATGGAGAAATGCAGTCTTTAATTCTGAGTGTTCAAGTAGGACTTCTGAATCAGGAACAGAACATCCTCTGGTTCTGTTCCTTTTTTCCTTCCTCTCCTATCCCTCTCAGAAGGAGCTCTGATGGTTCAGTGGTTAATCATTTGGCTGGTAACAGAAAGGTTGGTGACTTGAACCCACCGACTGCTTCGCTGGACAAAGATGTGGTAGTGGACTTCCTTAAAGATTCCAGCCTTGGAAACCATAATGGGCAGTCTTACTCTGTACTATGGGGTCACTAGGAGTCCTGGTATGATAAGCATTGGACTGCCAACCACAAAATCAGTAGTTCAAACCCACTAGTTGCTCCTCAGAAACTCTGTATATAGGAGTGCTTTGAGTCTGAACCGACTCCATGGCACTTACCAACATAAGGTCACTATAGGTCACAATAGGCTTGTTGACAGCAGGTTTGTTCTCTCTGAGAATGCTACCTACTCATTGACAGTTAGTTACTGAATGTCTTAAGTTACGTAAGTATTACGTTTCTAGATGGTCAGAATTACTTGTTTTCAAATAATTAACGTACTGTGTATAAATGTTTATCACTGCCATTGCTGATAATAATGAAAAATTTTACCTTTTCTGTTATTTATTTTAACTCTCAATAGTACCATTTATATATTTAATGCCAACAAATAAGATGATTACTGTTTATAATTTCTGTAAATTTTTTGTGTGTGGTCCATTAAAAAAAATTCAACATTTAATTATTTTCATAATGTAATTCTTGGTTTATGGACATTAAAATAAAATTCAATCATGCCCACATATATGGCATGGGTATTCTAGGTTGGACTCTAGGTAATATTAGGAATCAGTTAAGCGTAACACGTTCATTTACAGAAGCCAACGGAAACTGTCAGTAAATGCAGGTAATGTGAAATCCATTATCAGTTGATTCCCCAGCTGAAATTCTCTCGTACTTTGTACATTTCATTATGTTTTCCATCCCAAGAGGATAAAATTGCTTATAGTCTTCTACATGTCCGCTTCTGAAAGCAGTAACATATTTCACTACCTAATTCAATATGTACTCTCTACATTCTTACTTGCCAATCATATTTGTTTTCATCATTCAAAAGCCTCTTTCCTTTCCAAAGAAAGTACAAATTCATTCCATGAGTCTGAATCTCTATTAACCTGTATGTGTAATCTTGTTTAGTTATAACTGATGCTTACTATTTTTACAAATGCTGTTTCAGTTTTATCAGACTTTCGGGTTTATTCTCTAGAAAACTCTGTTCTAAAAAAAATTAAAATCTTCTTCCATAATTCCCAAGAATACATTTACCTGTTCTAATTGCTTGGTATCGTATCTGAAGAGCAAACATCATTAACTCACATTGCAAAGTTACACTTTTCAAGGTTTCTATTTATAAACTTGCAAATTAGCACATTCCAAAGCTAAGAGAAATCAGTCTAAGATGATAATTCTATGCATTAGGAATAACCCTAATCAACCCATATGAGTAAATGAAGTAAATTGAAAGTACTTTTATAAATAAAAAAACCTTAAATTGCAAGGCATTGTTACTTGTAATGAATACAAGACAAAGGGTTTATTGAATTATGTTGATCTGAAAAATATTTGGAAAATAATCCATAACAAAGTAAATAATGAATTTTGTAGCATAATAAAAATAATAAAGCAGTAAGTACATTTTATGAAGTTTTATTTTTCCTCAAAACAATTTCAAAGAATAGATTTATAATTCTCTTTACTATATTTTAGGAAAATTCTAATCACTAGAGTTTGGTACTAGAACTTTTCTTTCTTTCATGCATTGAAGAGAGTAAATCAAATGTAAAATGTGGTCAAATAAAATTTTTGGTAAAGAAAATATTGCTTGGCAAGAATCTAACCTGGAATTTTCTGATTAATAAATGCACAGTGCGTTTGGTGGGCTGAATTATGTTGTGGAGGCTTTCCCATGGACCAATGCCCAGTTTCAAGATGGTTTTCTTGAATACATAAACAGATGTGCACTATTTATTTATTTATTTATTTATTTATATCATTTTCTTGTCTTAGAGGCTCTCAGAAGAAATTACCCCAAATAAAAGATTTAGATATAGAACAGATTATTTAGAATGTCAAATGTATCTGTTTTATCCTCACCTAACTTTAGTCTCTACTCTGCATTCCACTTGAGCTTCTGTTGCGTAAACATACAGCTGTGTTTAGAGTAAAGAATTCTTAGCCAGACAAATGGTAGAGAATAAATAACTACTGCTGCTGTTATTGTTAAGTGCCTTAGAGTCAGTTCTGACTCAATAGCAACCTTGTATAGGGTTTCTGAGAAGCGGCTGGTGGGTTTGAACTACCGACTTTAAAGTAGTACTTATCCTACAGAGCCACGTCAGGACTCCAAATAGCTGCAAGAGATTTATATTAATGTGAAAGTAGTTTTCTTATTCAATACTGGATCACTATTTCTATACTTGGTTTAGTGACTATCCAGTGTGATACACGAGTTACCAAACCAATGAATTTTTCACACTGTTCTTATTTAGCCATTTTATCTAGCATTGGATACATATGATGTTTGGACTATCAGATGGATAAGGCTTTAGTGACATTTTTGAATAGCTAATAGATTATCTTAAATATTTTTACGATGTAAGTAATTATTGCATCTTAATCTTTCTCCACCTATCTCCCCACTAAATAATTTTAAGCAAAAATTATTCAGTGGATATGTGCTGGCATACTTTCCAATAAAAAGTGGAAGGTACATTTTCTGGTAGCAAAACAGACTTTTGTAAGTTGGAATCACCCTGGTTAGTTTGGTCACATGGAATAAATATACTTGGTTCTTTTTAGCACTCTTGATCACTAGGAACTTAATTACTTTAATATTTTGGACTTCATTACTGTAAGAGTAGTTAAAATGTATGCATCCATAACCTCCCACAGTAAATTTCCTTTCCAATAATTGCAATTATGTTTTTGTGTAAGGTTTAAAAGTATTTAGTAACATAGCAACTTAGTTTTTCTGTGTTTTTTTTTTAACTTTTTATTGTGAATTGAGTGAAGGTTTACAGAGCAGATCATCAACATTCAACAAATTACATACTTTGCTTCATTATATGGTCGTGATCCTCTCTGTGCACCAACAGTTAACAGCATTTACCTCTCTTTGCTCCAGCCACATTGTATTCCGCCCTGTGTCTCTCAACAACCCCATCTTTCCTCTGCCAACCTCCCTCCAGTTGTGTATTGCATGTCCCGTCACCCATGTCACTGCGTGTCTACCTTCTAGCACATGTATCATTTTCTCCTCCCCCCAAAACCATTATAGATCGTTTCTTTCATCAAGAAACCCCTCCCTTTATTTTTCTTTGATGTACAAAAACAAACCAGACAAAAAAACCCAAAACCCACGCAGGGATACATAATCGTTTAAACAACCGCAGGGCATATTCTTGGAGTCATTCTCCTGGCTGCCTACACACAGCCTTACTCTTTCCATAAGCCTAGAGTTCTCAGCCACACAATCTCTCCATGCCGTCACCTCTGCCTCCATCTCCGGTATTACTGCTTCTTTAGTTAAGGTCCCATATTCAGCTCATGCTCTTCTCTCTTGATGGTCCTCTGTATCTGGAGTGCAAATTTAACTACTCCCCGCTTATTGTTACACAACCTTTACCTTTAAACAGCAACTAAGTTTTAATCTTCACAAATAAAAACGAAAACCAGACCAAACCTACTGCTGTCAAGGACAAATAGAGCTGCTCCATAGGATTTGCAATTTTCCAATCTTTATAGAAACATACCAGCATATCTCTTCTCCTGTAGTGACTTGGGGGTTCTAATTGCTAATCTTTCATTTGGCAGCTGGTGCTTACCTACTGTGCCACCAAGGTTTTCATTATCAAAAGTAACATGAGAAAGAATCTTCCTTTATAAAAAGGAAATGTAAAGGTACTGGCTTAAGGCCTAAGTAATTTATTGAAGAGATCTAATATTAAGATACTTGCTTAAGTTTTATGTTGGAGGAGCACAAACACAGCAGTGTTCAATAGTAGTTCTTTTTTCTTTTGAAAACATTGAGACATCGTGGAACTGAAGTTTGGAAAAGTTGGTGGTTTGTGGGTTTGCATATTGGCAGCCGACTCTTTTCAACCACTTGGTGAAAGGAAGTTATTTATAGCTGCTTCTCTAGCAGTACTGCTCTATGTTGAGTCCAACTTAACAGTTTCCAGAGCTAAGTATTGTAAAAATGATGTAACTAAGTATAAATACTTTTTAGCAAAAGAATACACACAGAACAGGCAGTTCATATCAAAGATTACTTTTTATTAATTGGAAATATGTTGCTCTCTTGAGCTATAAATTCTACAATTTTTGTAAGAAGGCTTAGTTGTACCAACTAAGCTTCATTTTGAACTGAAACACACACATATGCAAGCATGAAAATTTTCATAGAGACATCAGTCCATGGAGAATTTTAATTTGAGGGAAATGTGTGTATGTATTTTGTCTTTAAAATAAATGAATACAAGGTATTAATAGAATGGCAAAAGTAGCAAAAAGGGGAATAAAACATAAAATTCTGTAAAAAAATGTTTGTCCAAGTAGTTTCAACATTCAATACTTATTCTTATTAAAACTTAAATGTTATTAGAGGAGTGGTCCTATTTATTTTTATTATTAGTTTAATTAGCTGATATGTGTTATGAAGATCTCCTACTCTAAAAAATTCCTTCCCAGAAGGAAGCTAAGTCTACATTACAGTGACTGTAATTATAACTCTGCATGACACCAAAGTAGAGATTTTCATGGTGGCCATATCTAGGTGATATTAACAAAAGTTACGTTACTATTATTAGAATTGCTAGCGCATGACAGTGTACTTCTAAATGTATTGGCTCTTTTAGTCCAATAACTTTTTATTTTAAAGCTCCTCTTTTATATTCCTAGTTGTTTGGCCTTGGGGAAATTACTTAAACGTTAATAATTATCAGTGTTCTCATCTCTATAATGAGGATCTTCACAAAAAATACCAACATTATAAATTTGTGAGGCTTATTAAGACTGCCAAAAGAACAAACAGATCTGTGTTGGAAGAAGTACAGTCAGAATGCTCCTTGGAGGCCAGGATGGTCAGACTTCATCTCTCATACTTCATACATCCTGTCAGGAGGGACTATAGTAAGTGGAGAAGGACATCATGTTTGGTAAGGTGGAGGGTAGAAGAAAAAGAGGAAGACCCCCAGCGAGATGGATTGGCAAAGTGGCAGCGTCAAAGAGCTCAAACGTAGCAATGATTGTTAGGTTGGCCCAGGGGCTATCCTATTGTTCATGGACATTTGTTTTGTAGGCAGTTTGTTGTTACTGTTGTTGTTAGGTGTCATGGAGTTGTTCTGACTCATAGACACCCTATGAACATCAGAAATAGATAGTGTTCAGCTCACTACCATCCTCACAGTTGTTATGGGTAAGCCCATTGTTGCTCCCATTGAATCAGTCCAACTCATGGAAACCTTCCTCTTTTTTGCTGACCCTTCACTTTTCCAAGTATGATTTTCTTCTTCAAGGGCTGGTCCCTTCTGACAACATGCACAAAGTATGAGAGACAAACTTTCAGTTGGCAGTTGAAGATGTTCTAAATAATGCTGCTATGAATATGCTTATATTTATCTTTTGATGACAGCATGTATGTTTTATATATGTTTGCTGTTGTCAGTCACTGTAAAATTGATTAACAACAAATGTTCTGATAATGGCAAGCTTCTGTATGTGATTGATGTTGAGGTTTTCTTTTCTATCTCTTTTTAATACCTACAAAACAAAAATTATATATTCACTTAAATGGCCAAAGGGCACACTTTGCAAGCCAGCCTCCTGCCCACAGACACCTAGTCTTTCTCAGTCCATGGGCTTAGAGTCCTCAGCTGCTTTGTCTCTCTGTCACCAACTCTGCTTTTCTGGGTAGGATCTCATGCTCCACTCATGTTCTTCCTTTTTTAATGGTCTTGGGGTCTTCTGTTTTTGAAATGAAAGATTAACAACTCCCCCTTTTAGTTGCATATCTTCTACAATTACAGTTGTGACACTCACAATTAGTCCTGCTACCAGTTACTTGCAACTGAATCATAATATCCTACCGCCATCATTCCCAATCCCCTTTTACCAGATTCATCTGGAAAAGAGGCAAACTAGTCAGTGGGATTCTACCTTAGCCCTCTTGTTCTGACACTAAGCATACTCATGAAAGCTTGTAAGCCAGCCACTTCATTCCTTTATAGGCCCCCATTTTGATAGCCACTGTCTAAGTTGCCCATCCTATTTAACCCACTGCAGTGAGCAAACAAGTTTTATCATTGATATGAAGAATCCTTCCATTTTGGTGTGAATTTTGAGCAACTGCATTCATAAGCAAAGGGTCTAGTTAATCAAATTCAGCAATTTACACTTGCTCACAGTATCAGACTTCTTTACCTTCATCTGTATCGAGTTCTGGTCAGCTACCCATCCAAGCTAGGTCCAAAAATGGGTACTATCTGCAAGTTTGGGAATTCTCACACTCCTTTCCATGCTTCAGACCAGCTGGCCACTTCATTCTTGGCTCTAGCCCTCACAGGCTTGCAAGTTCTCACATCTCCCTAAATTTCAGATCAGCCAGCCCTTCTTCTCTTTCTAATCTCAAGGTCAACAGGTGTCAATGGAACATGGACAAACTCAGCCCATGTCTTCATTGCTGCGTTTCCCCCACTTCCACTCACAAGTAGACCAGGGAGGTCACCAAGTGAGCATATTAGACTGCTCATGGCTTCCCTATGAGATTCAGCCTTAGAAGGGGTTGTTTTTGTTTGTTTGTTTCCTGAGGGTCTGATTTTTCTTGCCTTGGTGGCTCCAAGGCAGACAGCTTGCTTTATATTCTAATAGCCAAACAGTCTGCTTTGTTTTCTGGTGGTCTTTCTTCCAAATAGTATCTTCTGTTCTTCTAGCCATACAAGGTTGTATTGCATGTCTTTTCAAGTGGGAATATCCAACATCAGAAGGTTCTGAGTGGGGCTCAGGATTCTACCTAAGGTCCATACTCCACAAAGGCTTAACAAGAAACTGATTTCCTTGGGTAAATTCTAATTCCCTTTTAGCTAATCCAGTCAGTTAGAGGCTGAAGTCGGACTTACAAGTTTTTTGTAATCATAATGCCCAATATTCGTTTCTATCACACTTAAATATCGATTTTAAAATAATAGGCAAGGGAAACCAATGTCCACAAAGCAGTCAAGCCCCTAAACAATTTTTCCCCTTATTCAGATTATGTCTCAACCACTGTATGTGATTAATTTTTTTTTGTTAATATTTTCTTGTCCATCATCTTCATGATCATTGGTGTTTTTAAGTTCATTACTTTTGCTGTTATGTCAGTACATTTCATTGTCAGTATCCTCCATTTTGGTTGACCCTGTACCATCCATGATGACCTATTTAGCAATTTGTTTTTTCTTATTATGTGTTCAAAGTAAGGGAGCCAAAGTCTAACCATCTAGCTTTTAAGGATTCTGGCTTTATTTCCTAAGTGGATGCCTACTATTGAAATTATAGTTAATGTGGTATTCAATTGTACAGTGTAGGCTAGGTATTACCACAGTTTTCCAGGGTGGCTGTACCAATTTATACTTCTTCTAGTAGTACATGAGGGTTTTTTTATTTTGTTTTTAATGTTTTATTGTGAATTGTGTGATAGTTTACATGGGAGAACATTAGTTTTACATTCATTCTATCATATATGTTTCATTTGCCATGATTACAGTCCCCTCCATGCATCATCAAACAACCAAAGCTAATACCCTGCAAACCTGCTACCTGGTTGTCAGCACACAGCCCCTCTCCGTCTCTGGGTCTAAGGTCCCCAGCTGCTCCATCTCTCCACATCGTTGTCTCTGCCTCCATCTCTGGCATCACGGTTTCTTTGGGTAAGGTCCCGTACTCTGCTCTTCTCCCTTGATGGTTTTGTTGTTGTTATGTGCCGTGGAGTCAGGAGAGAGTGCCCATCTTCTATGCAGGGAATTGTGACTCATTAGCAAACAAAGATGGACTTCAGTACCACCAACAAAGAAGAGCTTGGAGTGGAGAACATTCTTTGGACTCAGACTCCCTGTTGTTGTTATTGTTAAGTGCCTGACTCAATGCTGTATAAGTTTTCCGATGAACGATGTTGCGTTTGAACCACCAACCTTGTGGTTCAGTGGACCAGTGCTTATCCTATAATGCCACACAGGACTCTAGACTCAGGGAAGGATTGATGCCAAGACACATGGAGATATCCAAAGGATATCTTATAGAGAGGAGACCAAGGACCTTCTCCCTAGAAAAGAAAGTGAGAGAAAGCCTCCCCCTAGAATTGGTGCCCTGGATCTGAACTAGCTTCCCAAACTGTTAGAGAATAAATGTCTATTAAATCCATCTACTTGAGTTATTTCTGTTAATAATGGCACTAAACATCAAAGACAACATCCTTTAATATTTTCCTTAGTGTGGATCTGCTGGGAAGAAATATTCTAGTTTTTGTTTATATAAAATGTGTCATTTACTTTCATTTTTTGAAGAATATTTTTGCCAACTCACCAGCTGCTCCTCAGAAACCCAAAACAGGGCCATTACGAGTCAGAATCCACTAGACAGCAGTTAACAATAGCAACATACACCGCTAAGTTGGTGGTTTTATTTCCTTTTACCCTTTTGAGATTATCATCTTATTGCCCTCTGGCTTTTACAATGACAATTTTAAAACCAACTGGGACCACGTCATTGGATTTCTTTTTTCTCTGGGATATTGGCCCCATAATTCCTCACTGCTTGGGAATTTTCCAGGACTTAAAATACTCCTCTGGTGCATTTCTCTAGTTAATTCTTAGTGTGAAGGTTGGTTAGCAACAGGCTAATCCTCCATCATCATCATAAGACATTAATAAGGAACTTCTTTGAGTAAATATCAAACATGTAGCCTCTAATTAAAGCAAGAGACAGGTTTTAAAAGAAACGAACAAGTGTGTTTATGTAACCTATTAACTTTTGAATCATAGTGGAGTTTTAAATTTAGTGACAGCAGAAACGAAAATCTATTTCTTAAAAACTTTTAAGTGCAATTTTATGTAAACATTAGTCTTTGTTTTTCTTAGACAAAGTTGGGTACATTTTGTACACTATTAGAAGAGTATTCCAACTGTTGAATTGAATTGCTTCTTTTTTTCTTTGTTAGAACTTACGCTAAAAAAGCAATCAACATTACCATATCCTGTCAGTAAGTTAATGAATACTTCATGTTTCAAGTGTTGTGCTAAGTGTAATTTTCTAAATTAGTTTAGTCCAAGCAACTATATACATAGTCAAATCTCCATGGTATTACTTAAAAAATCATAACAATTAGAGTTTAATTTTTTGAGGATCTGGTAATTAATGTCAAAAGGAAGCCAATGTGATTTATGTATTACTTTTATAATTAATAACTGTTAAGCAAGCATACAATGCTTTGCTCAATATGGAATAGAAAATTTGAACAGTAGAGGGTGCAATTGTTATGTAGTTTAGCCTTCTAGAAATTACTATTTAATGCTCGAGAGAAACTGTGAAGATTGTACTGTCTGCTGAAGTGCTATACGACTTACAGGAGTGTATATGAAATAAAACAAGCCAGATAAAGGATAGGCATACATTTCAGATTTATGTAATAGTTTACTTAATCTCATACTTTAAAATCACAACTGGAAACTGTGTTCGGTTTTGTAGAAAGATATTTTAAGTGAATAAAAAAAGCATGTGTGTGTGTGTATATATATATA
>NW_006408521.1:10098975-10136103 GCF_000296735.1 Chrysochloris asiatica | reverse complement strand
TGATGTTTTTATATACTTTGTATAAATCCTTTATTTACGTGTTTAGGAAGCTTTCTGGCAGACTTTTTGAAATTATTGAACACAGATTTAACAAACTGTACCACTTCTGTTTTTTTACATTATTTGAACATAATACTGTGATTTGATATTATTTCCAACACGCTCTGGTAGCGTAGTGGTTATGAATCGGGCTGCGAACCTTAAGGCCAGCAGTTCGAAACTACCAGCTGCTCCGCAGGAGAAAGATGAGGCTTTCTGCTCCCGTAAAGATTTACAGCCTCGGAAACCCTGTACAGGGTCGCTATGGGTCGGAACCGACTCGACGTCACTTGACAATAACAACAAGATTAGCAGTGTTGTAGTATTCAGTTGTCTGTGGGGTTAAGCATACAATTTTGTGTAAAGGGCTTACTCTGACATTTTATAGAAAGTAAAAGAAAAAAAAATGGGAAGGGAGGTAAGTATAACTTTGCTTTTAAGAATCCAGTTAGTGAATTTTAAAAGTATCTTGGTTATAATTTTGCTTCTTGGACTTGGTTAACATCTGAACTTCCAGAGTTCTTATAAAATGGTGGCCAGGGGAGGGCAGAAGTATTGACAAATAATCATTGAAGTAACTTTTCAGGTAACTTAATTGGAAGCATCTGCTTTCAAGATAATGCCAAACTATATGGGTAATTTTCTATACGATGTAAGTAGTAAAAATGACTAGTGAAAAACACCAATTCCCCAACTAAAGCTGTTAGCTTTTTAAAGAGTAAACAGAACTTGTGAAGAAACAAAAAACAAATTGCCGAATTACTGATGTCATAGATGGTGGAAGTTCTTTATAAAAGCACTGGACCTTGAAGACAATATTTAATAAATTTGTTCTTGTTGTTAACTGCCATCGGGTCAGATTCCAACCCATAGTGACCCTGTATAGGGTTTTCAAGGAGGAGCAGGTGACCTTGAACCTCAGGCCTTCCAGCTCAAGTGGACGTTGCAATCCAGCGCAGGAACCAACAGCACCACACCAGGAGCCCTAAAAGTAATCAAAAATCTTTTCTGTTTTTTTTTAAGATTATGGCAACTTAAAAGTGCATTCAGACAGTTGATTATCTAGGAGTGAATTGGAAAAAAATAGCTGGGTGCCAAAAAATGTTTTGTTTTGTTTTTTTAGGAAGATTACAAGGTGACAGAAAGAAAACATGGTTATCTATTGTAATGTTCAGTGAATGACGTTTATATTTTTTCCTTTGCACAAGAAAAATAAAAATTTCAACTAAAAATATATTTGATGTATTGTATAAAAAATAAGGAGCTCTGGTAGCATAGTGGTTATGAATTGGGCTTCTAACTTCAAGATCAGCAGTTCGAAACTACCAGCTATTCCGCAGGAGAAAGATGAGGCTTTCTGCTCCCGTAAAGATTTACAGCCTCGGAAACCTTGTACAGGGTTGCTATGAGTCGGAACGGACTCCACGGCACATACCCAACCAAACCATATACAGAATGAACATGCAAAATTACGGAGCTAAGGCATCGGTTTTCAGAAAAAAATCACCATTTCTTACTTTTCATACCACTTTCTGCTATCATTTGAAAAAGAACTTTATTACCTGTATTCACTTCTAAACTGTATTAGTAAATTGATGTTGGTTTTTACTTCAAACATATCTACATACACACATGTATATACATTCACAAATATATATGCACACATATAAAAAAAAAAAAGCTTGTGGAAAAATTCCGTTATCTTTTAATTCCATTTTTATACAAAGTTTTTAAAACCTCTTCTTATATGTACACATATATGAAGGTAAATTAAAAAATATTGCTGCTAGCATTCCAGCTCACACATGCATGGGTTTATAACAAACATAACATATTTATACAGGTTTCTGTGATCAGTGGACGGCTGTAGACAAATTCTCTCAGTAATATTTAACCTGTGTTAGTCTCATTGTTAAGCGCTATCTCGTTAATTCTCACTCTTAGTGATTCTTTATATGGTTGCTGAGGCTTTTTATAATACAATGTTTGCAGGAGCAGAAAGCATCATCTTTCTCCCATGAAGCAACTGGTGGTCTCGAACCACCAACTTTGTGGCCATAGTCCAGTGCTTATCCTGTGAAGCCACTTTTTTGGGGTGCCTTAAAAAAAAGTCCAATAAGAAAAGATGTCTTTCAAGAAAATCTGCTAAACCTGTTAAATTTAAGGCAAAGGGTTCAGCTCAGAAGGTTATGGAATCTGTTTTTTGGGGCCTCCAAAGGGGTAGTAATCTTTATAGATTTTCTTAAAGGACACAGGATGATCAAGGGGGGTTGTTAGAAGTTTAACAAAATTGAAAACTGCCAGAAAAAGGCCAGGAAAGTTGCACTGAGGAAAATTTTTTTCCAGCATGACAATGCATATGATTTTTCTTTGAGGGTAGTGAGAGCTGTATGTTTTTAGCACGAAAATTTTGTTGGAAAGCCTTACCCTATCCAACCTCCAGACACAAATCTGATTTTGCCCCCTCAGATTTATTTTTGTTCTCTAAACTTGAGGAGTATTGTAAAGGAACACAATTTGGCTACCTCAAATAGCCGTTTTGAAGTGGTGTAACTTGAGGAGCACAGAATTATTTGGAGGAAAGATTAGAAAGATGGAAACACAGCCTGGAGAAAGAACTACATAGACCTAGATGGAGGATATATTGGGAACCAAGAGCTTTATGTTGTGATAGTTTCATTTAATAAAGTTTTCTAGCAATATTTTTTGACTTACCATTGTATATAGCAGTATGCATATCTCAGGGGGTTGGACTGGCCAAGTGGCAGCGTTGATGGACAACAGCATGGCAACAGTAGTGAGGTTGGTCCAGGATTGAGCAGGGTTTTGTTCTGCTGTGCATAAGGTCTCTGTGAGTCAGTACCGACTCGATGGCACCTAATAATGACAACATACCTATATACATAGATGAACATACATATATAGAGACATATATACATACATGCATACATTTTTCTGTCCGGTCCAACTGTGGGAATAACATTTTAGCTTCAAAATTGATCCGAAATGAATTAAGTGGTGAGACCCACGTTTGAACTACCTGTTCAGGGACAATAGATAATACAGATCTTTCCAGGAATAGCATTGAAAATCAGGGCTATTTAAAACCCAGTTAAACATGTGACTTGAAAACTTGCTGGTTGGGTCACAGAATATGGGGTATTTGCCTTTCGAGAGTAATCATACTGAGACTTTTGAGGCTTCGTTGTTATTGCTGAGTGCCATCGAGTTGGTTCCAACTCATAGGGACTCTGCAGTGTTTCTGAGGAATGGTTGGTGGGTTTGAACCACTGATCTTTCAGTTACCAGTTCACTGCTGATCCTACACCACACCGGGGCTCCTTTTGAAGCTTAGAATATGTGAGTTTCTGAATGACACACAGATGAGGGGCATGAACTCTGAAGCCTATCTCCATATTGTATAAAAACAAAATAAAACAAAAACCCACCAAACCCACTACCATTGAGTTGATTCTGACTCATAGGGATCCTATGCAGGCTTTCTGAGATTAAGTCTTTATGGGAGCACACAGCCTTGTCTTTCTCCCCTGCAGTGGTGGTGGTTTGGAAACACCAACCTTGTGCCTGGCAGTCCAACGCCTAAGCCACAATGCCACCAGTGCTCCTTTAATTCAGCTTGTTGGGTCTGTATCTTGATGAAGAAAAGATCATTTTATGTCATTTTTTGGTAGTTAAGTGTTGTGGAGTCAGTTCTGACTCTTAGCTACCCTGTATAGGGTTTCATGGAGCTCTGGTAGCGTAGTGGTTATGAATCGAGCTGCTACCTCAATTCGGCAGTTCGAAACTACCAGTGGTTCCGCAGGAGAAAGATGAGGCTTTCTGCTCCCGTAAAGAGTTACAGCCTCAGAAACCCTGTACAGGGTACCCTCACAATGAGTCGGAACCGACTCCACGGTACTTAACAACAACAACAACTGGTGAATTTGAACCTTCAACTTTGCGGTTCAAACTGACATTGCAGTCCAGAGCATTACACTGCAGCACCATACAAGGACTTCTTTTTGGTCAGGGTGCATTGAAAATATTAAATGAATATTCATTGAATTACTTATTTTATTCCTACCTGCATTTTTTAATGTATTCCACAAAAGGGTAGTAAGTACCTACTCACGCTAGGTGATGGTCAACAAAATAGACATAGTTAGTTCCTTGCTTTCTTGGAGCTTGCAGTGTCTTGGGGGAAGACAGCTATTTAACAAATGTCCTTGATGACATATATAAATTACAAAATCATTATACGTTCTTTAAAATGTAGAGGATTCAGAAGGCCTCTTATAAGAAGAACTGAAGAATGTGTTCATACAGTTAATAACACAAGAGATGGGGCAGTGATGGGAAGGGGTTGAGGATAGAGAAAGCATTTAGGAAAAAGTCTTCACAGGCAGAAGGAGAATCGCCAATGGGAAAATCTGAAATGGTGAATTATTTAGTAGTTAGAGATTTTAAAGAACTAAAGGTCAGTATAAAACTTACATTATTAATTATTAATTTTTTTGCTTCCTGAGTTTGGTTGTCTTGCAGTTGTCCTATGAACATTTTCCCAATCTGAGCAATAATTTTGTAAGCCAACTTAATTTTAAAGAAAGGAAATGTGATTATGAGACAAATGGCAATGCTAGTCCTTCCTGTAGCTACCAAATATGTCATGTGTTCGTGGTGTTCTGTCATGCCATTGGCTGTGGTCACAGACTTGGTAAACTCTGGTTTTAACAGTGGAAGAGACTGGTGGTTGGCAGCTCTGATGCTGGAACCAGGCCTGAGTATTCTTGTTCTTGATATTGCCGTGTTTATATGTGCAAACGGATCAGGCATTTTACAAACAGGGAAGATGAATAGTTTTTATGACATGTGTAGAATATTTTCTAAACAACTAAATGGCATGCAACTTAATTTCAGCACTTAAAATAATAGATGAAGGGAATCTAGTTTTTAATTCCATTGTATGAATTTATTATATATTGATTTTGGAAATTCATAATGCTTATTGAAAATTTAAAGCTTCTGAGAAATAATACAGAAGGAAAGTCTTATTAAGTTTTGCGCATTGTTCCCCAAAGACTTTTGACTATAGAATCCACTGCCTCCCATTATTTTTATGACGAAGTGTTCTTTAGTTCACATTTTCAGAAAATATTGTGCCATAGTGTATACTTTGAGGGGTGAAAGGACTATGTCAGAGTCGCTGAATTGCTGGCAAAGCTGTTACTTGACCATTGGGTTCAACTGTTGCATCATATGCTTTTCCTTGCCTGTTTTCTTTATCAGTTTTTCCTTTTCCTCACAATTGGATATTTTCTGATTGCTGAATCTGAAAATGTGTTAATGCTATTCTTTGTAGATAAATTATTGGTTAAATAAACCTACTTAGAGTACCCATCAAGAAAATACTAACTTAATAAAAATCATGCTTGGTTTTATTTCTATTATGCCTTAGTATCAAATGTCTAAGACCAATTCTGTGACTTTAGGGAATCAGAAAGTCACATTGTAGGAGTTTTGTGTGAGCTTTTAGGATGTTACCTTTTAATTTGTCTGAGTTTGAAAAATTTCATCTTCCTGCATAGAGTTTCTGAGGCTGTAAATCTTTAGTGGACCGGAAAGCCTCATCTTTCTCCCATGGAATGACTGGTAGTTTTGAACTGCTGACCTTGTGGTTAGCAGCCCAACTCGTAACCACTACACTACCAGAGCACCTTTTCAGTGTGTATGTTGTTGTTGTTGTTAAGTGCTGTTGAGTCGATTCCAACCCATAGCAACCCTGTATAGGGTTTCCAAGGAGTGGCTGGTGAGCTTGAACCACTGACTTTGTCTTGTATATTTCACGGGCTTTAAAAATTTTGTAATGTAAGCATGTCTGAGCTACTACAGAGAGTTCAGTGGAGAGGCAGGGTAAACTAGCAAGGTATTTGAGTTGATCCTACCTCTCCACTTAAATCTATGTTAAAAAAAAGTAGACTGCAAAAGATTTGTGAGGCAGGCACCTCATGAACTCTCCTTTACTTTTACATAAATGAGGATTGATTGAGAGGGCATGGGTTAGATTTCAGTAGATACATTTAAGTCTTTGGGGGCTACAAAGGTTAAGTCCCTAGGCTCTGAAAGGTTAAAAGTTCAAATGCATTTAGAGATGCCTCACAAGAAAAGTCTAACAATCTCCTTGAAAACAAAACAAAACAAAAAAAAGTCACTGAAAACCCTATGGAACACAGTTCTACTCTGACCCACATGGGCCTCCATGAACTGGAATTGGCTTGACAGCAACTAGTTTTTGCAGGCACATGCAAACACACCACACACCCCTCTTTATCTTCAAGGGGATCCCCATAGTAGCAACAAAAGTTCTAAATGATTTGAGTATTGTTGTCCTTAAGTTCTGACTTATAGCAACCCTATATAGGTTTTCTGAGGAGCAGCTGGTGAGTTTGAACTTTTGAACTTGTGGTTCAATCTGACCTTGCGGTCCAGTGCCACACCAGAATGGAGACGCATACTATAGTTAATTAGACATTTCAAAACCTTTATGTATGTTCTCTTTACCAAATGGCAGTGTTCTAAATTGATTTTAACAAGAAGTCAAAATTAAAATGTTTTGACATTAACTTTATCAACAAATCAGACTAATGTAAAGATATATGAGGTAGGATTTTCATGTTCAATAGTCAGGTTTCCTAATCACAAGAATGCTTGGCCAAAGAATCACATAATTTGTAAAACACTGTGCTTAGAGAGACCTGAATTCTGGACTTTCTCTGCTGTGGGAAAGTTGGTTCCTTGGTCTTTGGGTTTCCTTGATTCAGAAATTAAGTTGTTAAATTAATCTCTTAAGTCCATTCCAACTCTAAATTCTATGATTCTCCATCATGAGTTAAACAACAAGACACCTTTGTTTTTCTTGGTGTTGGGGAGAGTTAGGGAGAAAATGTAGAAGAGGAAGACCCCCAATGAGATGGATTGGACAAGTGGCAGCATGGATGGACTCAAGCGTGGCAACAGTAGTGAGGTTGGCCCCGGATCAGGCAGTGTTTTCTTCTGCTGTGCATAGGTTGCTATGGGTTGGTACCGACTCGATGGCACCTAACAACAATAACAACATCAAACTATGGCAAATATTGTTGTCAGTCCTTTGATTTCTGTGTATGTGAGTATGTGAAAGTCCTGGTGTGGAGCTGTAGGATGAGAACTGGAACTGCAAACCGAGGTCAGTGGTTCAAATCCACCAGTTGCTCTGAAGGAGAAAGATGAGGCATTATGCTTTTGTAAAAATTTACAGCCTTGGAAAGCCTATACAGTGTTGCCATGAGTCAGAACCTACTCACTGGCACTTAACAACAACAGCAATATGAGTGTGTATGTGTTCATGGGAGTGGTAGAGAGTGGTGATGGTGGTTGTCTGCCGTTGAGTCGACTCCTACTCATAGCAACCCTGTATAGGGTTTCTGAGGCTGTTAATTTTTACAGGATAGAAAGTCTCAACTTTGTCCCTCAGAACAACTGGTGTATTAGAACCACTGACCTGCGGTTAGCAGCCCAACTCATAACCCACTACGCTACTAGAGCTCCTGGCATAAAGTAACTAAAATAATAGCGCACATGTGGAAATGCTTAAGTGTTAGTACTGTGACTTGGTGTGTACTGAAGGAACGTGTGACCTGTGGAAACAGAAGAGTGAAAATAAAGGACTTTCACTTACTTTCTTTGTGCCTAAGAGTAGTAATTGCAAAAGATTCTAGAAATAAACATTAAAAAAAAAAAGTCCCTGTCATTCTTTCCAGTTAAATTCCTTCAAACAACTATGTTGGTAGTCAGCATCAATACTTTTCTAAGAAGTTAGGTGGTTAGAATTTTGGCTTTACTACATTCTATGGAAAGTGAGATAGACTTTCCAAATTAAACTCCCAAATTTACTGGAGTAAACACGTTCTTATATAATACAGTGACTCAAGAGAGACACCAAATAGTCTACATTGGTACCAAATAAATTTAAAAGTCTCAATTTCATGGGTATGTTTATGGGGTATTGAAACTGTATGATATTTTACATATTGACATTTTCGGTAACTGCCTTATCACGGAAAACCTCCGCAGAGTCACTGTGAGTAGGAACCAACTCCACAGCACACCACCACCAACACCATCCATATGCAGTTTGTACATTTGTCTTTATGTTAAATCTTGATCACTAATATTTAAAGCATTCTCACCTAACAGGTTAACTGTCTATATTTTGAATAATATATTTTTTAAAAATCCGTTCTATTTTTATCTATTTAGATTGTCCATCATAGACAATCTAAACCAGAAAGTAAGAACTGAATATTTTCTAAAACTGCACATTATTCTAGATGACTGATAATTTTACAGTTGGTTACATATGCATTGCAAATATTTGTGTCTCATAGGCCTCAGCCAAGGGCTCCTCTGCTTGTTCCACAGCTAATGTTTTCATAAGTATCAGACATCGTATCTTGGTCGAGGAATGATGTCTACTTAGTTTAGCAGCTTACAACTTCGGTAAACTAGATTTCTATGGCATGGTATTTTCAATAATCTCATATGCATGCAAAAGCTGGACAGTGAATAAGGAAGACCATAGAAGAATTGATGCTTTTGAATTATGGTGTTGGAGGAGAATATTGAAAGTGCCATGGGCTACCAAAAGAACCAACAGATCCGTTTTAGAAGAAGTGCTGCCAGAGTGCTCCTTGGAGGCCAAGATGGCCAAACTTCGTCTCTCATATTTCGGACATATTGTCAGGAGGGAGCACTAGCTGGAGAAGGATATCATGTTTGGTAAGGTGGAGGGTCAGAGAAAAAGAGGAAGACCCCCAATGAGATGGATTGGCCAAGTGGCAGCATCGATGGATTCAAGTGTGATAGTGAGGTTGGCCCAGGATCGGGCAGTTCTCCATTCTGCTGTGCATAAAGTCGCTATGAGTCGGTACTGACTTGATGGCACCTAACAACAACAACATGGCATGATTATAGTGTAAAACTCACAATATTTAGCATTCCCTTATTTTGAAGTTAGGTAACACTTACTTGTGCTTTAAGTCCTTGAGAATGGGACCTATGTGTATTTCCCTGTTAACTCTTTTGCCTGCAGTGCCCATTCTTTGCCTCCTCTCCAAATTTCTGACATTCTCACAATATAAATGCATTTTTGGGCTTCTTTCTTGTAACAAATTCAATCACTTTACCTACTGATAAGAATTAAATTTATCCAAACATTTAAATGCATGTTGAGTATTTTCCTATTTTACTAATTTCAGGGACTTAAGAGTGTCAAAATTTAAATTTTCTTTACCTTAAATCTTGGGTAGAAAAACATACAAGAGAGAAATGGCCATGTTAAATGCAACTTCAGTTACAAAGCATGGATTCCAGAGCTACTTCTTGTTGTTGTTAAGCACCATGAAGTTGGTTCCGACCAATAGCGACCTGTATAGGATTTCCAAGAAGCAGCTGGTGGGTTTGAACTGCTGACCTTGTTGTTAGCAGTCCAGTGCTTATCTTACAGTTCCACACCAGGATTCCATTTTGCATATAAACTACATGATATCAAAACTAATTTTTAAAAGCAAAATTACTTCTGCAAATGGTTTTTTAGGAAATACTGATGGATTAGCTAAGGAAGTATGATGTGTATGAAATATATCAGAAGAATGACTGAAATGTAACTGAGGAAACTGTAACTTAGTAATCAGACATGGGAGATATTACTATGTTACATGTTCATGCATATATTCACTTAACTTAGAATAATGTTTCTGTGAATAAGGATCTTAAATTCCATTTTATGTACTTAAAATTTTTCCATTAATGAAAAAATATATTTTACATTAATGAAAAAGATTGTTTTCTTCTGAAAAGTTAATTTGTTTCTTCTTGTCATTGGCTATGAGCAGCTCACTAACGAATACAAAGCAATGTTGTTTTGTTTTCTTTTTATAGCGTGCATGGATTTTCATGCATACTATTTTCGGTTGAGGCCCAATAATAACTTACCATCATTTGAAGCTGTGGAAAATAAGAATTAATTTCAAGTCATATTAGTCATGACACTAATTCGGTTTTAAACTCTAAGCACATTAGCAATGATGGTACAGTGCACTATTACTTTCCAAGGCTCTGCAGTAAGTTTTTCATCATTAATGGTTTATGTTTTATTTTTCTTGTCCATGTAGACCATATCATTTGCAGTAGTATGACTTTAACCAGCTCAACCATTAGAATTTTTACTTGGGTACATTTAAATATACATAATATACATAAATATACAAGGAGCTCTGGTAGCGTAGTGGTTACGAATCGGGCTGCTAACCTTAAGGTTGATAGTTCGAAACTACCAGCTGTTCCGTGGGAGAAAGTTGAGAAAGATATACAGCCTCAGAAACCCTGTGCAGGGTCACTATGAGTCGGAACCGACTCCATAGTACGTAACAACAACAACAACAACAACAACAACATAAATATACATTTCTGAACCCATCCACCAAACACAATGATAAGGAATGTACTACTTCTAGGAGTTATATGGACTGGACTAATAGGTGTTTGGGTCCCTGTGTTCAGTCCCTAGGAAGTCAACTTAAGTTTCAGGTTTTTATAAAACAATAGAGGACAAAGATCTTAGAATCCTTGTCCACTTTATCAAAAGGCATTTCAAATTTTGATGCCTGACTCATTCCCCTTTATGGTGCCAAGACATTTCCTATGGTGCATTATGATGCACTGAAATTAAATGATTGCCTAAAGTACTATAAACCCAAGTAGAGTAGTGGATTACAATCTGGGATGCTAACCACAAGGTCAGCAGTTCAATCTACCAGTCACTTGGAGGGAGAAAGATGAGGCTTTCTGCTCACATCAAGATTTACAGCCTCAGAAGCCCTACACAGGGTCAGTATGAGTTAGAACCAATTTGACAGTAACACAACCACCACCATGAAAGGATTAGGGAGAATCAATTCTGGTTTTCCTTGGCTTTATTTTCAGAGCACTATTTGAAAATACTTCCAAGGTAGAGAGGCTCAGTAATTGGGTGATCAGTGTTCTGATTTGCCTGATTGTTGTTGTGGTTAAGTGCTACCAAGTAGATTACGACTTATAGCAATTCTGTACAGGCTTTCTGAGGAGCATCTGGTAAGTTTAAACTGCCGACCTTGTGGTTTGCAGTCCAGTGCTGATCCTACAATGCCACACCAGAAGTTCTGTAATGAGGGGCAACTGGGACCTTTAGTTTTAGAATTGGAAAAGTCCCAGGCAAACCAGCTACAAGTTAGTTACCCTAAACCAAGATAAAATGGTGCCAGGTTGAAGATAATTTTGGGGAAAACAACTTAAAAAAAAAAAATCTTGTTCTTCCTGTTTCAGGATTTTCCAAATTTCTCCTCTTCTGACCTCCCCAAACCCAAAGTCTGGTTAATGAACACAACAGATGTTCCAATTTCCCTGGACCCAGAACTAAGATACTTTTAGTGTAGGCAGGAAACAAAGAGGGGCAGTGGTAAGGGCATCTTCTATGTACCAAATCTGGGTTTGAATCCAGGTTCTGTCGTTCACTAAGTAGGTGATCTTGTGGCACAGTTTTCTTAGCTATAAATGGAAATCATAATAATGCCCAATTTGTAGGGTTATATGAACAGTGCCTGCATTGTATCTTGAGTCCAAGAAACTTATTTTCATTGTGATCTAGGACTTCATTCTTCTTGGATCAACTATCAACACTTGCGGAAGTAGCAGTCAAGAGATCAGACAACGTATTGCACTGGGCAAATCTGCTGCACAGGAACTTTTTAAAGTGTTGAAGAGTAGAGATGTCAGCTTGAGGACTAGGGTGCGCCTGACCCAGGCCATTGTGTTTTCAATAGCCTCATATGGATGCGAAAGCTGGACAGTGAATAAGGAGGATCGTAGAAGAATTGATGCCTTTGAGTTGTGGTGTTGGAGGAGAATACTGAGGGTGCCATGGACTGCCAAAAGAACCAATAGATCTGTTTTGGAAGAAGTGCAGCCAGAGTGCTCCTTGGAGGCCAGGATGGCTAAGCTTCGTCTCTCCTACTTTGGACATGTAGTCCGGAGGAAACAATCGTTGGAGAAGGATGTCATGCTGGGTAGGGTGGAGGGTCAGAGAAAAAGAGGAAGACCCCCAACGAGATAGATCGGCCAGGTGGCATCATTGATGGACTCGGGGGTGGCAGCGGTGGTGAGGTTGGCCCAGGATCGAGCATTGTTTCGTTCTGCTGTGCATGGGGTCGCTATGAGTCGGTTCCGACTCGATGGCACCTGACAACAAACAACAAGGTTTAGTTTAGCAATTTTAGAGCAAGTCAGTGTGTATGACAGTAGTAGTAGCCTCCCTATCTAGATTCATATGAGTTCATGTTTGTTTTAGCAGTCTTCTGCAAGAGATAGCGTCTATCACTTAAAAAACCTCGCACCCACCCCCATCCCTTCAAGATACTGGTATGAAATGGCAGAAGAGTTGAAAGTTAGGACTCTTCCAAGGAATGGAGCATCTATGGAATGGAAAAGTAGAGGATAAAATTACCATTTTATGTTGATGCTAATTATGTTGTTAGTGAAGGATACTTGATTCTAAGACTTTTTTAGTTTTTTTTTAATAGTATTATAGTAAAAGTGCCTGTGTTTTCAAAGTGTTTCATTAAAGGATTCTGAGATTTCCACAAAGGAGGGTATAGTACTTACTATTCATTCCTGAACCCCTAACCAAAAGGTTGGTGATTCAAAGCCACCAGCGGCTCCTTGGAAACCCTATCCAGGGTCACTGTGAGTAGGAACTGACTCTAGAGCACTTTACAACAACAACAGCATCATGACGGGGGAGTCCAAAATTGAAGTGATTATTCAAGTTCAGTAAGCCAAAGTTTGATCTGGCTACTGGTAGAATGCTGCTTCTCTTTAAGCAGTGATGAAAAGAGGTTACTGAAAAGCAGGTTGTGGGTTGATGATGAAATTATGAGGTGTGAACTAACTGCCTTCAAAATTATATTGTTTTGTTAGTATCTAATATCAAAGGGTGTTTTCCCAGATGAGCATTGAATGAGAGCCACCTACTCCACTCCACATCACTTCATCCCATTGTATTTAACTCCAGATTTATAGTAACTACTTGTTAATGAGAAGAAAGTAGCCTTGATCTTTTAATCTAACCAATTAAGATTATTATAGTAAAGATTTTATGGAATAATTTATCTTTGTTGAAATATAATTTCAGGACCTTGATTTATCACATAAAATTATTTCTAGCACTTACCAAGTTCAATGCCAAAGATATTTAATACAATATTGGTATTGCTCAATATGCTGACTTGGAAATTAAGTCCCTTGAGATCTAAACAACCAGTTAAGAATATCATTGAAAGACTGCCCTAAAATATTTGTTTTGACACTAACAATGAAAGAGAAAAGCCTAGAATTCTGAATTTTACATATATAAAGTATTTAAAGAAAAATTACATTATATTTTCAGAACTAACGATTTTTGAATTGCAGTCTCTACTTGTGACACCATTTTCAGGGTAAACCATTTTTAACAATCTTAAATCTTTTCAAGCATTTCAAGCAATTCAAATTTGTGGTTGTTATAAAAGATTCCTGACTCTCAGTATTGGATTAATTGCAGAAATATATTTTATTAACACACAAATTTGCTTTAAAATGAAAAGGTCATGTGTTTGTGTAATGTGTGCCCTGTAGTTGTGTGTAAATATGCTAGCTTAAATAGTGAAACACTACTCAATTCCAATTTTAAAGTTCTGAATATTTTTGGTTGAAGTGGTAGTTTTTTATATTTTGAGCAAAAGTACTGTTCCATTTTTCTTTGTGTGTGGAAATAGGCTGTCTACAAATTGTTGTTGTTGTTGTTATGTGCCGTCGAGTTGGTTCCGACCCATAGCAACCCTGTACAAGGTTTCCGAGGGTGTAAATCTTTACAGGAGTAGAACGCCTCATCTTTCTCCCACAGAGCAGCTGGTAGTTTCGAACCGCTGACCTTAAGGTTCTCAGCCCGATTCGTAACCACTACGCTACCAGAGCTCCTTACTTTATGTTGCTCAAATACTAAAAAGGAGTCCTAGTGTGGAGCTGTCGTATAAATACACTGGACTATTAACGCAAAGGTAGGTTCAAACGCACCAGCCCCTCCTCAGAAACCCTATATAGGATCATTGTGAGTCAGAACTGACATGAAAGCACTTAACAGCAATGACAACAGACATTAAAAAACAAGTTGCCACCGAGTCAGCTCTCGCTCTTGGTGGCCCCATGTGTTTAAGAGTAGAGCTGAATTCTCCATAGGGTTTCAGTGACTTATTTTTGGAAGTAGATGTTTAGGCCTTTCTCCTAAAGATCTCTGGATAGACTTGAACTTACAACTAAACTGTTTATACCATCCAGTAATTCCACTAAGAATTATCAAACCAAAAAACCAAACCCCCTGCCATCAAGCCAGTTCCAACTCATGTTGTTGCTATTCTGACTCATTGAGACCCTGCATCCTATTTCTGAGCCTCGTCTTTCTTCAGAGGAGCAGTTGGAGGCCTTGGAAGGTCTGGCTTGTGGTTCACAGATATGTGTTTATCCTACAGAACCACCGCATTACATGGGAAGCGCTTATTTAAGCCTCCGATAAACGTTAAAGTCAAAATTCAGTTTGTTAAGTGCTGTTGAGTTGGTTCCGACTCATAGCCATCCTGTATAAAGTTTCTGAGGAGCGGCTGGTGAGTAAGTTTGAGTCGCCAACCTTGCCACCCAGCACTTTATCCTACAGCTCTACACCAGGACGCCAAAATCCAGTTTAGTATATGTTGTTTTTGGATGGATTTTTAGACATATGCTCTTGGCCTCATGGATCCCTATCATAGATGTATAGGAAAATCTTAAACGTTTTCCCTATGGAATTAAAGAACTTCCATAAATTAAATAAGAATCTGTCTGTCTGCTTGGGAGAAGGAAATGTCACTGCAGTTTGTTTAGAGCAGACAGCTATTCAAAGTCACGGTACTTCTGCGTGTATTTTAATTAAAATAACAGGAAGTCAGTGCTATTATTTACAGCTGCCAGTGTTTATAAGTTATTCATGTTTTGTTCACTGCAAATGAAAATGTTTTGGAAATTATCCATTTTATTTTATATAACATTTGGAAACAATGCATTTCTCATAATGCCCATGTGAGAAAGAATAAAGTATATCATTTATGACAATGTGACCTAGATCATAATCTGCATGGAAGAACGTTTCGGATTATGTCTCTTTATCATTTACACCTCTAATTACAAACAAGTACATTTTAAATGAACACCAGAAAAACTTGATAACATGCCATTGACTCACTGTTTCTTCCTCTTTTTTCCAACTTTTTTTTTTTTTTAAACTCAGAAAAAGTTGTACAATCAAAAGCAAAAGTGAGTACATTCTTTGAGACTGGTATTTGTGTCCTTGGCTAAATTTAGATTCCAGTGAGTAGCTCTGAGTTGCAATTCAATTTTAACCTATTTTCTATTTTCTTTGTTTTAGTGTTAAGAAATGGCCAAATAAAGCATTGAGAATTGTAACATTTGAATGTTCCAAGAATAGTAATTAGGGAACTAATACAGATTCTGTAAAAAGTGGATGAGCCAATGTAGATAAATATTGGAAATTTGGGAATGGATTAGGTACACATTTGGAAATTTTAAAATATGTGTTCCCATCATGGGAACGTAGTTGCTACCTAATTGTTATGTTAGGAAATATTAACTGAGTGACAATAAGGTGGTGGGTGGAGTGGAATGGGGTTGGTAACATCTTTTTTGTGGTCCTTTTCAAATCCTCCCTTTTTTCTCTTCAAAGTTTTGAGTCAGAGTTTCTTCTTGCCAGTTAAGTGGAAAGATAGCGTCCTAACAGTTCAGTTGTCAGAGAAGTAAACAATTTTAAAGTATGGTTCAATTTCTCGATGAATTTTTGGCATTTCGTAACGACTTGAACCCCCAAACTAAGCAAAAAGAAGAGGCAAAGTCCATCCGTACACCTACGTAGAAACTAGCTCAAGTAGGAAGGGTAATGGAAAAGCTCAGTAGCCTCCCAGGACCCAAATCCCTTTTGGCCTTTGCCCTAGAACGATATCATTAAACTGAGTTTGGCAGAGGTACAAGAACAGTACAGTGAGTGGTAACGTTTAGGAGAAAAAGCAGGCATCCCAAAGGCACTTGAACGTAAGGGGGAATCCCTCCCAGGCACCCACTCTTTCCCATTACTGAGAAGCCACCTGTGTGAGGCGCTCTCCTTGGGAAAAGGTGACGTGGGAAAAGTGAGTGCTCAACCACAGAGCTCTGGAGCCTTTGTCAGTGAAACTGGCCGTCAAAATACCTCCAGAAGTAAAGCTTTTAAATTGCAGAGCCCGCTCTCGCCACGCACGTCTCCAAGATCCGCGTGCAGTGGAGCGAACTGACGCCTCCCCGGTTTGCTTGGGGTCCTCCCAATCCTCTCCAGCCCGCCTCGCTCGGCTTGCACATCCTCCCACCCCCCACCCCAGCGCGCCCCAGAGGTTTATCAGGCTCCCCGCACACGCAGCCGGTTTCCTTTGGCGCCTAGAGCAAATAACCAGAGCCGACCAGCTGCTGTGGCGGAGCCCCGTCATCCAAGTCCCCTACTCCCGCTTCCCGGCCACTGTGCCTCTCGACTGTTGTCCCCGGCGCACGGCGCCCACCGTTGCAGATTTAATCCCGGGTTGGACCTGCTGCTTTGCTCATCCAGGCACTCAGCCTCGCAGTAAACCCAGACAAGTGGAATTTGCACAGAGAAACTCTTGGTGGCTGGAGCCAGTGGACTGGGCATGCTCAGAAGCCAGGGCTGGCTTTGGGCTCAAGTAGGAAGCTTTTGCACTCGGGAGACAGCGGCGACTTTGGGGAAAGTTGATCTGAGAAGGGAGGAAGCCCCAAGACGCGGAGCAGCGGCAGGAAGGAGCCCCCGGCAGCCCGGAGGAGCATGGGCACCCTTCGGGATTTACAATACGCGCTCCAAGAGAAGATAGAGGAGCTGAGGCAGCGGGATGCTCTTATCGACGAGCTGGAGCTGGAGTTGGATCAGAAGGACGAACTGATCCAGAAGCTACAGAATGAGCTGGACAAGTACCGCTCGGTGATCCGGCCGGCCACCCAGCAGGCGCAGAAGCAGAGCGCTAGCACCTTGCAGGGCGAGCCGCGCACTAAGCGGCAGGCGATCTCAGCTGAGCCCACCGCCTTCGACATCCAGGATCTCAGCCATGTGACCCTGCCCTTCTACCCTAAAAGCCCACAGTAAGCAGGGGTTACGTGCCGGGTCCATGTGGCACCCTGTCGGTGGGGTGCTGCGGGTCTCTGTATTGTCTGTCAGCCCCCGCCCCTCTGCTTGCCATGTCTGTCCTCATCCTCAGAAATGTTTCATTTTTAACATGCACTTCTTGCGGGGCTGTGCACGTTTCTCAGACCCAGACTCACTGCACATCCGTTGCCTTCGCGTCTTTGTCAGATCTCAAGGTATTTTTTTAAAAAAATATCTATACATTCATACATATGCCACCTACTGTATAGAGTTTGAACGCACCCGAGGCGTATGTCCGTCCGTGTGTGTGTGTGTGTGTGTGTGTGTGTGTGTGTGTGTGAGAGAGTGTGGTGTGTTTATGTGTAGAAGACTAAAAAGCTCCATCTCCCTATTGCCCTAGCAAACCTGTCCATCCGGAAAATCCTAAATGCAGGCTCATCAGACTTGAAATGAAATGCGTCTGATACCACCCTTACTTTCTATGCTTTTGTGGCTCTCTTGGATTTCTGTACTTGCTGGTGATTCATGCTGGCACCCTTCAAACCTGATGTTCTGTCATCATCAAAGTGTAAAAAAATAAGCAAATAGGCATATGAAAGGGAAGATTTTTTGATTTCCTCAATTGGATGACATTTACAATCCAGAAATGGAAGCCTGGTCTGTTGATTTTTTTTTTAAAGAATATTTTCTTTCTCATAACATCTGAGGAAGACCATTGCTTGTTTTCCTTAAGGAATTTGCACAGTGTTAACTAATTGAGGGGCTGGCTCCATCTCTTAAGAAGGTTGCATGTTTTTAAGGGTCAAATCAGTCTACTTTACTTAAAACGTGGACTACTTAGTCGTTGGTACTAAAAGCAGACCATTATAGAATTGTTGTAGCACTGTAGAGAACTGTGTGGTTCTGATGTCAGTGGGCTTCGTAACTGGGATGGGGAAATGGAATGAAACTTAACTTGTTATACAACAGTCAACTCAGTGAGCATATGAAGCGGAAAGCAACAGGAACATGAGGTTAACATGCAATGAAGGAATGTACTCTAGTGAGTGGTATTTTTAAATGAACAGATAATAACACCAGCTGAAAAAAATGAAGGATTTTGCTACTCTATTCCGAACTACATCACATCGGCTGGATGACACGTGTTATGTAATTATACTCCATCCCTCATGATTCTTCACTCAGTTATTGTTGTTGTGTGCCTTGGTGGAGTCACTTCCAACCGCCTCTTCACTTAATAAAAACAAGTAATTAATAGAAGGAGAGAGGTAAATATTTGACTGATTCCATTTGTAGTTATTGGATGTTTAAGGGGTCATGAGCATGTTACGTACCCATGACACTAGAAAACTTAGAGTTGTACCTGTACATGGTGGTTCCCATGGAACACTTTACGTTTAGTGTGTGGGTTCAGTTTAAGGCGATGTTTGTGTTCTATAAGAAATGGGGAGAAAGACAATAATGATAATTTTTCTGAGATTCGCACCTGAGCAAGTTGCAGACTTAGATCTGCCTTAGAAATCTGAGTGGCTGAATCCTATTTAACTTTTTCGGGCAAATTAATTTGCAGTCCTGACATGCTTGTCTGTTTTAGCTAACGAGGTACATAGGCATCTCTCCTGGGCCAAGTTTTGCATAATGAAAAAATAACTCAAGACAGCTCTTTTCGTCTTTAAGCATTCCATAGGATCTCATTTTAGTATCTGCAGGACTTTGGAATAACACAGTGCAAACTCCACTTTTATCAGAAGATCATTTTAATAGGTTTTATAATGAAGCGTGATGAAGCCAGTTGATAATTCTAGTTAAACATTCTAGTGTAGCCAATGTAAGGGAATCCAGACGCACTGAGCTAAGAACTGTAGAAGGTGGTAAGTTTTAGAAACCTCTTAGTGCTTGGCACAAAGACCAACTAGATATTTTTTTAAAAGTACATGTTGGAAGATGAAATTAGTGTGACAAGTAAGTCACATTATTTCATTATAATAAACATGTTTTGTATTAAAAATGTTGTCCTTTCTGATACTTATTTCATAGTGCTTATTTTAAACAAGTCAAGTATTAATATGTCACCATGCCGACTTTAGAGTCTTGGTGTGGTACTGTAGGATAATGCACTTGACCACATGGTCGGCTTGAACCACAAGGTTGACGGTTTAAACCCACCAGCTGCTCCTCGGAAACCCTATCCAGGCTGCTATGAGTCAGAACCGACTCAGTAGCACTTAACAACAACAACAACAACAATGATGGCTTTGGAAATTCTGAAGGATTATATTGAGGAAAATGATAGAATGCCTTCCAAGTTTAAGTAATTTTGGAAAAACATCTGTTCTTTTTTCACACTTATATGAAGAAAACTAAAATAAAATTGGCTTAAGTGGTAAAGTGTACCTTTCTTAGGGGAAAGAGAATTATACTGTATGTAAAATGATTTTAACTCATGTCATTGGAATTAATATGCACAATTCTGCCACTAAGAAAACTTGCCAAACTGAAGACCTGTTTGTATTTCAATTTATTTCACTGTGAATAATTTGATTAGACAGACTGACTGGCAACAAGTGTTTGTGTTTCTATACTTAAGCTTTAGTGATAAATAAATTTCATCATTTTTCTTTAAGTTACACACAGTATTTGTTTGAATTCAAGTTAAAATGAAACCATTGAACACACTTAAAATTGATTTCAGTTTTCTAATCTCTTTCCAGTAAATGTCAGTAACTGCCCGGCAAATGTTCCCCCTAAGTTATAATGCAATCAAGTACCTTTATCAAGTTTTTTATTACTGAAGCTCCCTTCTAAGGGTTGCAGTAAATCTGTTTCCTAGTGAGTTTTGGTCACCTAAAAATAGTGCAACTATAAATGAAGTTATTAAATTAAATCATTTTAATATTTTGAGTTTGGCTTTCCCCCCCTGAACAGGGAATTAGAACAAATGCACTGTCAGATTCCAGCACATAGCTAGAGAACTCTTTACTTGTATCTGTGAGGTGGGACAGTAGTTTTGTTTGTCTCTTTTATAACCAATATAGATAGAACTTTAGGCCTTTCTTATATTATGGATGTGAAGCAAAGAACTGATGTAGCAAATGACCAAATAATGTTTGAGATTGTAAAGGTACTAGGCTGTATGTTTTGAAATAGATTAAGCAAATAAACTCTTAACAATTAAAAAAAAAAATACATTACATGAGCCCAGAAAACCTGTTGGTTATTTATATAAGTAACTTCATTCTTGAAAATTTCCTCTGTAATCGATAGCAGCATTCAGCCTCTGGTGTTTCGATCTAAACTCTTATTGTAAATCTCCCCAAATCCTTTTCATTTTTCTATCTCACGCTTCCATGTCATTTCACTTAGACTATATAGAAATGAGTTTCTATCAAACGTTGCTAGTGTCTCTGTATTCTGTTAAGCTGTTGCTTTTCACGCCAGAGATACTGGATTTCATAAAGCGATGACATGTTCTTGTTGTGTTCTACTTCTTGATTGTGAAGTACTTGGAAGAGTTAAGGATAAAAGAAATGTATTTTCTTATTTTTAAGGAGGCATTAATTTAAACATGATAATATATAATATTTCTATCTCACTGCAAATAGAATCTTCTTAGAGGTTATATTTTAAATTCTGTGGATAGTTGGGACAAGTCTAGATTTTTTTTATGTAAATGTAGATGGCAAACATATTAAAATGTCAGTTTATTCAAAGGTAGTAATTAACTTCCTTGTGTGTCTTACAGCTCAGTTTAGTATTTTTATGGGATGTATAGTGGTTATGAATCAGGCTGCTAACCTCAGGGTCAGCAGTTAGAAACTACCAGCAGTTCTGTGGGAGAAAGATAAAGCTTTCTGCTCCCGTAAAGATGTACAGCCTCAGAAACCTGCACAGGGTCGCTATGGGTCGGAACCGACTCTACGGCACATAGCCACCGTGCTGTGTGTACAAGTTACCACAATGCATTACAGATGAGTGATGTCATCAAGGAGTTAACAAAGGGTTGCCAAATTAGACAGATAAATATTCTAGAAAGTAGAAGAAGGTATGACACATAGGAGATTTATAGGACAGTTGACAAAATATAATTGGGTCCACTTTTGTGGAAGCACAGGTATTTAGAGTCAATGTTTGAAAAGTGTCCACAGTGTAGGCGTATTGTGATGGGATTTGAGGGCATGTTGTAGAGATGGGGAGAGACCTTCAAAGACGTTAGCAAAGAAACAAGACAATAGAAAGCAGAAGCTGCAACTGGGGGATGGCAGCTACTAGAGACTATAAGGAAGTCCCTGGGTGGTATAGACAGTTAGCTTACTTGGCTGCTAACTGAATGGTTCGAGGTTTGAATTCACCCAGAGGTGCCTTAGGAAGAAAGGACTGATGATCTACTTCTGAAAATTCCGTCACTGAAAACCCGATGGTTTCACTGTGACACACATGGGTTTGCCATGAGTCAGAGTTGGCTCTGGCAACTGGTTTTCGTGTCTATGCTAGGCTATGGTAATGGGATTTGAGGAAAAACAAGCAAAGGACAGAACGAATAAGAATCTCAGTTTTCATAATTTCATCAAAAAGGTGACAATCAAGAATTATTTAACTTTTTTTCCATCGAGGATTATTAGTCATAAATAAAACTCTGGCTATCAGAATGATGACCCAGCTATTCACTCTCTACTAACATAGTCCTGCTAACAGTCCTAACTATTGTAACATTAGCATTTAAGCAAGTAGCTTGTTGTTGTTGTATGCCAACATGTCAATTCTGACTCATAGTGACACTATATAGGTTTCTGAGGCTGTAGATCTTTACAGGAGCAGAAAGCCCCATCTTTCTTCAAAGGAGCAGCTTGTGGATTTGAACAGCTGACTTTGCAGTTGACAACTCAATGTGAAGCAGATAATTATAATTCTTTAAGAAACCGACTTCTTTTTAATCAAATTCCAGTTTCCATTCATTTCCAGAGGTTCTCATTGAAATTAATCTCATGCCACATACCAGCATTGCAGACATAGATGAGAATTGAACCTGAAGTTGGGTTTTGAAATTCATCTTTCCTATTCTGTGAAGGAGTTTAAATTCCCAGCTAATGTTATTCTAATAAGAGTTTCCAATTTAACTTCGATTGTTAATTTGACACTACAGTCTATACAGAAAAAAACCGAAGGCCAGGAAGCCTTTCTAAAAAATGTATTAGATCAGGTTACTAAAATCCTATTTCCAAATTTCCAAGCTTCTACTGCGTGGGATTTCACTAAAGAGTTGGGTTTGGATTTCTAATGGGAAAGACTAGATTTAGGCACATGATGTTTCCATTGTTGCTGTTTGCAGGTTATAAGGCATATGGACATTTTTTTTCTGTCTGCCAAGCAATGGAGGGTCTCCATGGTATCCTAGCAACCAGATTCGAATACCAGCGTGCTGCTCTTTCTGCCATCCCTACCATAGGTGCAGCAGCCTGTCCTTAGGAGCTGGGCCTATTGCTATTATTGCAGACCCTCTGACTTGAACCTCCCAAGCTCAGATAATGTACGACAATGCAGTAAATAAACACATGCTGAAAGCAGCGTTTACCAGTACGCTCAACAGCTCATTACACAATCACATCTGTGGCATTTCGAGCCCTAATCTGAATGTTGAGCTGGTCCTGTTTGCCACCCCTTCCTGACAGACCCTTCTCTCCCTCACACCCAGCCTTCTGACACCAGCTCTACTTTCTTCCTGCCACCTCCTGGAATGATTGCATTCCTCGGCATCACCTTAAAATTGATTTTCTGTGCAGTTACACATGTGCAGCCTGTTTGAACTCTCTAAGTATAATTTTGTTTGTAAGAGCAGAGGAATGCTCTCCATCCAAAAACTGTCATGTAAATATCGACAGTAACACAAAAACTCTAGCCCCACTGTACAGATGTCTAACCAATAGTGGGATTAATAGTACACTCTCAAAAGCATCTTTTGAATGGCTTTTACAATCACATTTATTAATATGAAAAGAAACCCAAAAAACCAAGAGAGTAGAGTGGGAAGAAGATATGTGTGCCACAGGGATGGGACAAAGCGAAACAAGATGAGTATTGTTAAAGCTGTTCCATATTTGTAAGCAAGTTGGAAAGAAATGATGGACTTTGTGGATGAATCATTAGGCACTGGGACTGGAATGGGTTTGCAAGTGAGACAATTGTGTGGATGAAGACAGCTTTAGAAAGGAGACTCCCACACTAGAGAATATGGAAGACTTGCCTCCTCTGGGAGTCATACCAGAAAACCATTAAGAAGTTTGTATTTTGACTAGTGCTTGTTCTGACCACATTGCATTGTCCCTTTGAAATATCTCCTAATCGGGTATCAATGAAGGCTTGGTGACTTTTGTGTAGTCCAAAGGGCAGAGGAATTGACAAGGAGAATCCATCAAGACAGCACCAGTACTGAATGAAATGGTTGCTCATCATAATGGCTAATGTTTGTCATTGTTAATATTCCCAAAGACATGAGGAAGATTCCAGCTTATTGCTGTTCCACTGCATAGGGACACTGGACAGGTGGGGTCACAGAGGCAACTTGCATGAGGTTATGCCCTAATTTGAACCGGAATTTGATCTCCAGAGCCTGTCCCCTTATCCAGTAGGCTCTACTACCTCTCAAAGAGGCGTGAGAGTTACCTAATGACTAAGCATACAGACTATTCTCAGGGAAGTAGCTGTTCACCAGTAATTGAATAGGAAACAGAAGTACTTTGGGAGAAGTGGTGGAAATAAATGAATATAGTGATTCTCAAACTTGACTGCACATTAGAATCATCTGGGGAGCTTAAAAAAAACAGTTCAGTGCTTAGGTTTTACCCCAAATCAATTAAATCTGAATGCTTGGGGGTGGAAACCAGGCATCAGTATTTTTTTTTAAAAGATAACTCAGGTAACTCCGATATTCAGCAGATGTGGAGACCACACTGGACTGCAAATCACAAGGTCAGCAGTTCAAATCGACCAGCTGCTCCTCAGAAACTCTATACAGTGTTGCTATGCGTCAGAGTCGACGTGACAGCACTTAACTACAACAACAACATGATAAGTCCTGGTGTGGCACTGTCGGTTAAGCACTGGACCTCCAAGGTTGGCTTGAACCTCAAGGTTGGTTGTTCAAACCCACCAGTTAGTTTTTGGAAACCCAATGCAGGATTACTATGAGTTGGAACCAACTCAATGGTACTTAACAACAACGACAATGATTAGAAGGGAGCCCTGGTGAGGCACTGTAGGATCAGCACTAGACTGCTAACCACAAAGTTAATGGTTCAAACCCACCAGCTGCTCTTTGGAGACTCTATACAAGGTCGCTATGAGTCAGAACTGACTTGACGCTTAACAACAACATAACAAGTTCTGTAGGTGTGGGCATGGGTATGTGTATGTGAATGATAACAAAGGTCCCAGATAAGCCTTGCTTCTAAAGGAGTTGAATGTCTCTATTGCTGAAACCCAAAAGCACTGCGGGCTTGGAAAAGTAGTAGTAGATATTTTGCAAAATGACAGATATACACTAGTTTTGTTGTTCTTAGGTGCCATAGAGTCGGTACCAACTCATAGCCACCGTATGCACAGCTGAATGAAACACTGCCCGATCCTGGGCCAACCTCACTACTGTTGCCATGCTTGAGTCATCGATGCTGCCCCTTGGCCAATCCATCTCGTTGGGGGTCTTCCTCTTTTTCTCTGATCCTCCACCTTACCAAACATGATATCCTTCTCCAGTGACTGGTCTGAAGTATGAGAGACAAAGTTTGGCCATCTTGGCCTCCAAGGAGCACTCTGGCTGCACTTCTTCCAAAACGAATCTATTGGTTCTTTTGGCAGCCCATGGCACTTTCAATATTCTCCTCCAGAACCCTAACTCAAAAGCATCAATTCCTTTATGGTCTTCTTTATTCACTGTCTAGCTTTCTCATGCATACGAGTTTATTGAAAATACCATGGCTTGGGTCAGGTGGACCTTAGTCTTCAAGCTGACATCTTTGCTCTTCAACACTTAAAAAAGATCTTGTGCAGCAGATTTGCCTAATGCAATACGTCACTTGATCTCTTGACTGCTGCTTCTGTGAGTGTTGATAGTTGATCCAAGAAGAATGAAGTCCTTGAAAACTTCAATTTTTTTCTCTGTTGATAGCAATATTGTTTATTGGTCCAGTGGTTAGGATTTTTCTTTTCTTTACATTGAGATGTAATCCATACTGAAGGCTGTGCTCTTTGATCTTCATCAGTAAATATTTTAAGTCCTCTTCACTTTTAGCAAGCAAGGTTGTATCATCTGCATATCGCAGGTTGTTAATGAGTCTTCCTCCAATCCTGATGTCATGTTTTTCTTCATAGAACCCACCCAGCTTCTTGGATTCTTTGCTCAGCATACAGTCTGTCTTTGTCTGAGAGCTCCTCGGAAACCTGTCCACCATGGGTGACCCAGCTGGTATTTAAATACTAGTGGCATAGCTTTCAGAATCACAGCAACTCACAAGCCACCGCAGTTACGACAAACTGACAGACGAGTGGGGGGTACACTAGTTAGTGTCTTATTAATTATTCCAGATAGGCCGTCATTACCCTACCTTACCCCATTAATTTCTAGTAGAACCTACACCATTAGAATAACCTGTTGTCGGTTCCGACTCATAGCGACCCTGAACAAGGTTTCCGAGGCTGTAAATCTTTACGGGAGCAGAAAGCCTCATCTTTCTCCCACAGAGCAGCTGGTAGTTTCGAACCACTGACTTTATGGTTCACAGTGTAGTATCCACTACACTACCAAAGGAGTTTAAAAAATATATCACCTCCAAACTTCCTGCCTTAATTGTTCTGGGGTGGATCTGCATTGTTGTTGTTGTTGTTAAGTGCCGTCGAGTCGGCGACTCATAGCGACCCTGTACAGGGTTTCCGAGGCTGTAAATCTTTACAGGAGCAGAAAGCCTCATCTTTCTCCCGCGGAGCAGCTGGTAGTTTCGAACTGCTGACCTTGCAGTTTGCAGCCCAATTCATAACCACTACGCTTATAGATGTACTTTTGAAGCTTCTGGATGATTGCAATGCCCAGCTGGGGCTGAGAGCCTCTTCGATAGCCGACTCAACTCTGGTTGAATGTTGACTTTAATTGCTGTTTTGGAGGAAGCCTCTTCTTTGGGCCTTTTTGACCAACCTAAACGCCCTTCTTGCAGGGCCGTCAGCCATCTTTAGTCCCCATTGCACATGCACCTGTCAGTTTCGTAGTGATCTCTGCGGTTACCTGCTGCAAAGATGGAGCACAAAAAAACTGATCGTAGTTCCATTCAGTTTGTGCCAGCCACGAGTCCTGGCCAGTGTTCACATATGACATACATTAGGATCAGCAATCATCCAAAGTTTGTTTTCCACTCTCACTGGGGGCTGCAATTGGCTATTGAGACTGTTTCCATGGGTCCCAGATACTTCTATGAAATTTAAAGTCACCAAAGGTGGAACAATGAGGAACCTTCCATGGAAGAGCAATCCTGGGCTTGTACTTTCATTCTGGTATGTGATGTCTCTGCAGCCAGCTACAGTTTTTTTTTTTTTTTTTCTACAGATATTTTATCCTTTTAAGGCAAACAGCCTGAGTTCAGAGTGAGGAGTACTTTCCAAGGAGGCTTCAGAGAAAGCAGAGCACGCACATCGCTCTCTCAGTCCCCTTTCCAGATGATTTGGTTTGAGTGAACAGCTCTGAGCGCTGTTGTCAGAAGAGAGGACTGAGGCCGCACCTGCAGTCAGAATCTTGGTGTGTCCCCTCCGGAATGCTCCTGAAAGGCATGTTGTTGTTAAGTGCTGTTGAGTTGGTTCTGACTTACAGCCACTCTTACAAGGTTTCTAAGGAGCGACTGGTAAGTTTGAACCACTGAACTTGTGGTTCAAACCGATTTTGCAGTCCAGTGCATTATCACACAGTGCCACACCAGGCCTCTCCCAAAAGGCATATGGATTCTCAAACTTTGTTCTTCTGACCTTATTGATGAAACTTCCTCTTTCTGGCCCACCTTTCCTTTCTTGTTGTTAGGAGCTGTTGAATCGCTTCTGACTCATTGTAACTTTATGAACAACAGAATGAACACTGCCCGGTCCTGTGCCATCCTCACAATTGTTGTTACACTTCAGCTCAGTGCTGCCACCACGGTGCTTATCCATCTCATTAGGGGTCTTCCTCTTATTTGCTGACCCTCCACTTTACTTAGTGTGATGTCTTTCTCCAGGGACTAGTTCCTCCTGATAATGTATTCAAACTGGGAGAGACAAAGTATCACCATATGGGTTTCTAAGGAGCATTCTGCTTTACTTCTTCCTCTGCAGAGTTGTTTGTTCTTCTAGTAGTTCATCGTACTTTTAATATTTTTCTACAACACCATAACTCAAATGCATCAATTCTTCTGTGGTCATCCTTATTCACTGTCCAACTTTGATATGCATATAAAGCTACTGAAAATACCATGGCTTGGGTCAGGTACACCTTAGTCCTCAATCTTCCCCTTCTAATGGTATTAAAGACCCTCAAGATGTTCTAGTTGTCTCTGATAGGAGCCTAGTTACATTTGTAATTTAATCATCTTCTCAGGTGAGAATCAGCCAACATAGCACTTTGTATAAGCTATGAAAATGGCTAATGTAATTGCAAATAGTTTTTTTTAACAAAAATAATCTTCTTAGAATTAGAGTCAGTGAGGAGCTTTCTTGTCTCTTTTCCCACCTGCTAAAATATGAAAATGTATTCAGCTGGCAGATAGCATGTTAAAGAATAGATGTAATAAAACTGCCCAGAGGATTGGCGACATTAATTAAGCAGAGAAGTTAATCATAAGGAAAGTAAACACTTTAATTATGAATCCAGTTGCACATCATGCATTTGGTTATTGGACTTAAATATGAATTAGCAACAATAGAGTAACAACCCCAGAAACATGTGCTTGCTTATTATGGTTTAACAGTTAGAAACAGTATGACAAGATCAAGGTCAGAGGCAAGAGTGGGTGGTAGAATAAAGGGAAAATATCTGTCTTTGAGGGAGCTCTGGTAGCGTGGTGGTTACAAGTTGGGCTGCTAACCTCAAGGTCAGCTGTTCAAAACTACCAGTTGTTCCGTGGGAGAAAGATGAGGCTTTCTGTTCCCGTAAAGATTTACAGCCTTGGAAAACCTATTCAGAGTCACTATGAACTGTAACTGACTCGATGGCACTTAACAACAACAACATCTGTCTTTGATGTCTTATGTTTATTCCAAGGTATGAAAGGATGGAAGTTAGTACAAAAAGTGGTAACCATTTATCATCAACATATGTTCCTTACACCTGCATAAGAAGTAAAATGTTATTATCTGTTCCTTTCTAAAGATTATAAATGTTAATTTAACTTCATGACAATTGCTTTAAGACAGATACAGTTTGAATTAACTTCTAGGTAATGGTGGAGTAACTTTGGCCCAACAAAAGCATAAGCAAATAACCTACATTATTTTTCTGGGCTTATGTGTCAAAAACAGATCTTCTAATCTTATTGATCTTCTGACATTTTTTTTTTTTTTTTTACTTCTAGACCATACCTGCTCTTTAGAAACAGCATTATACTTCTTATTTGAACATGAAATAATTGTAGTATTAGCCAGTCAGCTTAATTGGTTAATTGTATTGAATGTCAATGATGACAGATACACCTTAGTTAAAGCAAAATACCTTTTCTATTTTCTGAAACAATTGTATTATGGTAATATCAAGCTTTCGCTAGATCTGGTCAAAGTAATAATGAGATAATATAAGAAAAAATATCTTCTTTCTTGGCTATACTGCACATCATCTTAATGGTCCAGCTCTATCAATAAATTATGGTTTTGACAGTGCTTCTAAGCCTGGATTGAGGAGGAAGCAAAAAGGATTGCCTTGACAAGAAAGAAAAATGGGAATTTTGAATTTGGCCCCTCTGGAGTTATTGTTACGGATGGACTAGAGGGTGGATTGGTCATACGCTACTGAGCATGCAGGTGGCTGCCCAACGTACTGTAAAATGAAGCACAACTCCACACCTCTATCATCATAAGACACACTTTGCCTAAATTATTGGTGACTGGGGAACACATTTTGTATTATGGCGAGACAGAGAGAAGATGGCCTTAGATTAGACTTGCGCTGGTTTGACAGGGTGTCACCATATCCCTTAGAGAGCGTCTGAAAGTGACAGGTACTATTTTGCTAAGCCTGTAATGGCAGCTCATCATGCTAGTGGGAGAAGAGAAATAATAATAATAAACAAATGCAGTGTAATAAACCTACGGATGTATGCTGTATGCACTGCTGAGCATGGATCTTTACTAGACTCTTGGGCTTCTTTCTGGGTAATTTCTGACCCCTTATTTTGGAACTGTCCGAGAATACTAAAGTTTTAAAACGAAAGCTCAAAGACACGTGGATAAGTAAGAATAGTATTTTGACTACTGTTGTTACATGCTGTCAAGTTGACTCCATCTTTTAGTGACCCTGTATGGGGTTTCCGAGGAGAGAGGGTGGGTTTGAACCGCTGACCTTGTGATTCAAACTGATTTTGTGGTTGAGTGCTTATTCTACAATACCACATCCATTAAATGAGTGCCGTTTTATTTTAAGCAAATGACTCTATACTTAAGTAGAAGTTTTTCCACTTTGATTTGTTAGAGGGCAAAAAAAAAAAATGCCCATAGTGTATGGTATTTTCAGTTCTACAAAATTAAACAATTGCTCAAAATTTCTAGTCATTCACTTAACACTTAACTTTGTGAAAATTTAATGCCGAATGCCACCATACATTTGCCTGGCAAAGTTTCTTGTGAGAGATTTGAAAAGCTGTGGAAGTATTGTAAAAGAAACTAAAATATGAATTTTGTTTTTAATTGCTGTTGACTTGATCAGGGAATAGTAATTTTTCTTTTTTAAAGAATCATCCTTCAGATTTTCTTCTTGTTTTTTATCAAAAGAAACTATGACACGAGCAATTGTAATTTGACAGATTCTGCCTTCCAGATGTTTTAGTTTTATATAGTGTGTTGCTATGTGCCATTGAGTCAGTTCTGACTCACAATGGCCCTGTGTACTCTTTTCCAAAGCAGATGGTAGTTTTGAACTGCCAACCTTGCGATTACCAGTCCGGTGCTCATCATACTGTACCACACGAGTATAGAAACCTATATTGTTTGGCAAAAAGACAAACAAGAACTAAATGATCCCTTGTACATGCAACATTGAATGGTAAAATACTAAATACACGTGACTTTGAAACAAACCTCATGGAAAGTAATGGCAAATAAATGCAATAACAAGCTCTTGTGAACACATCAACTGTTGTTAACTTCTTGTCACCTCTTTCTTTAAAGGCATTTTGAGTTCTTCTAGCCTTTGTTGTTGTTTTGCTTAAGGTATTAGCATGTTAATTCCTTCTTACATTCTACTTTTGGTGGAGAAATATCTAGCTTTGAAAAGAAGTTTTCTTTTTGACTGGCAACTACTAAAGAGTATATAACCTGTGCCCTTTGAAATAATAAAGAAAACCAACCTTCTAGAAATGGAACATTTAGACGTGCAATACAGTGTATTTGACGGGGCTTGAAAAGTCGAGGAAAATTCCATTCTCTTTTCACTCCTATTTTCCACCAAATTTTTGAAACCCCATTTGTATATGAATATTTGTTTTGTTTTTTTTTTCATGTTTATAAATAGTTATAGTAACTCATTTCAGAAAATTAGGACATTTGAGGACTATCCTAGTATTTCCATTGCAAGCCATATACCATCTATAATGTACTCACGAGTACTTTAAGCGCTCAGTGCTACACTTCTACCTTCTCAGAAGTGAAGAGCCAATATAAGGACTATGGACGATATGGAATGCGTAGCTAACTGACTACATGGACAACTGCCCCTTTTGCCGGTGAGACCAGAAGGACTACCTGGCTAGCATTACTTAATATTTTGATCAAATTAGATGGAGGAATTCTGACCCAAAAGGGAGAAATGCAAAGCAGAAATTCTAATTCTCATGGTTTCCAGACTTTCTCTTGAGCCATAGAGGTTGGATGAAGTCCTGGAAGTATTGCTCTTAAGCCTAAAATAGCCTTTGAAGTCTTCATAAAACCAAACAAATGTTTAGCTTAAGTGGTAAAGATTGTCTGCCTTGAATGTTGAACTCTTTGAAGATTTATCTATATGGGCAGAAGAGGACGCAACTCAGCAGATTAGATAGCAAATTCAGTGGGCAGTCCGTTTATATTTAATGAGGGAGGAAAAACTCAGAAAGAAGGGTAAGAATGGTTGCTTAGTTTGAAGAGCGTAATCAGTGTGGCTGAATTGCTGCTGTTTTTGTTAGGTGTCCTTGAGTCAGTACCAACCCATAGCACAACAGAATGAAACAATGCCTGGTCCTACACCAACCTCACAATTGTTGCTAGACTTGAGCCCATTGCTGCTGCCACTGTGCCAGTCCATCTTTCTGGGGGTCTTCCCCTTTTTTTTGCTGACCCTCCACTTTACCAAGCATGATGTTCTTAAGGGATTGGTTCTTCCTGATTATAGATCTGGCCATCTTGGCTTCTAAAGAACACTCTGACTGCACATCTTGCAACACAAATTTGTTTGTTCTTTCGGCAGTCCATGGTACTTTTAATATTCTCCCCAAACACCATAACTCAAATGCTTCAATTATTTTATAGTCTTCCTTATTTGTTGTCCAACTTACACGTGCATATGAGGCTTTTGAAAATACCATGGCTTGGGTCAGATGAACCTTAGTCCTCAAACTGACATCTTTGCTCTTGAGCACTTTAAAAAGAAGTCTTGTACAGCAGATGTGCAATATGTCTTTTGATTTCTTGACTGCAACTTCCGTGAGTGTAAAATAAATTGTATGAATACACTGTAAAAAATTCACGCAAAATGAAATTTTCCATGAACTTTGTAAAGCACCCTTGTATATATAAAAAAAAATGTGATACTGACGTATTTCATTGAAGGTACTTATAAAGTGTGCATTGTTGTTTTTGTTGTTAAGTGCCATCGAATTGCTCCTGACTCATAGCAACCCTGTATAGTGTTTCTGAGGAATGACTGGTGAGTCTGAACTGCCAACCTTGTGATTCAAACCGACCTTGAGGTCCAGTGCATTATCCTGCAGAGCCACACCAGGACAGTGTACATAGAGATGAATAATGCTGAGCACATCACCAGAACCTTCATCCTAAATTATAAAGTAAAGATGCTGCTCATCAGAGAGGAAGGTATTCTTTTTACGTGACCCGTTCTCCCTCTTCTGTGGCTTGAGTTTACTCTGAGTAGCACCACTGAAGTTCATTGCTATATAAGATCATCTGTCATAATGGAACAGTGCTCTAGCTTCTAGATTCTTAAGGGCTCCTGTCACAGTGATGGATGGAAAGTGATTCCAGTATACATTTATTTATCTTGACCAGAGTGAGGTTATCAGCTAGATGGATTTGTTGTTATTGTTGGATAGTGCCATCTAGTCAGCTCCGACTCATAGCAATGCTGTATAGATTTATTGTGGTTGCTGCTGATAGGTGCCATCGAGTCAGTACTGACTCATAGCGACTCTATTCATAACAGACAAAAGCACTGCCCAGTCCTGGGCCAACCTCACAGTCGTTGCTATGCCTGAGACCATTGCAGCTGCTGCTGTGCCGATCCATCTCATTGGGGGATCTTCCTCTTTTTCTCCAACCCTCCAAACATGACCCCCATCTCTAGGGATTGGCCCCTCCTGATAATATGGCTGAAGTATGAGAGACAAAGACTGGCCATCGTGGCTTCCAGGGAGCACTCTGGCTGTACTTCTTACAACACAGATCTGTTGGTTCTTTTGGCAGCCCATGGTACTTTAAATATTCTCCTCCATCAACATAACACAAATGCATCCATTTTTCTGTGATCTTTCTTATTCACTGTCCAAATTTTGCATGCATATGAGGTTATTGAAAATACCATAGCTTCAATATTACAGATAGTACCCATTTGACTTAGCTTCGATGGCTTGTTGATCAGAACTTGACTAGAGGAAGATAAAACATTTTTGATAAAATAAGTAAGTGTAAATTGCTACAATTTGACCAACTTAACCTATACTTATGAATGTAGTAGTTCAAAATACCAATTGAGAGGGAAGGAGTCTTCACATCAAGGATCAATCCTATCCCCTATGTATACAGAGTTGATAGGGATGGGCAACTTAAGACATTGGCTACTTAAAATGGGGGGCAATAAAGGCACGAAGTGACTGGCTTACAAGTTTTCAAGAGGGAGTTAAATTTAAGAGTGTGTAGGGGAAGATAGAATCCCCACTGAATAATTTTCATCTTGTCTAGATGGGTCTGGTGAAAGGAGATGGGGATAAGATTCTTATGATCCAATAGTGAGTAATTGTTATCATGACTAATTGAGACTGTCACAATTGTAAAGATAGAAGTTTTGTAACAAAAAGGGGGAGTAGTTAATCTTACAGTCCAGGAACAGAAGACCCTAGGGCCATCAAGGGAAGAAGAGCATGAGTGGAATGTGGGACCCCATTCCAGAGAAGCAGCAACACCAGAGATGGAGGCAGAGATGGGGACATGGAGAGAGGGAGCAGCTGAGGACTCTAGATTCATGGAAAGAGAAAGGCCACTGTGTACTGATGACCAGGAGTCAGGCTTGCAGAATGTGCCCTTTGGTTGTGTAAATGGTTATATATTCCTGAGTGTTCTTGTGTACATCAAAACAAAACAAAATAACAGAGGGAATAGAAGCAAATACTGTTGAATAATGATGCACAGAGGAGATTGTAATCATTGCAATGAAATGAAACACTATAGGATGAGTTCTCGCATGTAAATTACTTTTCAAATCACAATAAAAACTTTTTTAAAATGTGGTGGAGCATACAGCAGGCAAAGTTGTATAAATGTCTTAGCCATAACCAGACACGTTGAGGGAATGTGGTTTAAGACCATAGTTTTGGGGGACACCAAGGTCAACTGGCAAAACACAGTCTGCAAAGACAGTGTTCTATATCATACTTTCGTGAGTAGGAAATGTGATTTTAAAAGCCCATGAGCAACCATGTACGGTGTAACTATAGCTTTCTCCCTGTCCAGAGAAAAGAAGAGTGAGGAAAATCAATGATGCATGGAAGCAATTAGTCTAATGGACTAATGGATCCTGCGGACATTAGTGTCCATGGCCTGGAGACCAGAAGAACTAGATACCCAGCTATGACTACCAACTGCTCTGAAAGGGATCACATTATAAAAAAAGGAAACAAATGAAAGACTAGGCATACTGGTCAGTAGAGACTGGTTGAAGTCCTGAAACTATGGCCCTTGGTCACACTTAGGTCTGGAAATGAACTCACCCCCATGGCTCATTTTTAGGCCAAATAACAGATAGGTCTGTAGTGACGTAGGCACACTTTATAATAAGCAACCATTTGAGACCAAAAGGGTATCATTTACCCAAGGGCAAAGTTCAGAATGGAATTTACTGAATAGAAAGCTGATCGGCTCTGTAAACCTTCAAGTGATTCTCAATAAATGTTAAAAAGAAAAGAAAAAGAAAATACCATGGCTTGGTCAGGTGTACTTTAGTCCTCAAACTGACATCTTTGCTCTTGGACTCTTTAAAGAGGTCTTGTGCAGCAGATTTGCCGAAGCAGTAAGTTGTTCGTTTTCTTGACTGCTCTTTCCATTAGTTGATGGTTGTTGTTGTTGTTAAGTGCCATCGAATCGGGTCCGACCCATAGCGACCCTGTACAGGGTTTCCGAGGTTAGTTGATGGTAGATCTGAGCAAACAAAATGAAGTCTTTGGTAACTTCAGTCTTTTCTCTATTTGTCGTGATTTTGTTTATTGGTCCAGTGGTGAGGATTTTTGTTTTCTTTACATTGAGATCCAACCCCTAGAGAAGGCTGTGCGGTCTTTGATCTTCATCAGTAAGTATTTTAAGCCCTCTTTGCTTTCAGTAAGCGAGGTTGTATAGATTTAAGAATTATTAAATAAAATCCGTGAAGCCTTACCGCTGAGTTTTTAAAATGCCTCTGATGGTTTATTTTTCTCCTTCTTGACTCCCATTAATATATTTTAAATTTTCTTCTTGTGGTTCTATCAGCTAGTTTTCATCATCATGAAGGGGAAGAACATAAGGTTAAAAATGTCTCTTGCTTTAGCTAGACTCACTTTCAATTTTGTTTCCAGACACAGAAAACAATTTCTCTCGTTTTACTTTTTAAAGCAAAGGCAATAACCGTTACTTTATCATCTTGTCTTTAATGGTCAGTTAATGATGACCGTGATGATGGTAATTACTAGAAATGTATGTTAACTCTTTTTATGGGGCTATTTTGTTGCTGTTGGTTGCCATCAAGTTGATTTTTGACTTATAACTCTCCCTGCCACCACTCCCCTCCCCCCATGTAGCAGAGTAGAACTTCCTCACTGGTTTTTCTAGGCTGTAATCCTCAAAGTCAGCAGTTCAATACTAGCAGCGGTTCCATGGGGGAAAGATGAGGCTTTCTGCTCCTGTAAAGATTTATAGCCTTGGAAACCCTGTACAGGATCGCTGTGGGTTGGAACTGACTCGACAGCACTTAACAACAACAGTCTTTATGGGAGCAGATAGCCAGGTATTTCTCCCATGGAGCTTCTTAAGTGAGTTCAAACCATCAACCTTTAGTTTAGCAGCCAAGCTGAGTGCTTGACCAGTGTGCCACCATTACTTCTGAAGGATAGATGTCCTATTTAATTCTCAAAGCTTTTTGATAAAGTAGGGTCATTATCATCCCCATTTTTTCTCAAATGGGAAAACTGAGGCTCAGAGAAGCTAAGCAACTTGCCCAAAATAAAATCATAGACGGAAGCACTCAAATGCGGGTCTGCAGGATTCCAGAGTTCAGACTTATTCTCCATTGCCAATTTGTTCTAACAATCCAGTTTGTTTACCTCTTTTATTTTCCACTCCTTTATATGGCTTCATTCCTTATGTATATAGCTCTGGTAATTTTTCATGTACCTATATATCCATGGCACAGGAAAAAGATAAGGCTTTCTACTCCTGTAAAGATTTACACCCTCGGAAACCCTGTACAGGGTTGCTATGGGTTGGAACCGACTCAACAGCACTTAACAACAACAACAACAACATATATGCATGGCAACCACAGATAGTCTTTTCCTTTACAAATTAAGCTGTCCTATGCCATTCCTTAGTATGCTGATTATTGTTTCTACAATATTTCTGCATTTTTGTTTTAGTCAAATTGTGATCTAATAAATTGCTCATGCCTAAAGCACATCACAGGGTCTCTATGAGTCAGAACCAACTCGATGCCACTTAACAACACAACACAACAACAAAGCACATTTGGAGTCTTGGTGTGGTACGCACTATGTTTAAGCACAGGACTGCTAGGTTGGTTTGAATGATAAGGTCGGCAGTTCAAACTCACTTAGTTGCTCCTCATAAACCCTGTACAGGTTTCCTATGTGTCGGAACCGACTTGGCAACACTTGACAATGCCAAAAATAGAAATAGTAACAGGAGAGGTTTTCTGTTTCTTAATTCCTTTTGCTGACACAGCCAAAGCACTCACTAAAAGAATCTTGTCAGGTTAAGTTTACAGGGCACATCATCAGCTTCACAGTCAACCATTCATATAGCTTGTTTCATTACATTGATTATGTGGTAGCGTAGTGGTTACGAATCGGGCTGTGAACCGTAAGGTCAGC
>NW_006408521.1:10077759-10098212 GCF_000296735.1 Chrysochloris asiatica | reverse complement strand
AGTAGCCACTCAGTGTTCACTTTGAGAATTACTTATATCATAAATTTGAGCATGTAGCTGATGAATATCCCCAGACAAGTGTATATTGTTCCACCACCTCCTAAAATGCTGTTGGATTAAGAAACCTTGTTGTTTTTATGTGCCATTGGAGTTAGTACTGACTCATATCGACCCTATCTGTGCAAAACAGAACAAAATGCTGCACAATCATTGCTACTGTGGATCCATTGCTGCTGCCACTGTGCTAATCCATCTCATTGGGGGTCTTTCTCTTTTACTCTGACTCTCCATTTTTCCAAACATGATGTCCTTCTCTATGGACTGGTTCTTCCTGATCGTATGTCCAAAGTATGTGAGATGAAGTCCGGACATCCTGGCTTCCAGGGAGCATTCTGGCTGCACTTCTTCCAACACTGTTTGGTTTGTTTCTCTTCAGGATGAAACTTAGGAACACCTAATCACTTAAAAATTTTTTCACCATATTTGATCAACGTGATTCCCTGAGTGTCCGACGCAATTTGTCTGCAGGTCTACGTGCTATTGCCGCTGTAGATACTGCACACGTAATATGGTGACTGACTCTATCTGACAACAAGTGTGTCAGAGCAGAACTGTACCCCATAGTGTTTTCATTGGCTGACTTTTTAAAGTACATCTCCAGGCATTTCTTCCAAGGTGGTTTCGGGTGGACTCACGTCTCCAGTGTTTGACAAGCAGACCAGTGGGCTAACTATGCAGATCCTAAGTTTTAAGTGACAGTACTGTAAATCCAACAGCTCATCAGACTTTCCACTCCTTTTTTTTCATTCTACACACAATCCGTGAATTCATGAGCGGGGTTGAGAATTGGTTGAATCTTGTGGTTCGGCGATACATTTATGGGAAAAATTCCATGGTCTTTTCATTCTTTTTCCCCTTATACAATCGAGAAGAGTATGGAATCCGTTTTAATTGCAACTCTATCACTTGCCAGGTATGTAACATTGAATTTGCATGAACTTTGATTTCTTCATTATAAATGAGTATTTTTGATAACACATATTGAAAAATAATACATATGGAGCAGAATGAGGGAACCTATTCAGAGTAGCAGTGACACCAGAGATGGAAGCAGAGATGGGGACATGGAGAGAGGGAGCAGGTGAGGACTCTAGATTCATAGAAAGAGAAAAGCTGTGTGCTTGCATCCAGGAGGCAGTCTTGCAGAATGTGCCTTTTGTTTTTTTAAGGGTTTTTTTTTGCTTGGTTTTTAAAAAAAATAAAATAAAATAATGCTTATGGGATACCTAGCACAGTACCCAAAACATAGTATGAGATCAATAAACAACTTTCTCTTGGATTATTATTAAAGGGCTAAAACAGACAAGGAAGAAAGGCCTGTAGATATACTTTTGAAAAATCAGCCCATGAAAACTCTATAGGTGGCAAAAATCGTATCCCATTGTCCATGAGGTCACCCTGAGGTAGTGGTCCACTTAATAACTCCCCTAAGCATCTCTGAACTATATTGAAGCGCACAAGTTGAAAAGTCCCCAGAGTGCATCTCACTGATGCACTTTTCACGGCTTCTGTGTGGGCTAACTATAGGACACAAAGGTAGGCTTAGGCAAGCTTGAACTTTGACCATGCTTTTTGATTCTTAAATTACAGACCTAAAGAAACGTCAAGAATTGACTAGCAAAGTGTTTACTGAGTATCATGTGTTTAAATTGCACCAAAACATTATGGTAAGAGCAGACATAGCGTTATCTGGAGGAAAAAGATACCTGTGCTCTAAGAAAAGAGATTTGGTGGCCATTCTTGGCAGATGCATTGATGTGAAATGGTAAATAATGTTAACATTAATTTTAACACATAGGGCCTTTGTTCATATAAGGGTTTTAAGTAAAAACTATGGTGTTGATGCTCTGGAGTGCAATGATTATGTTTAAAGACCTACTGCTTTAATGATTTCATTTGAATCTGCCAGAAGTGTTTAGAGCAAAGTGCTTTATCTGTTTTCTGAAATGTTGACATAGAAGAAGTTATTCACTGCTAATGGATTTCTATTTCAAAACTGTTCATCCCAACTTGCATATTTGCTGTCCTGGCTAAGAAGCCATCAGATGCAATGCCTCATTTTAGCCTATAAATGTTAATAACTTTGATACAGCATCTCAAGATGTCTTTTCAAAAACAATATGATTGTGGTTGAAAGCAGTGATCACAGTCCTGTTAGCCTGTGGGGAGTACATTAATGGTCTGGACAAATACTTGACAGTCATGTTGATGAGCTGATAATGGAAAGCTTTAGAATAAAAATAAGAATACTAGTTTATTTTGAAAATGCATCATTTTGAAAGATAGACAGATTATTTTTTTAGTAGCATATTGAAGTATAATTTCCATAAGAAAAAATGCTGCCTGAAATTATAGTATAATAATTTCTAACAAATTTGTATTCATATTTTAGAACATTTCCATGGCACCCCCAATCACTAGGGGGCTTCTTGCAGTCTATTCCATTCTATTCATTTGCAGTCTATTTCAGTCTATTCATTTGCTTTCTGCCTAAAAATTTGTCTTACCGGAACATTTTTTAGAAATAAACATCTTATTTTACAAAGTGCCAGTAAGCAACACCATAATAAATGGAGAAAAGATTGAAGTTGTTCTCGATTTCATTGTACTTGGATTGCACACACAGAAGTGCCCACGGAAGCAGTAGTCAGGAAGTCAAATCACATTTTACATTGGGAAAATCTATTGCAAAAGTTGTCTTTTAAGTGTTAAGAACAAAATGTCACTTTGAAGACTAAGGTGTGCCTGACCCAAGCCATGGTATTTTTAATTATCTTATATGCATATATGCAAGTTGGCCAGTGAATAAGGAGGACCAGAAAAAGAACTGATGTCTCTGAATTATGGTGTTGGTGGATGCTGTTGTTATAAAGTACCACCCAGTCAGTTCCGACTCATAGCGACCTTGCAGTTCAAACCAACTTTGCAGTCCAGTGACGAATATTAATATAGTGTGTGCTGCTAGAGAGTGAACCATTTTGTTTTGGAAGAAGTACACCCAGACTACTACTTAAAAGCAGTGACAGTGACACTTCCATCTCATATACTTTGGACATGTTATCAGTGCCTTGAGAATGACATCTTGCTTGATAAGTGAAAAAGAGGAAGACCTTCAATAAGATGGCTTGCCAAAGTGGCTGCAACACTGGCCTCAAACATAGGAGCAATTACGAGCACGGCGGCACAAGACCAGGCAGCGCACATAGGGTCCCTGTGAGTTGAAAACAACTCAAAAACACATAACAACAGCAACGACATCAATTGCCTTGGATGATTTTGTGATACCAACTTATGATTTATTCAGTGAAATGTAGAATGTTTAAGTTATGTTTGGACTCAGAACGTTTGTTGTTACATTAGAAATTACATCTGGAGCTTTGGGCTAATGCATCAGACGGCAAAGTCGTTTGACCTGCAAGATTGGTGGTTCATGCTCACCAGCTGCTCCTAAGAAACCCTATACAGGGTCAGAATCAACTCGATGGCATTTAACAAAAACAACTCTTAGAAAAGCTGAAGTGACCTAACTACTTTTTTATTTGTTTGTTTTGGAGTAATATAAAGATGGGGGAATTTACTTCTGTTCCCAGATCTAATATCTTTATGTGGCAATTAACTGATAAACTGTAGCAACAATAATAGTAGCAAGTTGCCATTTATTGAATACTTACACAGTCAACTGCTAACTGAAAAGTTGGAGGTTCAAGTCTACTCTGTGGCATCTTACAAGAAAGGCTTGATTATCTACTTCTGAAAAAACGCTAAAGAGCACAGTTCTGATCTGATACATATGAGGTTGCCATGAGTTGTAACCAACTCACCACACCTGGTAGAGTGTGCCCAGCATTCTACTGGGGGCATAATGTGCATTTCCCCCTAATCATCATCATAGTTTTGAAAGATAGAGAACATTGCTCCCTTTTAAAGTCAATAATTGAAGCATGTTCATAGATGGACATCAAGTCATTTACTTTACATAACGTGACGTTGAAGCCAAAGTCGGTCCTTTAGGTTGCTGCGGTAAAAGCTATTTATCTTGAGGTATTGTGGTCAGCAGAACTTTATGGGTTATAACTTTATTAACTTACCTGACTGTGATGTTTAAGGTTGTGTGGTCCATGATTCTCACTCACTAGTCTAGCACTTAATGATGTACTTTGATAATTACTGTGAGGATGGATTCATTCCCTCTGATGAGATGTGATATAATATAATCTGATGAGATGTGATATAATCTGATATAGTCACTTCCATGATGAACCCATTAGTTGAACATTGAACAGGAGTTTTCTCAGTGGTGTCGTCAGCAACTTATATATGGAGGTTCTGGCCAGACTCTCTGGCTTTTTGCTTCATGTGGATCCTTTATCTCTCTTATGATCATCCGACCTCTGGTTCTTTGGACTTGAGCCTGCGACCTACCATATTGCCTGTTGATCTCAGGATTTGTTAGTGTCAATAGCCTGTGAGCCAGCAGTTTGCCATCTTTCCCACCAACGTTGCATTTGTCAGCTTTCATAGCTGTGTGAGTCAGGAGAGGCTTTCCTGCCTGCCATCTGGCCCATGGATTTGGGATTTGCCAACTCTGTGTGAGCCATTTCCTGGAGATTAGTTTCTCTTTACCTATACATAGATAAAGGAGCTCTGGCTGTTCCACGGGAGAAAGATGAGGCTTTCTGTTCCCGTAAAGATTTACAGCCTTGGAAACCCTGTACAGGGGTGCTATGAATCGGAACCGACTCCATGGCACATAACTACCATCACCATACATAGATAAAAGAACTCTGGTAGCGTAGTGCTTACTAGTTGGCCTGCTAACCTCCAGGTCAGTAGTGCAAAACTACCAGTTGTTCCATGGGAGACAAATAAGGTTTTCTGCTCCAGCAAAAATTTACAACTTCGGAAACCCTATTCAGGGTCACTATGAGTTGGAACGGACTCCACAGCACACCACCACCATCATACATATATAGCAAGTACTGATGTGGCACTGTAGGATAAGCACTGAATTGCTAACCACAGGTTGGCAGTTCAAGCTCACCAGCTGCTCCTTGGAAACCTTATACAGGGTCGCTATGGGTCGGAACCGACTCAACAGCACTTCACAACAACAACAACAACAACAACAACAAAATATATATATAAGCTTCAATGGTTTTGTTTCTCTAGAGAACCTAGCCTGAAACACCAACTCTTTCCCTTTTCTTCAGCGCTAAAATCAATCTTTCAAGTTACCCTTCCAGAGGCTTTTTTTTTTTTTTTTTTTTAATTCCCATGCAGATCCTCCAAAGGAGCAATAAAAGCAGAGAGTGTCACCAAGTTAAAACTAACCACCAATCTCTGAAGTGAGTATAGAATTCATCAGAGAGCAGTTTGTGGGTGAGAGAGACAAGATGAAGGAGAGATTTGAATTATGAAATAAAAGAATTTACAACATATATGAGAGAAATGGAAGGCCCCCCAAAAAGTCTTTACAAGTTTTGAGAGGAAAGGAGACATTTCACTTCTTCAGATATGCCTAAGGTAATGATTTCAAGAAGAAAGCTGAATTTCAATAAAAATTCTCATTAGAGTAAAAACTACTTTAAAGGAAGAGACCTAATGGGTTTTGTGCCAGTGGGGCTGAAGGCTGAAGACAGATGAATGAGACGGAATGGTCTCTAATGCAGGTGATCGCCACTCTAGTGGGACAGAGCTCTTCCAAAACTGCAGCTGACTCCACTTTGTATCACTCAAGACCCTGGCTTGCTACCTGACTGGCTCTATTCCCCAGAAGCATTTGCTCTGGTGCCAGTCAGTCCTGCCTGGTGCAAAGACTTCTGGGTTGTGAGCCAATTGGGTAACTTGCCAGATCTGTTGCTTATTCAGTAGTGAAATGAGGTGGCACTGTTAGCTTTCTTTCTTATTGCGCAGGGACCAGGAACGAAGTTTCAGTTTGAGAAGATAAAGGATGATATTACTTTGAGTAAGAATAATATCGCTGGGGATTGATAAAAAGGGATTTCAGAGATGATAGACTATTTCATGTATTTGTAGTAAGCTACAGATTCCAGCTTCAGTTACACTAGTGTCTGGAATTCTTAAGTTCCATCCAGCTAATTTAGGTATTCGTTTTAAGATAAGTCACAGTGAGCAGTAGTGAATGATGGTTGTGTGTGGGAGCCGGTTTTTATAAATGTATAGGCCCAAGGGAATTAAAGTATTAGAGGTACACGTGTATCCACACTTACACAAAACATTTAGAGCAGTTTCATAAAAATGCATATGATATAACAGGATTTTCAAAACTTGTCATAAATCATTGAGCAGGTTGGTATGATTTCTGTATGTTGGTTATTTACCTGCAGAGTCCAGAACAATATACAACTCAACAGATACGGAGACCACAGTAGTTCTAAGGGTGAGTCCTCAACCAGTACCATCGTGTCTAAGGGTGAGTCCTCAACCAGTACCATCGTGTCTCTTGGAAACTTGTTAGAAATGCAGGATCAAAGCTCCCACTCCAAATCTACTGCCAAGCAATTTATGTTGTATCAAATCCTCTATTGTGATTCTGACCTGTCTTAAACATTGAAAAACCTGGATCTACTAGGATAGGAATTTAAAAGTAAATATCGCAGACTGCACCTGCTCTTAAAAACACTACTGAATACATTCCATCCCAGTGGTCCAGAACAGTGGAACAGGAATTCATAATCAGGACCAGTTGCTGCTGCATTCTTTTATGATTTGAAACACCCTCTCCCGCTCAAGTCCTATCAGCCTTCTTCTTCCAGGAATCCTCTGCCTGCAGTAGTGTAAATAATTTTCTTTCGGGGATATCTGTAGAACTGAATTCCTACTATCTAGGATTCTTTTGGTACTTAATAATACCTCTTGTGTTGTTCACTAACATTTCATGTATGCATAGATGTGTGTATGACAGTAGCAAAAAGAAATGTATTATCTCAAGGGCTAACTCTCCTCAATGGTCTTCTCTCTCAATGGTCAGTCACTTTGACCCTAAATAGTTTTTATTACATTACATTACCTCATTTTCTTAACAGCATTTCATTATATGAAATTACTTGATTCCTTGTAATCGTCTGTCCAGAGAGCTGCGTGCAAGCTCTCCTTTGTTGAGCCAGGCCACTTGTCCCAGGACTGTACACGATACATAATAACCATGGGTCGAGTGAACAGAAAGAGTGATATGTCGATCCTAATCTAAGCTACACTCCAAGACAATAAGGAACAGGTCTTGTATCTCAGTGGTGCTTTGAAAATACAAGGTGTGTGTATTTAAAGTATGGTTGGCACATTCGTGGGGCTTTTTGTTTGTTTGTTTGTTTTTAAGGGAAAGGAACTTTAATTTTGTTTATTTCCACTTAGTAGTGGCATGAAGTCTTGGTGTGACATTGTATAATAAGCACGGGACTACTAACTGCAAGATTGGTGGCAGTAGGTCCCTTCCTCTCTGGTAACTTCTCTCTCCTTTTATGTCTCAAAAGAAATTATTTGATACAACCTAATCCCCTAGGCTGCTTTTTGCCTCACTAACACCAAAGAAGTGAGGACTTAGAATACACAGGATAATTAGATCCATCAGACACAACCTCTTCAGACTCCATCCTGGAGTTGATTTCATCATATTTGATCTTATCCTGGAGGTCATAAGTGCATCCTAACTGCTAAACCACTGAGAGTCTTGGCCCAGCCAAGTTGACATAAAACCTTACCTATCACACACTTAAGGAGCTCTGGTAGCGTAGTGGTTACGAGTCGGGCTGCTAATCTCATGGTCAGCAGTTCGAAACTACCAGCTGTTCCGCGGAAGAAAGATAAGGCTTTCTGCTCCCGTAAAGATTTACAGCCTCGGACACCCTGTACTGGGTCACTATGAGTCGGAACCGACTCCGCGGCACATGACAAATCACGCATTTACTTAAATGCTTTAAGTTCCAAATTTTACACAGTTTTAATCTGTGCTATAATTCAGATTTACATTTTTTTTCCTGAAACCTTTGGCCTCCAATGTGTTTTGGAATTCAGGGTTTTGTTTATTGTTTTTCTGGACTTTGAAAGACATCTTGACTGGGATCCATGGAAAGGATTATGCAGCACCCTCTAGAGGTCTAGGGCAGTACTCCATAAACAGAAGTACATTTATGTAGCAAAACAGATGAATGGTTAATGGTGGTGGTGGTGGCTGCGTCCCATAGAATTGGTTCCAACTCATAGCAACCCTGTATAGGGTTTCTGAGGCTGTAAATCTTTACCGAAGGAGCTCTGGTAGCGTGGTGGTGGCGGTTAAGTGCCGTGGAGTCATAGCGTAGTGGTTACTAATCGGACTGCTAATCTCATAGTCAGCAGTTTGACACTGCTGTTCCACGGGAGAAAGATGAGGCTTTCTGCTCCTGTAAAGATTTGCAGCCTTGGAAACCCTGTACAGGGTCGGTATGAGTCGGAACCGACTCCACGGCACATAACAACAACGAATCTTTACGGAAGCAGAAAGCCTCATCTTTCTGTTTCCCGTGGATCGGCGGGTCAATTCAAATGGCTGACATTATAGTTAGCAGTTCAACGTGTAACTCACTACACTGCCAGAGCTCCTGTTTTACCTTAATAGGGAAAGTAAAATGCACAGAAAACATTGTGGTCAATCCAGTTTGGATATTATGGCCATGTGAATTTGCTGCAAACTCACAAGAATTATGGTGTTTAGATTTTTATCTTTCGTTTGGTTATAAGGGACTATGGATCAGTATAGTCTGCAAGAGAAACTAGCATTTATATACCAGATGTTTTTGTTTTCAAAAACATCTCACACAAATAACATGCATAGTGTATGTTTTTTGCAAACCATGAGACCCTCTTTCAGTTTCTCAATAGATGCTATGCATGTTAAATACATGTGCATGCGATTTATGTGGGTGTGGTATTTGTGAGAAAATATTAGTCCATAACTAGCAATTTAGGCTCAGAGAGTTCAAACAACTTGATTAAAGTCACAGAGCGACGTACTAATAAAATCTGAAATTTGAATCCAGGTCCAGCTGACTCCTTAAAAACTTCCAGTTGTTGTTGAGTTGGTTATGTCTCATGATGACTCCATGTAGTTCCTAGTGGAACTGCTCTGTAGGGTGTTTAATAGCTGTGGTTTTCTGGACGGAGATTGCCAGACTTTTCTTCCAAGGCACCTCTGGGTGGAGAATTCAAACTGCCAACCTTTTGATTAACAACAACCTAATGCTTAACCATTTGTATCACCTAGGGGCTCCACATCCACTTTCCATTTCCACAGGAGTGTATTAGTTTCTTAGTTTCTTTTCACACATACTTTAGTGTGTAAAAGGCCATGAATACTTCCTGCAACTCTTTCATTATACAAGTACAAGGAAGTCCAGAGGGTGGTGGTCTAGGGTAATATTGTTGGTAAGAGACAGAGCTTAGAACCCAGTCTCCTAATACCTAACTCTGCTCTCTTGTTTTCTATCTTCTCATGTCGTTTCTCGAGGTTTCTAAATGAATGCTCTTGGAAATCACAGGTGTTGCACATGAATCGCTTGTATTTCTTGTATCAGCTACCAGAATGTTTTGACCAAATTGTTTGACTCTCTGTTATTGTAATCAAATACCCAAGTGCTGATAATGCACCCTTTCCCAGGTTCAAGCTGGGGCCTTTATTTACTTGGGCACAGCTAGAGTGTATTGTAATTCCCTGTTTCTTTAGTTGCCTTCAAGAGTAAAATAAGCAATTTCATTTAAAATTAATAGCCCAATCTTATTTTTGCCGTATTCACTGAGGGAAACCTTATAGTTAACTTCAATTTCAGTTATTTTCAGCACGACTTCAAGGGAATTCTTTGATAGCAGCCAACCAAGTAGTCACGGCTTTGCTGCTTTTACACAAACTTGTATTGGAGCAGCGCTGCACTGAGGGAACTACATTTCAAGTCAAAGCAAATTACCTTGCTGTCTGCCTCAGCACTTTGCAGATTTACACACCTTCTCGACAAGATGTGCAGGTATCAGATTTTTGTAAATCAAGGGTTTCAAGCCTACTCAAGAAATTCACTACTTAAAAGAAAACAGGAGTCTACATTTTATCGAAGGCAAGTGATCCAGGGTAAAAGAAATTGAGAATTCTTGTCAGACTAAAAGGATCTAAAAAACAAAACTAGATGTGTTGTTTTTGCCTTTTTTTTTTTCTTTTCTTTTGACACAGACAGAAAGAGAAATGTATGGCTTTTAATTATGGGGCTTTTGTGCCTGAATTTATATATTATCTACTTCCATACAAATATCTGTATACAGTGATTTTATTGGAGCCCTGGTGTGGTGTACTGGACTGCAAAGTTAGTTCCAACTGCAAGACTGGTGGTTCAAACTCACCAGCCGCTCTCCGGAAACCCTATACAGAGGCACGATGAATCAGAATCGACTCTATGGCACTTAACAACAACAACAATAGCATGTTACTGTAGAAGACTTAGGATGGTAGTGGCGGTGGTGGTTGCTATGTGCTGTGGAGTTAGTTCTGACTCACAGCGGCCCTGTACAGGGTTTCTGAGGCTATAAATCTTTACGGGGGCAGAAAACCTCATCTTTCTTCCATGGAGTGGCTGGTGGATTTGAACTGCTGATCTTGTGGTTTGCAGTCCAACTTGTAAACCACTGTGGTAATTAGATTAGGTAGAACCGAATTTTGTTTGGTAATTTTGATAAATTATTTTTTAAAAGACTATTAAAATTAAGATTTAATAGCATGAAAGAAAATTAGAAGGAAAGGGGAAGAAGAGAAAGATTTAGAAAGATTGGATTCCAGTGGGCTTTTTGTAATGATCCCTTGGCCCTATTCTAGTGATTGAAACTACAGAACTTGACCCTTTCATTGTGTTTGTCCATGAACTTGAAGACTAAACCTGTGCTTGGAGGCTGAGAATACAAATTCTGGGTCAGTAACCTGGTTAACATTCTTTCTGGTCCCACACTGACAGCGAGTCAGTAGAGTACAGTAGATTAGTTCTCAGACCCTGGACACAGAGTCTTGGCTACTTATTGTGACCTCAACTTTCTGTATCTTGGATTTCTCATCTATAAAATGGGAGGCCCATACTATAGCAGTAAGAGCGTTGTCTCTGGAAGTAGACCTTGCAGTTGGAATCCCAACACTGCCCATTACTCACTGTGATACTTTAGTTAGTTGTTTTACTTCTGCGCTGACTTTGGTTCCCATCTGTGAAATTGGGAGAATAGTAGTATTCATTTTTGTATCTGTGTTTGAACTAGATGACATTTGTAAAGCACTTACTTAGAACTGTGTCTGGCACATAGAAGGCACTCAGCAGATAGCAGGTGTCTTTATCATTCTCCTAGCCCAGGGTCTCTGAAGCATCCATGGTATACCCGTGCCCCTAAAAAGGTACAGTTTATCTAAAGGCATTGTTTGTCATCACAGCTGGAGGAGGTTGCTATTAGCCTCTAGTGGGTAATGGCCAGGGATACTGCTAAACATTATGCCATACACAAGATGGCTACCCTCAACTGTTGTTGTTGTTGTTAAGTGCCGTCGAGTCTGTTCCGACCCATAGCGATCTTGTATAGGGTTTCCTAGGAGTGACTGGTGAGTTTGAACTGCCAGCCTTGAGTTTCAAACCAATTTTGCAGCCTAGCGCATTAACCCACAGTGCCACATCAAGACTTCCCCCACAACAATTATATAGCCTAAATGTCAATACCACAGAAACCCTTAGGACTAGGATTCTGTATGTTGATCATGCCCTCCACCCCAGTGTGTACCTTCCACCCCAGATGATATAACTGTCCCTCTGGTACCTCAAGTGGATCTTTTCTTGGTGACCATTCTCAGTCTAACTGGATACTCACCTATTGCTAAATGCAGGTGTTCGTTTCTTGGGTATCACATTAGGTGGGCTGTATCCTGTTCCAGGTACACACAATGCTGCTAGTCATCCGAATTCTGATTTATCTTTTGCCAAAACCTATGTTGGAAGAAATCATCTGGGCTGCTAAATGACATTTTTTTCTTGCATCTTGGGAGCCAATGGTCTGAGAGCTTTGGGGGTTATGTGGCAGATTAATTCTCTGTTGTGAGCTGGGTTCTCTAGGGGAGCAAACCCATCAAAGAGAGTTGCATCAAGGAAAAGACCTGTGAGTCAGGCATTAAGCTGAAGACCTCTAGTGGCTCACATGGTTGCAGTGGTTGACAAACCCCAAATCTGCCAGTTTGGTGGCAGACTGGAAGCCTCTGCTGGCACACGGGGTGACAGGACTGGCAGATGTAAAACTTGTGGCTGAGGTGGCAGGCCAGAGATTTCTGCAGGCTTACATACTAACAACTAGAGGTCATGGGATGAGAAGAGTAGAGGCTTGAGAGAGAGAGAAAGCTTGTCCAGAACATCCATTTATATACTGGAGTTAGGCCAAACACCCCTTTTAATTGATTGACTGTTCATATCAGATCACGAAGTGGACAGTAATCACATTATGGATAAGCATATGCTAAACCCCTGAGACTCATAACCTAGCCAAGCTGACACATAGTATTAACCGTCACGTTCTCTATCCCACTTCTCTGCCTCTTCACCTTTTCAGTTCATTCCTGTGAGGCTTTTCTCTGTACCTAAGCTCTATAGTTGTCTCCCTACCTCAAAGCACCTCACCTTCCAGAAACCCTTGATACAGTCCACTTATAGGAATGGACCGGAGCTGCTATCTTCTTCCTTTTTCTCCCTTATATTTGATACTTCCATTATCTCTTGTGTCCTTGTTGGAGTCTTAAGGAATGGGCCTTAAGCTTGCTCCTCTGGATTCCCTCTAACCCAAGTTATCTGGGAAAAATCTAACTTCCTTTTCATGGAAAGTGACACAGGGAAGCAGTCCTTAGGTGGTGCAGACAGTTCAGAGACAGGTTGGGGGTTCGTACACCCCAAGGTGCCTCAGAAGTCCTGACAACGTAATTCTGAAAAATCAGCCATTGAATATCCTATGAAGCAAAGTCTGACTGGGATACAGACAGGGTTACCATGGGTGAATGTTTCATTCTCTTGTGTATGCATGGGGTCGCCATGAGCCGGGGATCTAGTATATGACTCATAGAAACAACCTCATGTGTGGGACATGAGCGTTTGTAGTCTCTGATCTGAGTTTATATTCTGATGGAGTCCTTATGTGAATGTGGATAAATGATTCTTGGTCTCTGTGACATTCATTTCTTCTTCTACAGTATACCAAAAGCAAAACCTGTCTCAGAAGTTGTTAGGAGAGACAGTATAGCATGATGGTGTCAGCATGCCTAGCTGCTGAGGCCTGGCTAGGTTTGAATTCAGGTTCTATAATTTTCTAGTTGTATGTTTTTGGGAAAGTTGCTTAAATTCCTTGTGCCTGGGTTCAATGTGTATAAAATGTGTATAGTAATAATAGGACCAACCTCATACAATAGTTAGGAGGATGAAATGAGTTAATATATCTAAATTTCTTAAAATAGTAACTGTTTATAGGTTGATACTGTAATGTTAGCTATAATGGTACTCGTGTCCTGGTATGGTGATATAAGAGATACACTGGACTGCTAATCATAAGGTTTGGTGGCTCAAATCCATTAGCCACTCCTCGGAAACCCTCTGGTGGCACAGTGGTTATGAATCAGGATGCTAATCTCATGGTCAGCAGTTTGAAACTACCAGCTGTTCCACAGGAGAAAGACGAGGCTTTCTGCTCCCATAAAGATGTACAACTTTGGAAACCTTGCGTAGGGTCGCAACAAACTCCATGGCACATGACAACAACAGCAGAAACCCTCTACAGGGTCACTATGAGTCTGAACTGACTCAGTGACACTTAACAACAATACCAACATAATGATAGGAAATTATAATGACCTGTAACATACATGTTGTTAAGTGTTGTCAAGTCAGTTCCAACCCATAGTGAGCCTGTATAGCGTTTCTAAAGAGCAGCTGGTGAGTTTGAACCGCTGATCTTGGGATCCAAACTGACTTTGGAGTCCAGTGCTTTATCCTGTAATGCCACACCAGGACTCTACAACATAGATTGTTGTTATTGTTAAGTGCCATTGAGTCAGTTCTGACTCATAGTGACCCTGTATAGGGTTTCTAAGGAGCGGCTGATGAACTTGAACTGCCGACCTTGCTGTCTAAACCTAACTTGCAGTCCAGCACATTAACCTACAGCACTACACCAGGACTCTTTGCCCTGAAAGTGGTATTGTCTCCCTCCACTTACCCTCTTGTCCGTGTCTGCATCTTGTATCACTGAGGTATTGAATGGGAGATACCTTACAATGGAAGCAGGGGGCGGCGGGCGGTGAGTGTGCTACACCGAATGGCTTGGAGCAGATACTCTTATGGAAACCGATGACTGAATGAGAACATAAAGGAAACACAAAGGAACATGGACTCTGTTTCATTCCGAAGCAGGGGTACTTCGGCAATCGCAAGTGCCTTTATATACTGAGACAGGGTACCTAACTGCTGAGATAATCTAGAGAAAACTTCAACTTCTGACTGTTGGACATTGTGTAGTTGTTTATGAGGACATCTTGTAGAGGGTACTGTCAACACTCCACCTAGATCCTCTGGATTCTTGAACACCCCTTCCCCCTTCAAGTCCACTTTGGCCAGGGGTCTGCATGTGCTACTGGTTTTTTTTTTAAAAGACAACTTCCCTTGGGATGCTGATGCACAAGGGCACCAGTTGATTGCTGGAGGGGTCATGAACCTCACCAGTGGCTGACAGGTATGGCAGAAAGGCAGTTCTGTCATTTGCCTTAGAGAGATGACATTTTTTCTCCAGAGTTCCCTTGCTGTGGAATTTCAGCAGAAGTTACCTTGGAATCTTTTCCGATTCATGGCAACTCCATGTATGCAGAGTAGAACCCTACTCCACAGGGTCTTCAAGGCTGTGATCTTTAGCAACTAGGTTGCCAGGACTGCCCTCTGAGGCATTGCTAGGTGGCTTCAGACAGCCTAGAGTTCAGCTAGTAGTCAAGTATGTAGCCCTTTGTACCAGCTAGAAACTCACATTCCCTAGGTTTCTGTAACAAAGGACCACCAAGTGGGTGGCTTAAAACAACAGAAATTTATTCTTTTACAGTTTCAAATTCAGAGTGTCAGCAAGGCCATGCTCCCTTTGAAAGCTCTAGATCTTTTCAGTTTCCAATAGCCCCAGGTTTGCGGCAGCATAGCAACGGTTTCGTCTCACAGCTTCTTCCTTTTTATTTCTGTTTGGATCTCTGTGTCTCTTCTGTTTTTATAAAGATAACAGTCATATTGGAGTCCTGCTATGGTGCTTTGGGTTAATGCTCTGGGTTGCAAGGGCAGTTTGTACCATAAGGTCAGAGGTTCAAACTCTCCAGTCACCCCTTGGAAACTGTATACAGGGTCACTATGGTTTGGAACCAACTTGATGGCACTTAACAATAGCAACTCTTCTAAACTGGGCTGTGATGTTGTTGTTGTTAGGTGCCATCGAGTCAGTTGTGACATCGTGACTCTATGCATAACAGAACAAAACATTGCCTGGTCCTGCTTCATCCTCACAATCATTGTTATTCTAGAGCCTGCTATTGCTACCATGCCAATGCAGCTCCTTAGGGGAATCTTCCTCTATTTTGCTGACCCTCCACTTTATCCAGCATGATGTCCTTTTCCAGGGACTGGACCCTCCTGATAATATGTCCAAAGTATGAGAGATCAAGTCTGGTCATCCTGATTTCTCAGTTACATTCTGGCTACTTCTTCCAACATAGATTTGTTTGTTCTTTTCGCAGTCCATGGTACTTTCAACATTCTTCTTCAACACTATAACTCAAATGCATCAATTCTTCTACAGTCTTCCTTATTAATTTTCCAGCTTTCACATGCATCTGAAACTATTGAAAATACCAGGGCTTCGGACAGGTGCACCTTCATCTTCAAACTGATTATCTTTGCTCTTGTACGCTTTAAGGAGGTCTTATGCAGCAGATTTGCCTAATGTAGTATGTCATTTGATTTCTTGACTACCGTTGCCATGAGTGTTGATAGTGCAAAATGAAGTCTTTGACAACTCCAATCTTTTCTCCATTTATCAGGCTATTATTGATTGGTCCAGTGGAGAGGATTTTTGTATTCTTTACATTGAGCTGCAGCTCATACCAAAGGCTGTCATCTTTGATCTTCATCAGTAAGTATTTCAAGTCCTCTTTGCTTTCAACAAACAAGATTGTGTCATCTGCATATCAGAGATTATTAATCAGTCTTCTTCCAATCCTGATGACATGTTCTTCATATTATCCAGCTTCTTGAATTATTGCTTAGCATGTAGATGGAATAAGTGTGGTTAAAGACTACAACCCTGGCACATACCTTTCCTGATTTTAAACTATTCAGTATCCCATTGTTCTGATTGAATGATTGCATCTTGGTCTACACACAGACTCCTCATGAGCACAATTAAGTGTGCCAGAATACCCAATCTCTGCAATGTTGTCCATAGCTTGTCATGATCTACATAGTCAGAAGCCTTTGTGTAGTCAATAAAGCACAGGGAAACATCTTTCTGGTATTCTCTGCTTTCAGCCAAGATCCTTCTGACATCAATGATATCCCTCAATCCACATGCTAGTCTGAATCCTGCTTTGAATCTCTGTCAGTTCCCTATGAAAATAGTGTTGCAGCCATTTTGTAGTTATCTTTAGCAAAATTTTACTTTCATGCAGTATTAATGATATTGTCTGTTGATTTCTGTGTTCTATTTGGTTACCTCTCTTTGGGATGGGCACATATATGGATCTTTTCCAATTAGATGTCCAAGTAGCTCACTTCTAGATTTCTTGGCATAGATGAATGAGTGCCTCCAGTGCTGCATCAGTTTGTTGAAAGATTTCATTTGTATCACATTAATTCCCAGAGTCTTGTTCTCTACTCAGTGTTCCTTGGACTTCTTCCTTCCATACCATTGGCTCTAGATCAGATGCTTCTCCTTGAAATGGTTGAACATCAACCATTTATTTTTGGTACAATGACTCTGTGTTTTCCTTTCCTCTTCTTTTGATGCTTTTTCATCATCCAGTATTTTGCCCATAGAATCCTTCAATATTTCAAGTCAAGGCTTGACTTTTTTCCATCATGTCTTTCACCTTGAAAACTGCTAAGCATGTTCTTCACTTTTGGTTTTCTTATTCTAGACCTTTGCACATTTCATTATTATATTTGATTATGTCTTCTCAAGGTGGCCTTTGATGAAAATTTCTCTTCAACTCTTTTATCTCCTGTATTCTTCCATTTGTTTTATCATCCCTACACTGGAGAACAAGTTTCAGGGTCTCTTTGGACATCCATTTTGTTCTTTTCTTTCTTTTTAACGACCTTTTGCTTTCTTCCTGTATGATGTTCTTGATGTTATCCCCACAGTTCTTCTGGTCTTCAGTCATTAGTGCCCAATGCATCAAATCTGTTCTTGAGATATGTCAAAATTCAGGTGAGATATGTTGGTCATATTTTGGCTCTCATGGGCTTACATTGTTTTAATTATCTTCAGCTTCAGCCTAAGTTTGTATATGAGCAATTGATGGTCTGTTCTCCATTCTGCCCCTGGCCTTGTTTTGACTAGTGATATGGAGCTTTTCCACTGTCTTTAACCACAGATATAGTCAGTTTGATTTCTGTGTATTCCATCTGGTGTTGTTTTAAAAGGCTACTTGCAATGAAGAAGTTACTGGTCTTGCAAGATTTTATCATGTGATCTCCAGCATTGTTTCTGTCACTAAGGCCCTATTTTCTAGCTACCAAGTCTTTCTCTTTGTTTCCAACTTTTGCATTCCAATATGAGTAATTATCAGTACAGTAATTATGCTCTTTCAGTTTCAAACTGAGGAAGTTGATAGAATTCTTTAATTTCATCATCTCTGGCTTTAGTGGTTGGTACATAAATTTGAATAATAGTGGTATTAACTGTTCTTCTTTGTAGATGTATGGATATTATCCTGTCACAGACAGCATTGTGCTTCAAGATAGGTCTTGAAATGTTCTTTATGATGATGAATGTGACACCATTCCTCTTCAAGCTGTTATTCATGGCACAGTAAACCATGTAGTTATCAGATTAAATGACCAATACCAGGTCATTTCAGCCCACTAATGCTGAGATATCAATGTTTATGCATTCTGTTTCATTTTTTGGCAATTTCCAATTTTCCTAGATTCATACTTCGTACTTTCCATGTTCCAATTATGAATAGATGTTTACAGCTGTTTATCCTCATTTTCCATTGTGCCCCATCAGCAAATGAATTCCTGAAAGATTAAATCAATTCGCATCATCACATTCAACTCTACTTTGATGAGGCAGCTCTTCCCCAATCAGATTTTGAGTCCCTTTCAACCTGAGGAGTTCATTTCCTGACACTGTATCTGACAATATTCTGGTGTTCTTCCTCATGTTTCAATAATATTCAGTAATCTGGTGCTTTCTGACAGTGTTCCATTGCTAGTCATCAGGTTTTCAGTGACTGAATAGTCGGAAGTAGGCAGTCTCTTCTTCTTCCTAGTCTGTCTTTGTCTGGAAGCTTATCTGAAACCTGTCCACCATGGGTAACCCTACTGGTATTGAAAGTACTGGAAGCATAGCTCCCAGCATCACAGCAACACACAAGTCACCACAGTACAGCAAACTGACATAGATGGGTGCTGGCCATTTACAATAGGCACCCAAAAGATGAAATACTTAGCAATAAATATAATCAGAGAAATAGAAGACCTATACAAAGAAAACTACAAAATACTATTAAAATAACCCAAAAGATACGTACAAACTTGGAAGAATATACTATGCTTGCAAACAGGAAAACATAATGTGAAAATGTCAAAACTACCCAAAGCAATCCAGAGATATAATGCAATCCCAATCCAGATTCCAACATCAGTCCTAAAAGAGATGGAAACACTGATCACTAACTTTAAATGGAAAGGGAAGAGACCTCGGATAAGCAAAGCATTGCTTACCGAGAACAAACTTTAGAGGCCTCTCTTCCTGATCTCAAAATCTACTACATAGTCACAGTGATCAAATGACCCTGGTATCCGTGCAATGAAAGATCCATAGATCAATGGAACAGAATTCAGAACCCAGAAGTAAATTCTTCTATACACAGTCAGCTGATTTTTGACAAAGTATCCAAACCCATTAAATGGCAAATGTATAATCTTTTCAACAAATGGTGCTTGCAATACTGAAAATCTATATGCAGAAGGATGCAACAAGACCAAGTAGCTCATACCTCACACCATACACAATAAGGAACTCACCATGGATTAAAGACCTTAATGTAAAATCTAGAACTATAAAGATCATCAGTGAAAAACTAGGGACAAGCTTAAGGGCTCTGATTGATGGCATAAATATGCTATTAACAAAACTGAAAACATACAAACAGCAGAAGACAAAATGGATGACTGGGAACCCCTAAAAATTAGACACTTAATGTGCATCAGGAAATTTCAGCAACATAGTAAATACAAAATCCCTTGACTAGGAAAAATTTTTTGACAATATTCTATCAGACAAAGGGCTTCTGTTTTGAAATAGACAATCATATGACTTACTATGCTGGGAATGAAAAATTGTAGCAGAATGATGTCATATTTATCATCAAAAACAGCATTTCAAGATCTGTCTTGAAGTACAATGTGGTCTGTGATAGGAAAACATCCATACACCTATAAGCAAGTCCAGTTAAAACCATTATTATTCAAATTTACACTGCCATCACTAAATCCAGTGATGATGAAATTAAATGATTCTGCAACCTTCTTCAGTCTGAAATTTATCAGACATGCACTCAAGATGTATTTGGACCTCACAAGTTGGAATACACAGGAATCAAACTGACTGCATCTGTGGAAAGAGAACATGGAAAAGCTCTGTATTATCCGTCAAAACAGAGCCAGGGGCAGACTGCGAAGCAGACCATCAATTGCTTATATGCAAGTTCAGACTGAAACTGAAGAAAACTAAAACAAGGTATGAGAGCCAAAATATGACTTTGAACGTATCCTACCTGGACTTAGAGATCATCTCAAGAACAGATTTGATGAATTAGACCCTAATGTCTGAACACCAGAAGAGTTGTTGGATGACATCAAGAATATCCTACTGGAAGAAAACAAACTGCTGTTAAGATGACAAGAAAGAAGAGAAGGCCCAAAATGGATGTCAGAAGAGACTCTGAAACTCACTCTCCAGTGTAAAGATGCTGAAGCAAATGAAGAAACAAGGAGGTAAAAGAACTGAATATAAAATTTCAAAGGACAGCTCAAGAAGACAAAGTCAAATAGTATAATGAAACGTACAAAGATCTGGAGTTAGTAAACCAAAAGGGAAGAACA
>NW_006408521.1:10026187-10077089 GCF_000296735.1 Chrysochloris asiatica | reverse complement strand
ATGAGTTGGAATTGAATCAACGACACTTAAAAAGAATACCAACTTTTGAGTACAGTATAAGTTGTATAACTGTTAAGGAGATGTCTTGGGACTGTCTAGGGAATCTAACTATGACTTAAGTTCTTCTTTCTCTGGGGAAATGGGTTCCTAGCTTTTAGGGAAATGTTAGACAGAGATGTTGTCTCTTGATGTGTTTTTGTCCTCGCACTCTATGGAATAAAGTTGATGAGGGATTCATTCCTATCACAAACATTTATGTAGTGCCTACTATGTGTAAGGATAAGCCCTGGTTAGTGATTTAGGATAAGCACTGGTCTGCTAACTAAAATGTCAGAAGTTCAAATCTACCAGCTGTTCTTGGAAACCAAGGTCACTGTGAGTTGGAACTGACTAGATGACACACAACAACATATGTAAGATTGGTGCAGGACACTACAGTGTTTTGTTCCATTGTATATAGGGTCCCTATGAGTAGGAACCAACTCGATGGTACCTACCAATACAAACAACGGCAATGTGCTAAAATACTGATAGACACTACTCATAAAGAGATTGCCATTAGAGTATCTTTTTCTGACTGGAAACTTTGTCCTCAGTGTACTAAATTTTCTGATGGGTATAATTGCATTCATTGTTAGACTCACTGGGTCTTTTTTTATAAGGATGCATGCTTTTCAGAAGTGGACGTTTTTTAAAACTTAGTTTAATTGGATAAGAAAATAGGTAGTTGTTAGAAAGCTTTAAATTTAAAAACAGTGTCAAGTTTAGCCTTGAAGCAGATGTCACAGACCCTTGAAATTTGTAAGGGAGCATTCCTGAAAACCTTTTGGATGTCTAATGTTTCAAATATAGCAATGAAACCACGAGTAAGCTCAGGTACTCCAATGTAAATTCCATGAGATTTATGTTTCCTATTTTATTCACTGCTGAATCCTCAGCAAATTTTCCCCCAAATTTTCATATGTTACACTGAAATACAAATACCTTGTTGATTACTAGACTGTCAAGCTTATTGTAAGTATTGCAACTTTTGACTGTCAGTAGTGTATCCCTGATTTAATATGTATGAAGGGGTTTCAAAAGGCATGTGGAAAAATTCTATTTTCTTTTAATACCATTTTTCCATGAGCCTTTTGAAGTCCCCTCATATGTTCCTACCAAACATAATGTATTCCTTAAAATAACCACACTTCAGTAAATAGTTGTCAGATAAGTAGTCTTATAAATTTTAAGAATGAGGAACAAAGTAATTGATGCATGTGGATTGTGACTTAGACTTGTTACCCAGATTGCAGAAGACAAAACATAAATTTAGAATCCTGAAAGAGCATGCAAACAAAACAATAACTAGGAGTTCTATAGTTGTTGTTGGTAGGTGCCATCGAGTTGGAACCAACTCATAGTGACCCTATACAAAACAGAACGTAACCCTGGCCGGTCCTGCATCAGCCTCACAATCTTTGTTAAGTTTGTGCCCATGGCAGCTGCCACTGTGCCAATCCTTCTTGTTGGGGGTCTTCCTCTTTATCTGACCCTCCATTTTACCAAACATGATATCCTTCTCAAGGGATATTGCGAGGAAGAAAAGCTACACCCTTGGGAGATTGGCTCACTGCTAAGGCATTGCTTAAAGAAGCTCCTGGGACTTGAGTGCAGAGGAAGATTCTGAATCCATTTGGTCTTCTCTCTCTGACCCTCATCTCAGCTGTCTTTGACCCAACATGAGGTTGAAAAAGCTTTGGCCAAGGGATTAGCTCTTGGCTTCGTTTTGTAACCTTACCTATCTCCCAAAGTACTAGGGGAAGATAGAAAACCACTTCTTGAACACAGTTCCATGTTTCAAGTAATTTATATTCTGTAGTTAGGAGTTGAAATCCTTTCACTTTAGTATTCTAAATGGTTTGTATACGAGTCATGGTATAGCACTTTAGATAAGCACTGAACTGCTAACTGCAAGACTAGTGGTTCAGATCCACCAGCTGCTCCGAGGAAACCCTGTACAGGTTCACTATGAGTCAGAACTGAATTAATGGCACTTAACAACAACAACAAAACAAATTATTTCTAGTTAAAGACAAGATGGTATTGATACATATATTTACATTTCCTATCACAATTGTTAGGAGCTCTGGTAGTGTAGTAGCTACAAGTCAAACTCCTAACCTCAAGGTCAGCAGTTCAAAACTACCACTTGTTCCATGGGATAAATACGAGGTTTTCTGCTCCTGTAAAGATGTATAGCCTCGAAAACCCTATACAGGATCGCTATGAGTCAGAACCTACTCCACGGCACATAACCACCACCACCATCACAAGTGTACCGAAACAACAGTAAGAACATTTGGAAAAATTCATGATTCTATAGGGACAAAGAGAAAACAGGAAGGAGAACACAGTGAGAACATTTGTAAGCTGAAAAAGATGGACGAGAGATCCTGAGTCAGCATACCCAGGAAAGCTGAAAGGAAGGGAAGGCCAGAAGCAAGTGGATTTCCATTGTGCGGCTTCAGAATGTGTAGAAACAGAGAAACTCATTACCTCCGGTTATTGGGTAATATTAGACTCAAAGAAAGGGAGAATTGGTAAAAATGTGTTTAAAAAGTACAAGGACATTCAGTTCCTTCCTTGACTTCGAGAGTTTGGGCATCTGCTTAATGTGTATTGTCAAATGTTTAGAAATTAGTTCTCGAGCAAAAAAAAAAAAAAAATATTAAGAAGAAAGAAGAAAAACAGTGATTTTTAACACTAGCCAATTTCTGTGCTGTAAATATTCCTACCATGGCTTATTTCAAGCTACCAATTTGACATCGCTCAGTTTACTTGCAATTTTTGCTCTACTTCTATATTTTACTAAATTACATGGTAAGAGCAAAAGACCTGTTTTGTAACTTGACATGGTTTTAGATGATCATATTATATTGGCTTTACACTATATTTTCAAATAAGAGATACAAATAGCACATCTTTATATAGTACCATCCCTATGCATCACCACTCGTCTGTCAGTTGGTCGTGTTCTGGTGACTTGTGAGTTGCTGTGATTCTGGAAGCTATGCCACTAGTACTTTAAATACCAGCAGGGTCACCCATAGTGGACAGGTTTTAGCTAAGGTTCCAAGTGAAGACAGCCTAGGAAGAAAGTCTAATTCTGAATATTTAATCACTGAAAATCTTACAAATACCAGTGGACCACTGTCAGGTTGCACCAGATTATTGAATATTGAAACATGATGAAGAGCTCGAGAATACTGACAGCTATAATTCTGGAAGATGAGCCCCACAGGAAGGCACTCAAAATACAACTGGGGAAGAGATGCCTCCTCAAAGTTGAGTTGACTGTGATGATGATGCAAATGGAGTAAAGCCTTCAGAACCTTCATTTGCTAATGGTGCACAATTCAAAATGAGAAATGGCTGTAAGCATCTATTAATAATGAGATCATGGAATGTATGAAGTATGAATCTAGGAAAATTGGAAAATGTGAAAAATGAAACGGAACGCATAAATATCAATATTTTAGGCATTAGTGTCCTAAAAATGGGCTGGTATTGGCCATTTTGAATCTGACAACCACATGGTTTACTATGACAGCAATGACAAATTGAAGAGGAATGGCATTGTATTCACCATCAAAAAGAGCACTTCAGGATCTGTCTTGAAGTACAACATTATCTGTGATAATATCCATACAGCACTGTAGGATAATGCAAGGTCATTTGAACTGCAAGTTTGGTGGTTCAAACTCACCAGCCACTCCTCAGAAACAAAGTCACTATGAGTCAGATCCCACTCAACAGCACTTAATTACAACAACAAAGAAGAATAGTTAATACCACTATTATTCAAGTTTACCCACCAACCACTAAATCCAGTGATGATGAAATTGTAGTGTAGTGGTTACGAATCAGGCTGCTAGCCTCAAGGTAGGCAGTTTGAAACTACCAGCTGTTCCACAGGAGAAAGGTGAGGGTTTCTCCTCCTGTAAAGATTTGCAACCTCAGAAACCCTGTACAGGGTTGCTATGAGTCGGAACCAACTCCACGGTACTTAACAACAACAACAACCAACTTTTTCAGTCTTAAATTGATCAAACATATGATCAAGATGTATTGTTAGAGACTGGTGATTACAATGCAAAGGTTGGAAACAAATAGGAAGGATTCGTATTTGGAAAATATGGTCTTGGTGATAGAGGTGGTGCTGGAGATCGCACAGTAGAATTTGCAAAACCAATGACTTCATTAAAAATACCTTTCCAAACAATATAAATGACAACTATACACATGAATCTCACTAGATGGAATACACAGAAATCAAATTGACTACATCTGTGGAATGAGACCATGGAAAAGCTCTATATCATCAGCCAAAACAAGGCCAGGGGCAGACTGTGGAACAGACCATCAGTTGCTCATATGAAAGTTCAGGCTGAAGCTCAATAAAATTAAAACAAGTCCACATGTGCTAAAACATGATCTTGAATATCTCCTAACTGAACTTAGAGATCATCTGCAGAACAGATTTGATGTTTTAGACACAAAAGACCAAAGACTGAAAGAGTTTTGGGATGACATGAAAACATCATACAAAAAGAAAACAAAACGTCGTTAAAAATACAAGGAATAAGGACAATTCCAAAATGGATGTCAGAAGACACTGTGAAACTTGCTCTCCAGCACAGAGATGCTAAAGCAAATGGAAAAAATGAGGAGATAAAAGAGCTGAATAGAAACATTCAAACATCACCTCTAGAAGACAAAGTCAAATATTATAGTAAAATGTGCAAAGACTAAGAGTTAGAACACCAAAACATGCTCAGCATTTCTCAAGCTGAGGATAGTGAAGGACAAATTAAGACCTCGGTTTGCAATATTGAAGGATTTTATAAGCAAAATATTGAATGATGCAGAAAGTTTTAAAAGAATATGGAAAGAATGTACAGAGTCACTGTACCAAAAGGAAATGGTCAGTGATCAACCACTTCAAGAGGTAGCATATGATCAAGAGTCAATGATAATGAAGGAAAAAGTCCAAGATGCATTGAAGGCTTTGGCAAAGATCAAGGCTCCAGGAACTGATGGAGTATAAATTGAAGTCTTTCAACAAATTGATGCAGCATTGCAGTTACTCAATCATCTATGCCAAAGTTTTTGGAAGACAGCTACTTGACCAACTGACTAGAAGAGATCCATATTTGTACCCATTTCAAAGAGAGGTGACCCAGAAATGTGGAAAACACTGGATAATATCATTAAGATCACATTCAAATAAAAATTTGCTAAAGATAATTAAATATGGCTGCAACCATACATTGACAGTGAACTGCCAGAGGTTCAAGCCAAATTCACATAAGAACGTGGAATGAGGGATATCATTGCTGACATCAGATGGATCTTGGCTGAAAGTAGGAAATACCAGAAAGATGTTTACCTGTGCTTTATTTACTATGCAAAGGATTTTGATTGTGTGGATTATGATAAACTATGGGCAACACTGCAGAGAGTGAGTATTCCAGAACACTTACACTCAATTGAGCGCATGAGGAACTTGTTCGCAGACCAAATGGCAGTTGTGTGAACAGAACGAGAGAACACTGAGTGGTTTGAAATTAGAAAAGGTGTGCACCAGGGTCGTATTCTTTCACCATACTTCGTCTCTGCACTGAGCACATAATCTGAGTAGTTAGATTATATGTAGAAAAATGTGGCATCAAGTTTGGAGGAAGACTTATTAACAACCTATGACATTCTGATGATACAACCTTGTTTGTTGAAAGTGAAGTGGATTTAAGACACTTACTGATAAAGGTCAAAGACTACAACCTTCAGTATGGTTGCAATTCCATGTAAAGAAAACAAAAATCCTCACCATTGCAACCATAGAAAACAGTCATATAAATGGAGAAAAGATTGAAGTTGTCAAGGACTTCATTTTGCTCAGATCACTCATTAACACTCATGGAAGCAGCAGTCACGATATCCAATGACATATTATTGCATTCAGCAAAGATGTCAATTTGAGGACTAAGGTGTGCCTGACCCAAGCCATGGTATTTTCAATAACCTCATATTCATGAGAAAGGTGGACAGTGAATATGGAAAACCATGGAAGAATTGATGAATTTGAATTATGGTGTTGGAGGACAATATTAAATGTACTCTGGACTACCTAAAGAACAAACCAATCTTGTTTTGTTCAGTATGAATGACATTCAGACAGAATGCTCAGTAGAAGTCAGCATAGCCAGACTTCGTCTCTCATAATTTGGCATATTATCTATTATGAGAGATCAGTCCCTTGAGAAGAAAATCATGTTTATTTAAATGGAGGGTCAGAGAAAAAGAGGAAGATCGCCAGTGAGATGGATTGGCACTGTGGCAGCAACAATGGGCTCAAGCATAGCAAAGATTGTGAGGTTGGCACAGAACCGGGCAGTGTTTGATTCTGTTGTGCAAATATCGCTATGAGTCGGTACCAACTCGATGGCACCTAACAACAGTCCTATAGAGATAAAATAGATCCTTATAATCCCAACAGCATAGATAATAAAACAACTAGGAAGAGATAAGTCTTTAGTATTTGTAAGCTTTGCTTTAAATACTGTTTAGTTAATCATATATTTGTATAAGCTAATTTCTAATAATGACTGTGTTTCACATCCTGAACATACAATTTCTGACAATTTAGCGATTGTTTCTTAAGTCCTGGGATAGTTTTGCTATATTACAACTTTGCAGTAGTCTCTAACCCGTCTTGGGAGAGGATGGATTGTTTATTATCTTCGAAGTTTTAAATAAGGGCTATGGATTTGAAAACCCCATGAAGAATTAAAGGTCAGGGACACTGAACTCAAAAGGAGGTAGATTAAATGAAATCTACAACTATATGTAAGGAGCTCTGGTAGCTTAGCGGTTACGAACTGGGCTGCTAACCTCAAGGTTGGCAGTTTGAAACTATCAGTGTTTCCGCAGGAGAAAGAGGCTTTCTGCTCCCGTAAAGATTTACAGCCTTGGAAACCCTGTACAGGGTCGCTATGAGTTGGAACTGACTCCACGGCACATAACAACAACAACAACAACTTTATGTAGAAATGTATCAGTTTTCATTCCCTAGCCAATGTCCAGTGTATTGATTGGGAGCTAGATATTTTTCCTCCAGATACTGTTATTGGATATTGTAAAGTCGATTCCCATACTTTTTGGACACAGTAGAATTTCCCCATAGTGTTTTCTAGGCTGAGATATTTCTGGAAGCAGATCACCAGCACATTGTCAGCACCCCTATAGAGCCAGCTGGTAGGTTTGAACCTCTGACCTGTCACTTTGCAGGCTAGTGCTTAATCATTGGAGATTGTTGTTGTTAAGTGCTGATGAGTTGGTTCTGACTCATAGTGACCCTGTATAGCGTTTCCAAGGAGTGGTTAGTGAGTTTGAACAACTAACTGTGTAGTTCAAAGTATAATTAATGCTTATCCTATAGCATCACAACAGAAGTCCAAATAAGAGACTGGACTGCCTTCAATTGACAGTCTGACCAACTGAAGTGGGAGTGGGGATTACAGATACACCAACTCTTCATTTGTTGATTGAGCCCTGGTATGGCACTGTAGGATAAACACTGGACTGGTAGCCACAAGGGTGGGCGTGTATACCCACCAGCCACTCTTGGAGACCATGCACAGGGTCACTATGAGTAGAAGCTACTAACTACTGCTACATGTATTGACAAGCTCGTTTTCTGAAATTTCACATTTATGACAATAGTGAAAAAACTACCATCCAACTATTTTGAACATTAACAACATATGTTTGGCAATTACAAACACCAAGATGTAAGGTGAGAATAATGCTGGCTCTGATGATTAAGGTTGTGTCAACTTGGCTTACGTCCTGATTCTCAGTGATTTTGCAGTTAACGTAATGATGTGTTTTGTAGTTATATAATGATATCAGTCAACTTCTATTTTGTGATATGATGGGGTCATCACTTCATTAAAAAAAAAAAAAAAAAGAGGGAGTAGTTGAAGAAACAGACTTAGGAGGCGAGGAGCTAACACAAGAGATACGTGAGAAGCCCCAAGTTGATGGAGCAAAAAGTTCTCATGACTAAAGTTGCTCATTGAGCTTGAAAAGCTGCTGATGCCAGCTGATGCAGGGCCCACATCTTCAGGAGTGATTTCACAGGGAGGGTCTGAAAACGTACCTGATAGATATGAAAGTATTAAGAGGAAATTACATAACTGAGTGGGAATCTGGGGTGAGTTCATAAAAAACCAATTACCTAAAAAAGAAATGAACATTTATAAATGCTCTTCAGCATTTATAACAACAGCTGTTAGCAGCCAGAAAACAAAATATTCTTCAAAAAAAGAAGTGCTGCATTTTTATGCAAATAATATATGCACTGTACTGTGTTTTGCAAACCATGCAATCCACACATGCTAGTTTCCTATGTGTGATGATTCATGTTATTTACATGTACTCGTTATATGTGAAAAATATAGTATTTGTGACCTAGTACACAGGTTGGCTCTGATAAGCATCCCTATAGGCAAGCTAGTGTCAACATTGCCTCATGGTCTGGACAAACGTACTGGTGTATAACACTGGGAGGAAGAGGTAGATGAAAGGTGGTGTGTGTGTATATATTGGGAGTGGCAGGAGGAAGCAAGTGGGCAAATCATTTTCTTTAATAGAAAGTCAAAAAATAATTCATAAAACTAAAAACCAGAACTAGGGTGGTGGTTATGTACCGTGGAGTCGGTTCCGACTCATAGTGACCCTGTATAGGGTTTCCAAGGCTGTAAATCTTTATGGAACACAAAGCCTTATTTTTCTCCCGTGGAATGGCTGGTAGTTTCGAAGAACTGACCTTGAGACTAGCAACCTGACTCATAGCCACTACGCTACCAGAGCTCCTTAAGAAATAGTTATATAGTATGTTATTTAAATATGTGGAAGGAAAATACAAAACAAAATAATCATATAAAAGTCCTTATAAGTTGTTGATGTCAGAAATCAGATATTGGGGTCTAGGGTAGGAATCTACTGTTGTAACAGTCCTCATATATGGTTGATTCTTTCAGTTATGCTTATGCACAGTTTTCCTAAAAATTTCAAGAATATATATACTTCTAATTTAGTTTAAGGAGCTCTGGAAGTGTAGTGGTTACGAATTGGGCTGCTAACCTCAAAGTCAGCAGTTCGAAACTACCAGCTATTCCTGGGGAGAAAGAGGAATCTTTCTGGTCCTGTAAAGATTTACAGCCTTGGAAACTGTATACAGGGTCACTATGAGTCAGAACCAACTCAATGGCACACCACCACGACCTCCACCAATTTAGTTTACTGTTTTTGCTTTATCTTGATACTTAGATGCATTCCTGATGAAATACTGAATGCCAAGACATAGTTGCATAAGAAAGATAAGACCATGTGAGGAAGCAGAAAGACTTTGAAACATATTTTTGCTATTTGTGAATAAGGCTAGACTCTTTTCTTTCTCGCTCTCTCTTTTAACATGTTCTGTTTCATATAATTAAAATGCATTCACTGGTAATTACGGATAAATGTGAAAAACATTTTGGACTGAATAAAAGTGCTGCAAAAGGATATGTGCAATGTGATACCAATTATGTAAAACAGTCTCAAAATAAGCTGATGCTGTTTATTGGTTGGGATCCCCATAGCTCTGTAGGATAGGCACTAGATTGTGACAACAAGGTCAGCAGTTTGAGTCCACCAGCCACTGTGAGGGAGAAAGATGAGACTTTCAGCTCCCACAGAGATTCATTATGTGTCCTGATCTGGCTCTGTGGGGTACATACCTTGGTTCTCTGTGAGTTGGAACAGATTTGATGTCACTTAACAAAACAAAAACAACATTTAGTGGGCATTGATATTCATATATGCAGTGCTGTTATAAATATCTCCATAAGAATGAGACCCAGTCTCTGATATGTTGGAGAAGAGGTAAGGAGCTAAAAGGCAGGGGAAGTAACTTTTCAGCCACATATAATTCCTTTTGACTTTAAGAGAGCAAGAAAGAACTGAAGAAATTTTTAACATCTACTGAGATTGAGTGGCAGACTAATGAGTGTCTTTATATTATTGTATATAATTTTCCATATTTTTTAAATGTTTCAAAAACTTTTTTAAAAAAGAAGTGAATGAACATCAGTGAGCAATGGTCCTTATATGTCCTGAAGTTAGTGACAGACAATTTAAATCTCTTTTCATATAGGAAACATTTTTTAAGTGATTAGGATCAGACTAGAAGTCATTACTAAGTCAGTTTTCTTGAAATGATTATTCAAGTTTATCTTCTTCTTGTTTGTCTGAAGATACTGCTCCAAACATTAAACCGTGAGTAGGGGTTTGTGCCCTATGGCTTCTGAATGATAAATTGAAGTAAAATTTGTGACTATATGATACAGTGAGGAGCTCTGGTAGCGAAGTGGTTATGAATCGGGCTGTGAACCTTAAGGTCAGGTGTTCGAAACTACCAGCTGCTCTGCGGGAGAAAGATGAGGCTTTCTACTCCCATAAAGATTTATACCCTCGGAAACCCTGTACAGGGTCGCTGTAGGTCGGAACTGACTTGATGGCACTTAACAACAACAACATATGATACAGTATAGCAGCATCAATTTTATTTTAGTATCAATAAATATTTACTAAATTTATGCTTTATAGAAGACATTACAGAAAAAAGGAGTAAGCCAGGGTTGTGCTTCCCAAACATTCCCAGCAAATGCAGTATAAAATAATGGCTAAGTGAAGTTACTGAATCCAGATAACTGGATTTGAATCCTAACTCTTCCATGGTTAAATACTGATTTAATTTTAAACAAGTTATTAAACCTCTCAGAGCCCCTGTTTCCTAAATTGTAAAATGGGAATAATAACAATGTTGTTGTTATAGCGAAAGCTGGACAGTGAATAAGGAAGACCGTAGAAGAATTGATGCTTTTGAGTTGTGGTGTTAGAGGAGAATATTGAAAGTGCCATGGGCTGCCAAAAGATCAAACAGATCTGTGTTGGAAGCAGTGCAGCCAGAGTGCTCCTTGGAGGCCAGGATGGCCAAAGTTCATCTCTCATACTTCAGACATATTATCTGGAGGGACTAGTCACTGGAGAAGGATTTCATATTTGGTACGGTGGAGGGTCGGAGAAACAGAGGAAGATCCCCAGTGAGATGGATTGGCAAAGTGGCAGTATTAATGTGCTCATGCATGGCAACAATTGTGAGGTTGGCTAAGGATCAGGCAGTGTTTTGTTCTGTTGTGCATCGGTTTGCTATGAGTCAATACGGGACTTGATGACACCTAACAGCAATTGAGTCAGTTCTGACTCACAGTGACCCTGATAGTTTTCTGAGATTGTACAGCTTTGCCAGAGCAGAAAGCCTCATCTTTGTCCCACAGAATAACAGTATCACCTCACACAATTGTTGTGATTGAATTAGCTTAGATTGCAATGTGTGATGCATTTATAAGCAGATTAATTACAACTCTTGAGAAAACACATCCTTCAAGATAGAATGGTGTAGCTAGAGAAACAGGTGTATACAGCTTTACATGAGTGAGCAGTTTGGCTGGACTGAGGAATTCTAAGAAACTTACTGCTGAAATCTCATGCTGCATTTACAGTTTAGCTTAGTCTTCATGAACTCATGAACTAGCACTTTTCTAAGTAATTGGTATGTTTCCTAGAAAGGGAGAAGTCTGATAGTTGTATTTAGATTCATTCAGGTCTTTGCCTTTTCTTCACCAACAGAGCAGCATTGTGTGGCCACCAACAATTTTCTTCACCAACAATTACAGCAGCATTGTGTGGCCAGCCATAAAGTAAACAAGAACCCACAGGTAAAAACCATTTGCTACCATTGAAGAACTTGTAGACTAAAGCCAGGAAATGGAGAAAAAGAATTTAAGTTGCAATTCTAATCATTTTCTGAAGTGTTACTGGGGTAACAAAACTTTATGGTAGAGATATGAGAGAGATTAATTTTATAGTGCCCAGGGTTTAGCTCTGGTAGCGTAGTGGTTACGAATCGGGCTGCGAACCTTAAGGTCAGCGGTTCGAAACTACCAGCCGCTCTGCGGGAGAAAGATGAGGCTTTCTACTCCCGTAAGGATTTACACCCTTGGAAACGCTGTACAGGGTCGCTATGGGTCGGAACCGACTCGATGGCACTTAACAACAACAATTTTATAGTGCCCAGGGTTTAATTCTAGGAGCTCTGGTAGGATAGTGGTTAAAAGTCGGGCTGCCAACCTCAAGGTCAGCAGTTTGAAACTACCAGTGGCTCTGCAGGAGAAAGATGAGGCATTCTGTTCCCGTAAAGATTTACAGCCTCGGAAACCCTGTGCAGGGTCACTATGAGTCGGAACCAACTCCACTATGCTTAAAACAACAACAGGCATTTATTTACTCATTCACTGTATGTCCTGATGTAACACTGTGGGATAAATACCAAACTGACAAATGCAAGATTTGGGGTTCAAACCCACCTTCCACTCATCAGAAACCCTATTCAGTGTTGCTGTGAATCAGCATTGAGTCAAAGACACACAACAACAATTATTTGCTGAGTACTTACTTTGTATTTCACAGTGAGGTCAGGGTTGAGGATGCAACACAGAAACATAAAAGTGCTTAAACTTTCAATAAGCTTAAAGAAAACAGAGAAATCAGGAAAAAATAAATTCAGATAGTAAGGAATGTTTTGAATGAAATAGCAAGGTATTGTCTTATTGGCTGAGGATAGTGGGATGGTGGGTTACTTTAAATTGAAAAGTTTAGGAAGGTTTCTTTTAACAAAAATGTCTCGTTTGATTTGGTATTGGATTGATGAAAGGGATGCACTTTTGCAAAGAGCTGAGAGAAGAGTTCTAAGTAGAGAAAAGCAAGTGTGAAGACCCAAAAACACGAATAAGCTGGTATATATGAAAACCAATAGTCAGAGAGGTTGGTTGGTAGACAGTAGATCCCATGAGTCTGAATATTTAATCAGTGTACGAGTAAACACTTGTGGTTGCTGTTGTTAAGTGCCATGGAATCAATTCCAACTCATAGCAGTCCTGTATGGGATTTTTGAAGAGTAGCTGGTGAGTTTGAACTGCAGACCTTGCGGTTAGCAGTCTAGCGCTACACCGGGACTCCATTAATAGTATTATTTAATGGGAAGTTACATTATATGATATACACATTTAAAAATATTTTTTTTCTCTTTCATCTTAAGAAACTAGAAAAATAAGAGGACATTAAATCTAAAGTAAGCCTTTTGAACTTCAAGGTCGGCTGTTCAAGCTCACCAGTCGCTCTTTGGAAATCCTATACAGGGTCGCTATGGGTCGGAACCGACTCAACGGCACTTAACAATAACAACAACAAATCTAAAGTCATAGTGAGAATCAGAACCAACTTAAATATCCATCAACTGGGGAATGGATACGCAAGCTGGCTGTGGTATATCCAAACAATGGAGTGTTGTTGTTGTTATGTGCCGTGGAGTCGGTTCCGACTCATACCGACCCTGTACAGTGTTTCCGAGGCTGTAAATCATTATGGGAGCAGAATGCCTCATCTTTCTCCCGCGGAACAGCTGGCAGTTTCGAACTGCTGACCTTGAGGTTAACAGTCCGACTCGTAACCACTAATGGAGTATGTCATGGTATTTGGTATTGTTTAGTCAGTTTCCACTCCACTGCCCCCACCTGACAGAGTAGAACTGCCTTAAAATCGGGTTTTCTGTGCTGTATAGTCTTTATGGACCAATAAACTACATTCCTATCAATGGAGAAAACATTGAAGTTGTCAAGGACTTCATTCTTTTTGGTTGGATCAGCTATCAACAGTCATGGAAGCAGCAGTCAAGAAATCAAACAACCTATTGCATTAGGCAAATCTGTTGCACAAGACCTTTTTAAAGTGTTGAAGAGCAAAGATGTCAGTTTGAGGACTAAGGTGCACCTGACCCAAGCCATGGTATTTTCAATAACCTCATATGCATGCGAAAGCTGGACAGTGAGTAAGGAAGACTGTAGAAGAATGGATGCCTTTGAGTTATGGTGTTGGAGGAGAATACTGAAAGTGCCATAGGCTGCCAAAAGAACCAGTAGATCCATTTTAGAAGAAGTTCAGCTAGAGTGCTCCTTAGAGGCCAAGATGGCCAGACTTCATTTCTCATTCTTCGGACATATTGTCAGGAGGGAGCACTCGTTGGAAAAGGATATCATGTTTGGTAAGGTGGAGGGTCAGAGATAAAGAGGAAGACCCCCAGCAATATGGATTGGCCAAGTGGCAGCATCAATGGGCTCAAGAGTGGCAACGATAGTTAAGTTGGCCCAGGACCAGGCATTGTTTCATTCTGCTGTGCATAAGGTAGCTATGGGTTAGTACCGACTCAATGGCACCTAACAACAATCTTTATGGGTGTAGATTGCTAGGTCTCTTGTCTATGTAGTTGTTTCGTGGGTTTGAAGTGTGAGCCTTTCACTTAGCAGGAGAGCACTCAACTGTTGTGGCACTAAGGCTTCTTAAAGCATTACTGCTATTGTTCTATGTCATTGAAGCAGTTGTGACTCAGCAACCTAATGGAGGATTGTTGTTGAGTGCCGTCGAGTCGGTTCCAACCCATAGTGACCCTGTATAGGGTTTCCGAGGAGCAGTTGGTGAGCTTGAACCAAAGACCTTGCAGTTCAAACTGCTTTACAGGCTGGCTCATTAACCCACAGTGCCACACCATGCTTACTCAGCAATGAAAAGAAATAGCTTGTTGACTCATATTACTGCATGAATACATTTTAAATCATTCTGGTGAAAGAAGCCATAAAGTATAAGAGTATAAGCCAAAGCAAACCTGTCGACTACAATTCATCATGACCCTATAGGCCAGGGTGGCACTACCCCATAAGGTTTCCAAGGCCGCAGTGTTTACAGAAGCAGACCGTCACGTTTTTCTTCAATGGAGCTGCTGGAAGGCTCAAACCACCCATCTTTCAGTTACCAAGCAAGTGCTTAACCACAGTACCACCCAGACATTCCTTTTATATAAAAATCTAGAAAATGCAAACTGATTTCTAGTGACAGCTAACCACAGATTACATGGGGTGTGTGGGGGTGATGGGTTAAAGGGATTACAAAAAGCATGAGGAAACCTCTGGGGAGTGATGGATATATTCATTATCTTGATTGTGGTGATGCTTTGCGTGCGTCAAGTTTTATCATTTTTTTCATATACTTAAAAAACCTTATGTTTATTACATATCATTTATAATTAAATAAAGTTGAAAAATAAGAAAAAGATCATTCTGGAGTTTACATGGGAAGTGAACTATGGTGGAGAGGGTGATACTGGCAGTGAAGATTCTATTAGAATCCACCTAGGAGCTCTGGTAGTGTAGTGGTTACGAATTGGGCTGCGAACCACAAGGTCCGCGGTTCGAAACTACCAGCTGCTCCGCGGGAGAAAGATGAGACGATCTGTAAAGATTTACGATCCCGTAAAGATTTACAACCTTGGAAACTCTGTTCAGGGTCGCTATGGGTCGAAACTGACTCGACGGCACTTAACAACAACAACAACAACAGTATGAGAGTAGCTTTGACTTGGGTGGTGGCAGGTCAAAGAGAAGAAGTGGACTGTCAGTGTTGTTAAATGTGTAATTAAAAGGACAAATTCTTTGACTCCACAGTGGACCATTTAAAGCTACTTGGGAAAGTATGAGTATTATGGAAAAGGAGAGTGTTTTTGTCATTCCGAGTTGGATTTTATAAGTCCACTTCAACTCCAAGGAAAGTGCAGAGACATGAAACCATATAGTGTGGGGGTACTTTGGTCATCCTGAATGTTACATTTTCATTCTGCTGAGGTTTGGAGGTAATAAAAGCAATGACTAGGCAATGACTAGGCATGGAATGAAGGACTAAGCTTGATTGTGGACAGCTTCGTGCATGACAAAGGGATTTATGTCTTGAATCAGCAGGTGGGCAGTGAAGAAACATTGAATAATTTTGAATAGGAAAAGACAGTGTCCTTGTTAAGTGTCTAGTTGGTGCAGACTGATCATGACCTTGTATAGGGTTTCAGAGTCTGCAAGTCTTTGCAGGAGCAGAAACCCTCATCTGTCTCTTAGAATATGAGCATCGCTCAGTAGATATTTGAGGAGATTAATCTGTAGCTGTTTGTAGGATGGTCTAAAATTTTGAGAGATGTTTTGGGGGTGAGACAAGGTAGGGAAAGCTAATGAAGTCTTAAAATGGTACTGTTGGAGTAGAGACAGAAAGTTGATGGAGGTGAAAGGGACCATCTGCAGGGCTTGTCACCTGATCCTGATTAAAATGGGGGAATGAGAAAAGGGAGAGTCCCTTTAAAGATGGGCAAATGGCAGGATGCTTATAACATTAACTGGAACCCAATAAAAACTTATGTTTCTTAAGGAATTTGTCTGTCTACAAAATCCTTTCATAGATAGATAGATATTTACAAAGGCCCCTGATACCGGCAGAACATGAGGAAATGAAGTTCAGAGAAATTCTGTGGTTTACCCAAAGGCCGAAAACTACAGAGGCAAGAGCTGACTTCTAGTTTTTCTTATCTTCAACTGGAGCTCTTTCATGTAAAACCACCCTCTTTGCCAAAAGCAAGGGCGTTGTAGAGTTGGTTCCAACTCATAGCAACCCTGTATTGGGTTTCCAAGGAACGACTGGTGAGTTTGAACCACCCACCCAGCAGTTAAGACTGACCCTGGGGTCTAATACTACCTTATAGTGCCACACCAGGACTCTAAAGTGATAGAGGAAAGTATAAAACTATTTCCTCTAGTCAGGCTGCACACTTCACCTACAGTTGTTGTTGTTGTTAAGTGAGGTCGAGTCAGTTCTGGCTCATAGCGACCCTGTACAGGGTTTCCAAGGATGTAAATCTTTACAGGAGTAGAAAGCCTCATCTTTCTCCCGTGGAGCGGCTAGTAGTTTCGAACCGCTGACCTTAAGGTTCGCAGTCCGATTTGTAACCACTATACTACCAGAGTGCGCCAAACCAAATTGTTGTGGTTCCTTTATTCTGTGGGGGAAAACATTACCTGGAATGTAAAGTGTATTTGTTATATGTCTAAAAGCAGTGAAGAACCTTACCCACAGAGCGATTGACTGCATCTTATTTACTTTTTTGAGTTAAAGGTTGCTGGCAGTGGAGGTCCCAAATCATCATTATGTCTCAGTGGTAAGCACTAGACTTCTTAAATTTTATACTTTAAAAACACTTGCTGGTTTCCTAGGAAACCTATGCTGGAGTACTGTATACCCAAATTTTACCATAGATACTAGTTATACAAAAAGCTTTTGGATTTTAAAACAGAAATAAAAATGTAGGTTGTTAGAATAGTATATGCTGCTTTTTCCTAGTCAACAAAGGGGAAGGAAAAAACCAAATCCTTAAAACAGATTCCACTGCAAAAAGTAATAAAGATCTTGCCACATTTTATTATCCTGTTGAATTTCTGAAGCTGAATTTCCTTTCTGCTTTTCATTAGATTCATAAGCACATTTGCTGGAGATGTTGCTAGTTAAAATTTACAAAATTACTGTGGCATATGAGGCTTGAACTAGGTCAGTGTGTACTGTGGAACTGGGTTTGATGATTAAAGTGCCAGATCTGTGTGTTTTGTTCCGAGATTTAATTTTTATTGTATATTAAGAAAATTGAGATGCAGTATAATTAGAAAAATCAATGTAATATTTCAAATTTGCAGTCTCCCTTAGTTTACTGTTAAACATATTTATGCTTGCAATAATATGGGTTTAATGTCAACCAGGTTAAGTAATTTCTGTTTTCGAAATTCATATGAGTGGTGTACTAGCATAACCCGGTACAGGGTCTGCTTTTATAAGCTACATTCAGCACATGATGATGTTATGCAATAGGTACCATGTTGTGTGCAGAGAACATGGGAAGAAAAAGTATACAAGCTCTATGGCCTCAACTTGGAAGTTGTTGCTATGTTGCTAAGTGCCTTTGAGTAGGGATCCAATTCACAGCGACCCTGTACAGGGTTTCCAAGGAGTAGCTGGTGAGTTGGAACTGCCGGCCTTAATGGTCCAAACCGACGTTGCAGTTTAGCGTATTAACCGACAACGCCATACCAAAAGTCCTTGGAAGTACCAGAGCTTAACTTCAGTTCAGCAGTTACCCAAATCCCTTATTAATTGGCAATATGGGACAATGATTTTAGACCTCTGCGCCAAGTGCCTGTTGTTCTAAACGACCAGCTACCCATAGATGTTCTTTTTCATAATTTAAACTATACTATGCAGAGCAATGTGGTAGGAAGAGAATTTGACTTTGCAGTGAACCAGTAATGGGTTTTTTATTTTTAAAAATTTTTTTAAGGTTTTTATTGTGGATTGAGTGAAAGTTTACAGGGCACATCATCAGTTTCACATTCAACCATTCATATGACTTGTTTCATTACATTGATTATAATCCCCTCCATACATCATCAGTTAATCAGTAATGGGTTTTTGTACTGGTTCAGTTGCGAGGTTCAGAGAGGTTAAGTGACTGGCGCAGAGATACACAGCTGGCTAGTGGCACAGCTCCGGACAGGAGCTAGATTTCCTGACTCTTCAGACAAGTGCAGTTCCTACTGTATCTTTATGCCTTCTTGTTCCTTCAAAGGAGTCATGGTGACACAGGTGAACTGTTAACTGAAAGGTTGGAGGTTCAAACCCACCAGCTGTGCTATGTAGGAGAAAGATGAGTCAGTCTGCTTCTGTAAAATACTATGGAACAGTTCTTTGGCGGCGTCCAGGGTCCTTATGCATTGGAATCAACTTGATAGTAGTGGGTTTGTTCCTTCAAATATTTTCAGTCAGGCACAAGTGTGGCCAGGTGCTGTGCAGGTGTTTAGCTGTGGCGATGTCTTATTTCAATTACAAAACCAAATCAGAGCTATTATCTCCCTATCTGTCCTCCCATGTTCTTACTACTCCCCTTCACAGATTTTGCTCCTCACAGGGAAAGCAAAGCAAAACAAAAACAAACGAAACTGTTGTATAAATGTAATAAAAAAAAGTTGTTCATGAGTGTTCAGATATAAAGGAGGTTTTTTATAAAATAGAAAACAAGTAAAAATTCGCAATTTTCCTAGTCAAACTTACATTAGTGTGTTATAAGTAGAACGAAACTGTTTTAAGCACAAATCAGCCACAGCAGTAGGAATATTTTGAACATTCTATTTCAGAAAACTATAAAAAGAAGAAGGAAAAAAAAAAAAAAACCCCGAAAGCTTCAATAAAAAAATTGTCATTTTTGCCAAACATAGCTTTCTTCCATTGAAAGTCGCTATTTCTGTAGTAGCAGTTGGCTTGCACCTATGTGTTTCACACTCAGAACAGAGATGCATTTAGGGAAGGAGAATTACCAGAGGAGCACTTCAGAAAAAAAAGTCAATTTAGAAGTATATAAACACAGACTGCTTTGATCATTTTAACTAAAACCACATCTTCTCCCCAATACCAATTTTAGTGGAGTTTACTCTAACTCCTGGTCACCTCATGTGTGTCTCACTAGTACTGTTTCCATTGGCTGAGTCTTCAGAAGTTAATCTCCAGGACTTTTCTATGTTACGTGTCTCTTGCTGTTGTTGGTAAGTGCCATCGAGTCAGTTCCGATTCATAGGCACCCTATATTGGGTTTTCGAGGAGTTGCAAGTGAGTTTGAACTGATGACCTTGTAATTCTAATTGACCTTGTGGCCCAGTGCTTATTCTACAATACCATACCAAGACTCTAGGTGGTCTCAATCCTCCAACCATGCAGTTAGCAACTGAGGGCATTAACTGTGTGTGCCACCAAGGGACTCCTCAATATCTGCCTACAATTTTTTTTTTTTTCACCCAATAGTCTATAGTTTGGAGTAAAGTCTTTGTGACCTTCATTTACTAATGGGGCACAACTCAACATAGAGAAAAAGCTGTAAACATCTATTCATAATTGGAACACAGACTATGTGAAGTATGAATCTAAAAAAATTGTAAACTGTCAAAAACAAAATGGTATATACATAAACATCAATATCTATTAGTGAGCTGAAATGAGCTGATATTGGCCATTTTGAATCTGACTATCACATGTTTACTGTATCGGGAATGACAAATTGAAGAGAATGGTGTCTCATTCATCATCAAAAAGAACATTTCAAGATGTCTTTAAGTACAGTACTGTCTGTGATAGGATAATATCCATAAGGCTGCAAGGAAGACCAGTTAATAGAACTATTATTCAAATTTACACACCAACCACTAAAGCCAGTGGACACATTTGTTCTTATTTCAAAAAAGAGGTGACCCAACAGAATGCAGAAATTATCAAACAATATCATCAATATCACATGCATGTAAAACTTTTCCAAAGATCATTTAAAAGTAACTACAACCATACATTGACAGACAACTACCAGAGTTTGAAGCCAGATTCAGACTAGGACATGGAATGAGGCATATCATTGCTGACAACAGATGGATCTTGGTTGAAAGCAGAGAATACCAGAAAGATGTTTACATGTGCTTTATTAACTATGCAAAGCTTTCGATTGTATGGATCATGACAAGTTATGGGCAACATTGTGGAGAATGAGTATTCCAGAACACTTAATTGTACTCATGAGAAACCTTTACATAGACCAAGAGGAAGATGTTCAAACAGAACAAGGGCACACTGAATGGTGAAAATTAGGAAAGATGTGCACAAGGGTTGTATTCTTTCAGTATATTTATAAAATCTGTATGCTTAGCAAGTAATCCAAAAAACTGGATTATATGAAGAAAACTATGGCACCAGGATTGGAGGAAGACTCATTAATGACCTGTAATATGTAGATGATGCAACCTTGTTTACTGAAAGCAAAGAAGACTTAAAATACTTACTGATGAAGATCAAAGACCATACCCTTCGGTATGGGTTACATCATAATATAAAGAAAACAAAAATCCTCATCGCTGACCCAATAAACACCATCCCTATAAATGCAAGAAAGATTGAAGTTGTCACAGATTTCATTTACTCATATTGACCATCAACACTCATGGAAGCAGCAGTCAAGAAATCAAATAATGTATTGCATTAGGCAAATCTGCTGCACGAGGCTTTACTTTAGTAAAGTGGGAGAAAAAGTGGAAGACCTTCAACAAGATGGATTGGCACTGTGGCGGCAGCACTGAGCTTAAGCATAGCAACAATTGTGAGGTTGATGCAGGGCTGGACAGGATTTTGTTCTGTTGTGCATAGGGTCACTAAGAATCGGTACCAACTGGATATCACCTATCAACAACAAGAACCAACAACAAGCCTATAATTTAATATCACTCAGTATTTAGCTTCACCCCATTTCTGCTATCTTTCTTTCTTTTTTCTTCTTCTGTTCTTCTAGCCACTCCAGGTTGGTCTGCTTGTCCTTTCAAGTGGGAATTTCCCATCTCTGGAGATCTGGATGTGGTTCAGGCTTCCACCTATAGTCTTATGTATTGCAGAGACTCTGCAGGAAGCCTCCTTCACTGGGCACGTTGTAGCCCCATTTTAGGTATTCCAATCAGTTATAGGCAGAAGATGGACTTACAAGCTTTCTATGGTGATGCTTTTTGCTATGCCTTTCTCTCCCCCTCCAGTGTCTGTTTTATAATATAATGCAAGGAAAACCAAGATTCAAAAGACAGCCAAGCAGCTTAATATTATTCCCCCCTTTTCCACATTCCAACCATGGCTCTATCTCTGTATCCCAGAACCCTGTTGTTCCCAGGTTGTGCATATATCATATTTACCTCTGTCTCACTTAGCCCATTGAGACCTGTCTAATTGTTCTCCCATCTGCTTTGTTCTTCCATTCCCCTCTCCCTACTTGTATATTGCCCCCTCCCTAGCACCCAAACTATCCTGTGTCTAATCCCTGCCCTGTGCTCCACCTTCCCCTCCCTCCCCTTACCCACCCCCAATATCCCAATAATCAACAAAGAATCCCCCCCACCCCCCTTTAGTATGGGTTTTTTCCCTTAGTCTTTTACAGTAGTGGTCCTATGCAGTATTTCTCTTTTTGTGACTGACTAATTTCACTCAACATAATGCCCTTAAGGTTCATCCATGTTATGCGGTGGCTTGCAGCTTCCTTGTTGTTCTTCAAGGTTGCATAGTATTCCATTGTGTGTATGTACCACAGTTTTTTTTATCCATTCTTCAATTGATGGGCACTTTGGCTGCCTCCATCTTTTTGCTATTGTAAATAGTGCTGCTATGAACATTGGTGTGCATATATCTTCTCGGATTGTGGCTCTTTTTTCTTGTGGGTAAATACCAAGTAGAGGAATTGCTGGATCATAAGGTATTTCTATTTTCAACCTTCTGAGGAAACGCCATTTTGCTTTCCAGAGAGGTTGGACCATTTTGCAGTCCCACCAGCAATGCAGGAGTGTCCCAGTCTCGCCACATCCCCGCCAGCATTTATTGTCCTCTACATTTTTCATCTTTGCTGTTATTGTTGGTGTGAGATGATATCTCATTGTTTTGATTTGCATCTCTCTAATGGCTAGTGATCGTGAACATTTCTTCATATGTTTGTTGACTGCCCGGATCTCTTCCTTGGTGAAGTGTTTGTTCATGTCCGGTGCCCACTTTTTAATTGGGTTATTTGTCTTTTTCTTGTAGAGGTGTTGTAATTTCCTATATATTTTAGAAATTAGTCCCTTGCCATTTCTGCTATCTTTCAACATGACAATTGCATTGAGTCAAAATTCTTTTATTTGCATGTTGCTCCTATAAAATATGATTTAGGTTAAGTATGTACAAGAATGTGCTGATGTGAAAACTTGAGTACTATGGAATCTATACTTTTTTTTTTTTTTTTTACCTTGTAGAAACACGACTTTTTTTCTTGGCAATCAATAGAAAAGATAACCTTCTTGAGTTTTTGGTGAAGCTTCCTAAAGATCTCCTAAAGAGAGGCAGTCAACAATTCATCATGTGTGCTGATTTAATGGTTACTTGACATTAATGTCTGGTGTTTTCGAAGGGTTGGGGGTAGGGAACAATATAGGTTTAAATAACTCCTTTCCCTTTTCAACTATTCCTTACTGGCCCCAAAACATTCTGAACAGAGGACAGCTCAATCAAACAGAGAATACCAACTGACATGGGTATAACTGGTGTTCTAATTGGTCATTAAAACAAACATTTAAATTGTCCTGAGAGTAGAGGGAGAGGCTACTTTAAATAGTTTATTTTTTTTTCCAGTCTCATCTCGTCTTTCCCACTAAACAGTATATTAAGCTGATTGAGAGGTTAGATAAAGCCATATAGTCAAACCTTGTATTGGTTTCTAGGAATGACTTAGAGCAATGTTGGTGGGAAATTAAAATCAGTTGTTTCAGGGATTCACTAATACAGCATTAATTGTTCATTACTCTTGAGTTCATGGAAAAGGAAGACTTGTTTGAATACTTGTTTTGACATTTTCATTCACTATTGAATCAAGTTGGTGTCCTGATGAGACTGTGGGATAAATGTTGGGTTCAAAACCACTATCTTCCATGGGAGAAAGATGTCACTGTCTGCTTTTGGAAAGATCTACCATCTCAAAAGCCCTACCTAGACAGGGTCATTGTGAGTGAGAATTTACTGAAAGACAGTGAATTTGGTTTTGAATGTATGAAGTGGAGACCAGCATACATTAAAGAATTGTTGGTAAATGCCACTGGGTCACTTCCAATGCCTTACTACCCTGGATAGGGTTTCCAAGGAGCGACTGGTGGGGTTGAACCGCTGAACTTTTGGTTAGCAGTTCTTTGCTTATCCTACAACACCACACCAGTACTCCTTTTTATAACTATTGCTGTTGTTAAGTGCCATAGAGATGGGTGGAACTTTTAGTGACCCTCTATAGAGTTTCTGAGGAGCAGGTGGTGGGTTTGAACTGCTGAACTTTGTTTAGCTGTTCAGTGCTTATCCTACAGTGCCACATCAGGAGTCCTGTTTCTATAGCAGATCTTACTTAAAAAGGAAAGAAAGAGAAGTTCAAGTGATCTCATTGGTGACTTCAAACTGGTTTTTTTCCAGCCAGAAATGGGGAGGGTGGACATAGATGCTGTTGAGTTACTTCTGACTTAGAGTGATCCGAGGAATGGCTGGTGGGTTTGAACTAGTCCAGTGCTTACCCTATAGCACCACTTTAGAGCTCAATAAATTACTGTGTGAGATTAACTCTTAAGAAAAAGCAAGAGCTGCCAAAATACTCAGAATTCTCTTTTAATAATTATGATAGTGAAATAATTCAGAGAGAAATTCTGGGAAAGGGCTAGCGATAGAGAGTTAAGGCAAGGTCCTTGGGGAACAAGAGGAGATGGAACATGTTTATAGATTCAGGGGAAGGAGACAACGAAAAGAGATCTATGTTGTAAGGAGGCACTTCAAGTATAATGGTGAAAAATACTGGTTTCAACAAAACTAGACTTTCCCCTCATTTCTACTAGTTGATAGCTAAGTAGGAGATGTAGATGATTTGCTAGATTTATTTAACTTCCAAAACCCAAACCGACCCCAATACCATCAATTGCATTCCTACTCATATTGACAAATGTAAGTAAGGCCAATTTATGGATTGTAAAATGCTATTTCAATCTGAAGCTCTGTCCTCTAATAGATTGGCAGGCTGTGTAAGAAATCTGCCCCACAAAAGAGAGTACTGGCTGCTTTTACCTTACTCACAAAGAGTATAATGTAATTCAAACATTCCAAAGGACAAAACTTTTCAGTCCCTTACATTCTGATTTGCTGGGATTGTGTATGAAAATGAAAGTCATGGAGTAATCTTGACAGGACATTCCAGCAAGTTTAAGATAGACAATGTTCATTCATCAAAAGGATTAAAGCCACTCAAAAGCAAAATGCTAGGAGAGGGATTTCAGAATAATAAAAGTAGAAGGCAGAAAGGCTGAAGGTGAGAGAGTGATCAGTCTAAGACTTATGTAGGCATTCTTACAGGAATTGAATTCTGTGCCAAATATGGAAAGTTAAAAGCAGGAACTACGGGATTTGTGGTAGAATTCCATTGAAACCCATGGAAGTGATGACAACTCTAGTTCTAAAGTCTGTGTTCAAAACTGGGACTAGAGACATATGTTTCTCTGCAGACATTTGGTGGCTTCCTATAACTTTTGAGATTGTCCGGAAGTGGGCTAAATCTAAGAGTAGTGATGGCTTTTTAAGTGGGGGGTTTCACTAAAACGTCTATGACTACTTGTTGCAGATATTGTGAGTGTTGGATAAAGGGGAAGGACATTGTACTGAATCGTATTTGAGATCCTTCCACACCCTGGCATTCTTTTAGACTCTACGTTCCATTAAAACTATTTCAGGACACAGTTAAGAGTAGAGCAGCAATTTTTAGGTCAGTGTTTTATAGCTTTTGGCCAAAGGCCATTCAGAGGTTGACAGAGCAAAGAGAAGTGGCTATAATGGAATCAAGTTAAAAAAAAAAAGAAACCAGGAAGTTTCTGTGCAAAAGTAAGCAAGGTTTTAGGGTGAATTTCAGAACAGAAATGCTCTTAATTAATATATTATCATCTGTTTTAATTATAGAGCATAAAATAAATTAATCTCTGACATTGAAAATGTCAATAGAAAAAGAGGATTCTAAAAGTGATGCTTGTGGTCAGTGACTTTCTAAAGTAGCTTAAGTTCTTAAGGAAGGATTAAAAATTATAACTATAGCTCATTATTATTATTATTGATAACTTTTATTGAGTACTTTTATCTGTGTCAAACACAGTAGTAAATGTTTTACATGGATTTGTTTCTGTGTTCTTTACACTAGCCCCATGAGACATGTACTATTATTAGCACCGGTTTTCAAAATAAGACTTCAAGGCTCTTCAATGTGCTGGAAAGTAAAGAAATTTGCCTACAACGGTAACTGGATCCTGAATCTGCTTTTTGCAGTCTACTGCCCTCAGTGCTTCTGCAGAATAGTCTATTTCTTGTGTCGTAAATGACCACATCTGTGGTGCTTATTGACGGAGTAGCTCGCCATAGAATTAAAGCATTCTTGCTTAGATAAACTAGGTTAATTTCAGGAAGAAGCAGCAGCATATTGGTTGTGAATGTTAGGCTTCAAATTATTTTGGTCCCTGGTCTCTTAGTAACTGAATGCTTGGATATAACTTTTGTTGTTGCTGTTGTTAAGTGCCATCGAGTTGGTTCTGACTCATAGTGATCCTTCCGAAGCTGTTATTCTTTGCAGGAGCAGAAAGCCGCATCTTTCTCCGATGGAGCGACTGGAGGACTTGAACTACCATCCTTGTGGTTCATAGTTCAATGTTTATCCTGCAGAGCCACTAGGCCACTCTATAACATTTTCAATCAAATAAAAAGATAATCATGTAAAATTCTAAGCCAGGTCTTAGACTTTATTATAAGTTGCCTTGGCCAATGAATATTATAATCTTCTGTCAGTAGCACACACATTAATTAATAATATGCACACACATATGACTCATGGAAATGTTTATTGTGTGCACATGTTCTGACATAGTGCACCTGTGTGTGTACTGCACATGCCTCGAGACATTTCCAGAAGTCAATTTCAGCCTCATTCATGTCCATTCGATAGTCTGAAAATGTTACTGTTGATCACATTTGTATAATAAAATTATAAGTCTTGGTCAAGAAGTCATGGATCAAGTTTGGTAGTATCCTGGTAATTGGAAAATAAGCCACTGAAACTGTGTATTTGTTTTTGTTAAGTTCTTAATTATATTCCCATTGTTCTTGAGCCATCAATAGGAACACTGAACTTAGTGAAGCTTGTTCAGAAGTCACATGCTATCGATTGGGAAAGTAGACGAAAGTCCTGGTATAGTTCTGTAGGATAAGCACTGGACTGCTAACCACAAGGTTGATGGTTCAAACTCACCAGTGTCTCCTCATAAACCCTCTACAAGTCAGAACCAATTTGACAGCACAAACAACAATATCATTATCAATTAGAAATGTAAACGAAAGTGAAGCCTGTACCGATATAGATGGCATCAGGTAGCTATTAATTGAAATGCTGATTCAATCTGCATTGACACATTATTATAGTAATCTTCCAACTCTGGCTTTTAGTTGGAGAATAAACAAAGAAAAAGTGATGTACGATCACTCTGGGCTCAGCAGTTCGATGTAAAATCCTTCTCAGATAATCTGAAGTGAAACTAACACACTGTTACATTTGCTGGTGTTCCATTTTCTCACATTTGAATTTTGTGAGCACTTTGCTAGAACCAGCCAGTTATTGATTATATCGTACACATATTTTCAGTTTATAAATCTAAATATTAGGACCCTTTAGGATCATGCACTTGTTGTTGTTTAGTGTCATTGAGTTGTTTCCAATTCACAGTGATCCTGTATAGAGTTTTCAAGGAGTGGCTGATGAGTTTGAACCACTGACCTTTTGGCCCAGTTCTTATCCTACGGCGTCACACCAGGATCATGTCTGGCATTAAAGGCAAGTCCTACACTGTCTTAGCCTGGGTTGTTTAGAGAAGCACAATCAGTGAAACTTATGTATATACATACACAGTGAGATGTATCTCAAGGAAATGGCTGATACCCTTCTAGAGACTGACAAGTTCCAAGTCCATGGGTCATGAGTCTGTCTGGTGGCTTATCTTGACTCACATAGCTGCAGGAGCTGAGAACCCAAGGTCAGCAGACTGCTGGCTGTAAAGGTGAATGGATCCAGGTTCTACAGGTAAGATAGCAGGCTGCTGATGACTGGCTCAAGTCCAATTGACAGGCCAGATGCAGGATCCAGACCTAGCAAAAGGTAAGCAAGCTTGGCCAGAGCACTCACATATATTAGAATCAGACTGTAGCCCTGGGGAAAATTCCTTTCAGTTGGTTGACTACTCTCAGCAGACCTCTTAATGGAAGTGATTACATTATTATAACTCACCATTAAGTGCCACAGAATTGGTTCTGACTCATAGTGACCCTGCATAGGGTTTTCCAGGAGTGCTAGTGAATTTAAACCACCGACCTTGTGGTGCAAACTGACCTTGTGGCCCAGTGCTTCTCCTACCGCGCCACACCAGGACTCCAGAACTCACCAGTGGGGATGACTGTATCATAACTGACAAGCCACTGAGAATCGTAGCCCAAGTTGACATCCCAACTGCCAACTTCAAACCAAAGGTTGTTGAGAATGTAGAAAACAAGCCACAGAGCTGTAGCAAGAGAACTCAGATTTGGTTGGAGAGTCATCCATTTGTGAATGATACAGGAAAAAAAGAAGATGGAGAAAATGAATTCATGAAAATGCAAACATTTTGATCCCAAAGCAAAATGCTGAGTTGGAGAATAATTTGCAAAAGTAGTTTATTTCTCCAAGGGAACAAAATCAAGGTGTTTCTACTGTGGCAATTCAGATCTGAACAATGCTTCTGGCAAATGAAAGAGGAATCCTAGAATTCAAGGTGGGTTTTCCTGCCATTTCTAAATTCCTGAATATACATGTCCTTTCCATGAGAATGAGAACCATTGTAGTTCAACAACTTCCAGATGACTGGGAGCAAAAGATAGTCAACTTCTGTGTATTGGGAAATATCTTACTATCTGTGCAGTGGGGGCCATTAATATGGGTAAGGTGCTGATGTCTTCTGACATTCTGGCCTATAGCTGTTCAGATACCCAAACTGTAGCCATTACAAAAAGAAACTTCGCTGAAGTTTCCACGAGACAAGTTTTATCCCAGAAACATTAACTACATTGGACATGTGAGGGGAAATGAAATTGAAACTGGCAATATGCAAAAAAAAAAAAAGAAAACATACTGTTGAAAATATGTAACGTGTGTGTTATTTTTTATGACATTCAGCCATTGTCCTTACAAGAATTGTTCATTTATTTCTCAGTTTCTGTCTAAAACATAAAAGGCATACTGTATTAGTAGTTTGAAAATGTGACCTGCCTGATGTTTTTGAAGAGTCAGTATTATTTTTACCATTGTTGTTAAGTGCCATCCAGTCGATTCCAACTCGTAGTGATTCTGTAGGGGTTCTGAGGCTTTTAACTCTTCGAGCAGAAAATCTCTTCTGTCTTCTGCCACCATGCTCGCAATTGTGTATTAGGTTGTTGTTGATAGGTGCCATTGAGTCGGTACTGACTCATAGTGACCTTATGCACAGCAGAATTGCCCGATCCTGGGCCAATCTCACAATTATTGCCATGCTTGAGTCCATTGATGCTGCCACTTGGCCAATCCATCTCATTGGGGGTCTTCCTCTTTTTGTCTGACCCTCCACCTTACCAAACATGATATCCTTCTCCAATGGCTGGTCCCTCCTGACAATATGTCCGAAGTATGATAGATGAAGTTTGGCCATCTTGTTCTCCAAGGAGCACTCTGGCTGTGTATTAGGTTAAATTAAATTTTTGGGAAGTGATGGGGAAAGTAGAAGAAAGTAAACACAAACTTTAGGCTCATGGTATACAGACATGGATACATTTAAGTAAGTTTATTAAGGAATTAATGCTTTAGTTTCCATAAGATTATGTTTTGATAGAAAATAGAAACATAGAAAACCATTTTCCACTCTAAACTCATTAAGCCACCCTTTTCATTTCCTGTTTTGATTTTGGACATTATTCCAAGACTATCTCTCTAGAGAGTGTTAAAATTCATGGCCTAAAAATATAACTATAATTTTAACTTTACCAAAAGTCAAATTTCTCAATTTGACAGCAAGATCATGTTGGTATGCGTTAAAATAAATAACACTGAGCCTTAAATGTAGAATTGTTTTAGTTTTTCATTAAGATATCAGGATTCATACTAACATGATTTTTTTTCAGTAATCTATAAAAATTATAATAAATGTCCATTGATGGGAGAAATACATATTCATTTGCAAATGAAAAGCTGGCCTATCCTTTAATGAGATGAGATAGTCATCATGACGTGTTGTTGTTGCTAAGTGCTGATAAGTTGTTAAATTCCTACTCATAGGGATCCTGTATAGGGTTTACAAGGAACAGCCGGTGAGCTTGAACTGTCGACCTTGCAGTTCAAACCGATCTTGCAGTCCAGCACCACACAATGACATTTTGTTGTTGTTTGTTAAGTGCCGTAGAGTCGGTTCTGACCCAGATCATTTTAATAGAGAAAATTATCTAAATTAAGCTAAATAATGAGTTATGGTTCAAATCCATAAGCCCCGTATAGGAAACTGATTTGCAGTCTTGGAAACCATATATTACATCTCTATAAGTCAGAATCAACTCTACAGCACTGGGGTTGGTTTTGGTTTTATAGTCAAGTGTAAGTATTAAGAGAGATGAACTTGTTTGGGCAAAGGAATGGAGAATTTTCTGGTACTGCTAAATTCACAACAAAGTTTGAGAGCCCACTGTGAAGAGGGTAAGGGTATGAAGGGAAGTTTGATGTCGTGAATTCATGTTTACATAGACTATAATTTTCTTTAGGCCAAACAAACCATTATTTCTTGCAGCTCCTTTAAAAATATATTCCTATTACTTTCTCATAGCGTTTTCTAGTCTCTATTGTTTAGAATCAGCAATGGACTGTGAATCACAGGTTGGCAGCTCAAATCCACCAGTTGCTTCTTGGTTACCTTATACAGGGTCACTATGAGTCAGAACCGACTCGAAGGCACTTAGCAACAACACATTTGTTAAGTGTGAATAGTTTCCTAAGCACATGTAGAGGAGTTTGCAGTGCATTCGATGATTTGAATACCCATAATCATCTTGTTATACTTGATTTAAATGTATGGAAATATGCCAAGCAGAATCTTCAGTAAATTGATGTTATTTTTTAAATTAGCATTATGCTACACATGCCCTAGTCACCCCATTTACAAAGATGACAATACAATGCAGCCAAGAGGCACTGTATTAGGTTTCCATAGCTGCTGTAACAAGGTACACAAATGTAATGGTTTACAAGAACACAAAGTTCTTATCTTACAATTCTGTAGGCCAGAAATCTGATGAGAGTCTCATTGGCTAAAAATAAAGGTGCCAGACAGGCTGCATTATTTTCTAGAGGTTCTTGCAGGATCTTAAAATTTATGCTGTGATTTACATTTGCAAAGTTCCCGTTGTCATGTAATGTAATATAATTACAAATTCCAGGGATTAGTGCACAGACATTTTTCAGGGGCTATTATTTTGCCTTCCACAGGTATGTGTGGCTTTTATTCAGTAATTGGTATTTGCTGGAGGAAATGATTATGTATTATTTTACTGATAGATTCAGTCATCACTTTGGGTCCATGCTGTTTTTTTTTTTTCCTGGCTGTACATTCTACAGTGTTAGGTGGTATAGTCAGAGTATCTCTAGTTAAATAACTACAGCAATGAAGAAAGTTTATTTTATACCATTGAATTCTTAACTCAGCTCACAACCTTTTGCAGAAAGTATTATGCTTTACCCATTTTATAAGTGACAGAATTGAGGGTTTGAAATTTTAAGTGATTTTCCTAAGGCCGCACAGCTAGAAAGTGGCAGACTATGAGAAGAATACAGGCACTGTGGCCCCAAGACTGGTGTCCTAAATTGCATTCAAAACTCCAAGATAACAGGGATATTTATTTTCAGATCTCATCGCCCATTAGTGCAGCATCCACAATGGACACCCAGGAAATGTTCATTGTATCTGTGGATGGGCTCTCCTAGTGTTTGTTGTGTGCTGTTGAGTTGGTTCAGACTCATAACAACCCTGTATAGGATTTCCGAGATTGGCTGGTGGGTTTGAATTGCCAACCTTGCAGTTACCAGTCCAGTGCTTATCCTGAAGCACCACACCAGAGCTCCTTGCAGTGATATACTCCATTAATTTCCTGCTTAGTACATTGAATGGATGAGATCAATGTGGACCGAATGGCAGCGTTTTAATGAACAATTCATACACTTACTGTATTTAATATTCTCCACGATTGTGATTGTTGGCATTAGTTTCAAGAGCTGGTCCTCATCATTCCCAGCCCTCTGTTCCTAGTATTGTTAATAAATCTGCCATACATTTTGCTGTGGCTCTATCTTCTCCCACTAAGCATTTTGACTGAAACTTTAGAAACACTCCCTAGTTCAGGAACAATCTAGCTGCTCACTATCAAGTGAGCAAGGCACTTGGCAGTTCATACCTTAATTTTCCTCAGCAGTCCTTTGGTCTAAAGCCATAGGATTAAGTCCTTGTTAGTCCTGCAACCCCAGATGTTTAGCAAAGAGCAGGATCCCATGTGAACAGACTGAAATTGTGCAGCATGACCTTCTCCCGAAACCCTGTTGTTGTTAAGTGCTTTTGAGTTGGTTCCAACCTATAGCAACCCTGTACAGGGTTTCCAAAGAGCGACTGGTGAGCTTGAACCGTCGACCTTGCAGTTCAAACCGACCTTAATGTCCAGTGCATTAACCCACAACACCATACCAGGACTACCCCCAACCCCTTATAAGGCATTTATCTTATTGGGAAGAACTGTAGAAGATTCTAGCAAAGTACCAAGAGGTTATGGTGTGGTTCAAACAGCAGTTCCAATCCTCTTTCTGTCAGGTAACAGCAAAGTGACATTAGGTAAGTTATTTTACCTCTTTGTTTGTTGTTGTTGTTTTAAGTGTCATAGAGTCAGTTCTGACCCTGCATAGGGTTTCAGAGGAGCAGCTGTTGAGCTTGAACCACTAACCTTGAGGTTCAAGCAGACATTGCAGTCCAGCGCATTAACCCATAGCACCATGCTTTACTTCTTTAGAATAAGTCAAATCTGACCAGTCTGGATTGACTCTTAAGGAACACAACTGTGATTGAAATTCAGTCTGATCTCTAAGGAAACTATAATTTCCTGATCACATGGAATAATCGAATTTATGTAAATTAAATTACAAACTATGGATAATTATCATACATATCCTTCATGATTTTCTTTTAAGAAGGAAAAAACCCAGCCCCTGACATCCAGGAACTGACTTACCAGTGGCAACTAGACTTCAAAGTTATTACAAAAGGATAAAGTTCTTACTGCTAAGCTGTGTTGCTTTCTGAATGGACAGAAATGATCTCCTACGCCGTCCACTTCACACCATATTACTATGCCAAGCATCTATTTTAATGTTGTCACATATAATATCATCCTGAGGAATTTTTTTGCTCGTTCAATTAAGGCTTTCTGCACCAATGGCCCGTGATCTTCCATGCACGGCTCTCTATATTTTGGGAACAAAGCTGTAAAACGACTTTCCTCCCAAAGTTCTTTAGGACTTTCCTCTTTGGAAAAGAGTTGCTCTTTTCAGCTTTCAGGAACAGTGGAGAGTTCTGATTCATTTTGAGTCTCTGGGTTTGACTTCTGGTTATGAAACTGTATTTTCACAGATGCTGTGGCTGGCAAGTTTACTAAGGAAGAAGCCATCTTAATACTCCATATGATTCTTCTTAGTAATATTATTCTGTGTCATATTTCTGTCTCTGAAATAGCACATGCAGGTATTTTTTGTTTATTCACTCTCATGTGATAAAGTGATTCTTCTTGATGAGCAGGACTGAGCAAAGCTGACCCTGTTTCCTAGGCTGGGGCTTGATGGATGCAGGTTCTACTTTAGGGAGCATGGGGAGGGAAATAACCCTGATACGTTTGATCTTTAAATGCCAGAATGTTAAAAGTTTGTTTGAATTTGCCAATGTGTAATTCTGTTCTCATTGGGAGCAGTCACAAATGGAGACTTTATGTATGAAAGCACAAATGATGATTTGCTTTTACATTAATGATAGTATAGATTCAATTGATAAAAACAGTGTAGCTTTAACTCTCATTGTCCTATGAACTCTTCTTTTGCTTAAAGAAAAAGTAGGGGAAAACGCTAGAAAACCTCAATTAAATATTTGAGTTATGTGGCTATTACCGACCCATCTAGTTTGTATGTCATTGCTCCCATTGACCTCTTGAGGAAAACTGCGCAAAATTAGCCTATATGTATGGTATTCATTGTAATTCTGTCACAAAAATAAGCTCTCCATTGAGTGTATATGTGACCTGCCATGTTCCAAGCACTTTACATGTTCTGACTCATTTAATTCTCACAGAACACCTGAGTCACCTTACACATTTCCTATGTGGTTTTAAATGACTGGTGTGAAAATTTCTTCTTTGTTTTAAAAAATGAAAGATTTTTACGATCCTGAAAAAACAGTTTTTAGAATTATGAGTGTGACTAGCAATACCCTAGTTAATTTTACTTAAACCCAGAGATTCACAGAAGCCCAACTGTTTCCTCATATATGAATTTGAAATATAAGGTCACTCTGTTTGTGAGGAAATTAAAAACTAATGACATATTTTAAAAATAAGTTGGCTATTTTTATAAATATCTTGAATTTGGTTGTTGCTGTTAAGTGCCGACAAGTCAGTTCTGACCCGTAGTGACCCTGTATAGAGTTTCTGAGGAATGGCTGATGAGCTTGAACTGTTGACCTTGTTGTTCAAACTGACCTTGCAGTCCAGAGCATTAACCTGCAGTGCCACACGAGGACTACGTATAAAGGACGTTAAAATATCTGAATATAAATTTACCCTCTTTTGGTATAAATTATTCTGTTTACTTTGAACCTATGCTTTTTGCCTGGGAGACTTAATGTTATTAAGCTTTTAAATTCTAATTTGCTAAGTAAGGGGAAAAGATAGATAATATGGAAAATTTGTATCAGCAACATATCCCTTAAGCTGAACAGAGGGGAACATGAAATTCCTAATGTTTGTTGACACTTACAATAGGGAACATGGAATTTCAAATGAAATACAACTCGTTTTTCAGGATCTGATAAACAATCCTGTTTAAAATCTTACTTTTAATTGCCATGAGGATATGTTATACATTTGCAGTAATTAAAATTAAATACTTGGTAATTAGAAGGTGAATTTTATTGCTTATTTAATAAGGAAGAATAAGACTTCTTTAAAAAGAGCAGTAAAAATTCAATATTCATGTTCTAAGCTTAGTACTAATGGGCATTGATTTAGCAGCAGAGTTTAGTTTGATGAAAGCGTATGTTAATGTAATGCATGTAAGAATATTCTAGTGAAGCCATTTTTAGTTACTGGTAATGATGGACGACAACAAGCCACTTTGCCTCCCAAGCTTTGATAACATTCTTGTTGTTCCCTTTTTTGCTCTTTGGAGTAGGGTAAAATTTTCAGATCTCATGATGATGACGATAATGTTGACACCTCTTTTTCTGTGTAAACACTGTGATTTTTGACATGATTTCATATGCATTGTTTCATCATATTTGCCATCTCCTCCTTAAAGCATGGAACACAATATAAATTATAAATAGGAATATGCCAAATAAAACTCCCTGCTAAAGGCTGGAAATTAAATTGGGTGATAATCAGACTTTCGCTGCCATTACAGTATAACAAGGTAGAGTCAAATGAGAAAGTCAGGCAAGGAGAGCGCTCCATAAGATCGTTATGAATTCATACTTACAAACAACATATTTGAAACCTGTAAGCCAAATTTGAAATATACATATACTTGTATTTTTTTTCTGCCAACAAGGCATTTTGAAAAATTTGAACTTAATACCGTTTAGTAACCAAAATGCCGCAATCTCCACTAATCCCTATTGTCTTTCATTTGACTTGTGTTTGCTCATTTGTGATGACTTCTGTCTACTTGAGGGAAGCACTTACCCCTTGTTCCCTAACTTTAGGAGACAGTTACATCATGTGAATAAGGCCACTTGGGACTTCACAGTGTAGGCTTTTCTAAAGACATGCTGCTGTAGATTATGGAGGGAGCCCATCTCGATGAATACAAGCACAAAAAGCTTAAGGCTTTTACTCAAGTGGTCTGACTCATAGAAAACAACTGGAAAATTGGTTATCTAGTTTATTTAAAACTAGAGTAAATCATGATTTGAATTTATACTACTTAGTCACTGTCCTGGTGTGGTGATGTAGGATAATGAACTGGACCAAAAGGTTGGTTTCAACCACAAGGTTGGCAGTTGGAACTCACCAGCAGCTCCTCGGAAACCCTTCATAGGGTCACTATGAGTTGGAACCGACTCAACGGCACTTAACAATAACACGTTATTTTAGGGATTGAACTGTGTCCTTCCCAATATGTGCCAACTTGGTCAGGCCATGATTCTCAGTATTATGTAATTATCCTCCCTTTTTTGAACTGTTTTAACTATCCTGTGTACTGTAAATCCTAATCAGAGGAATGCAAGGTCTTCTGAATTACAAAGGTCAGTGATTGAAACTCACCAACCGCTCCTCGGAAACCCTAGACAGGGTCACTATGAGTTGGAACTGACTCAATGACACTTAACAACAACAACTTAGTGCCAATGAGGCAAGATTTGTTGTTGTTATGTGCCTTGGAGTCGGTTCTGACTCATAAAAACCCTATATAGGGTTTCCGAGGCTATACATCTTTACGGGAGCAGAAAGCCTCATCTTTCTCCTGTGGAACAGCTGGTAGTTTCAAACTGCTGACCCTGAGGTTAGCAGCCTGATTTGTAACCACTATGCTACCAGAGCTCAGTGGCAGTTAAATTAGTGAGATGGGATACATTTTACAAGATTAGGTGGTATCTTGAGCAAATCTCTTTTGCGACAAAAGAGTTTAAATAAGTAAGCAGAGACCTCCTGCCACTAAAATAAAAGAGCAAGAGCAGAACACATCCTTTGGTTCCTGCCTGAGTTAACTATGAGTCCCAGGATTTGTGATAAGAACCATCCTCAAGAGCCAGTAGAGAGAGAAAGCCTTCCTCTAGAGATGGTGCCCTGAGTCCTGGCTGCTAGCCTCCTAAATGGTTGGAGAATACATTTCTATCTGTAGAAGTCATCCTTGTCTTTCTGTTACAGCAGCAGCACTAAATAACTAAGATAATCACCAACCCTCTTGTCCCAGTCTCGAGCCTATGAGTCATTCTAAACCTCTTTGCCCAATTCCCCACCTCCATTCATTTGTCAGTGAGAGGGCTCTATTGCTTCCCTTTTCTAAGTACTTCTCCTGTCCTTGGCCTTGCTCTGACTGATAACACTGAGCTGCTTCATCATCTCTTTCCATAGACGTAGTTGATTCAACTTCTCTCGATCCTGCAAAGTCCACATGTATGATTGCTGTCCATGTTGTTGAAAAAAAAAAAAAAGGTATTTGCCATGAATCAGTTTTTAGCTTTGCAAAACTCAATCATGTGATTCTCAGCATTGTTTCTACCACTAAGGCCATATTTTCCAACTACTGATCCTTCTCTGATTCCTACTTTCAAATTCCAATCACCAGTAATTACCAATATAGCTTGACTGCATGTTTAATTAATTTCACACTGCATGTTGTTGTTGTTGTTAAGTGCCGTCGAGTCGGTTCCGACCCATAGCGACCCTGTACAGGGTTTCCGAGGCTATAAATATTTATGGGAGCAGAACACCTCATCTTTCTCCCGCGGAACAGCTGGTAGTTTCGAACTGTTGGCCTTAAGGCTCGCAGCCCGATTCGTAACCACTATGCTACCAGTTTGTAATAATCTTAAGTTTCCACATTTTGGTATTAGTGGTTGGTGAGTAAGCACAAATAATCGTCATCTGAACTGATCTTCCTTGTAGGTGTAGGGATATTATCTTATCACTGACTATTGTACTTCAGGGTAGATTTTGAAGTGCTCTTTATAACAATGCGTACAGTGTCATTCCTCTTCAGTCTGATATGCTCCTGGCATAGTAGAAAGACCTTCTAATTGTCTGATTCAATATGGCCAATACTGTAACAGTTCAGCTCACTAATGCCTACAATGGTGGTGGTGATGTTCCGTAAAATTAGTTCCAATTCTTAGTAACCCTGCATAGAGTTTCTGAAGATGTAAATCTTTACAGGAGCAGAAAGCTTCATCTTTCTTCTGTGGAACAGCTGGTAATTTCAAACTGCTGACCTTGAGGATAGCAGCCCGACTCATAACCACTACACTAATGCCTAGGGTAGTAGTTATATGTGTTACATTTCATTTTTAACAACTTTTAATTTCCTTAAATTCATTTTTCCTGTATTCCATATTATAATTATGGGTATTGATAGCGATTTCTTCTCATTTTTGAGTCATCCCATATCAGCAAATAGAGGTCCTGATTGCTTTGCTCCATTCATGTCATTAAGGGTGACTCTACTTTGAGGAGACTGCTCTTCCTCATTCATATTTTGAATGCCTGCCAGCCTGTGGAGCTCATCTTCTAAGTTATGTCAGACAGCGTTCCATTGCTATTCGTAAGTTTCCGGTGGCCAGTTTTTTCCTGAAATGGATCACCAGTTCCTCCTTCACTGTCTTCCTCTGAAAGCGTCCCTGAAACTTGTCCACCATGGATGATCCTGCTGGTTTTAGAAATGCCAGTGGCATAGTTTCCAGAATCATAACAACACACAAGCTACCAGAGTGTGACAAACTGACAGATGATTGATTGGTGTTTAAGATCTATATATCCAGCATCATGCCTTCTATGACATTGTCCCTGGTTATCCTGTATTATTTCAATTTTGCATATAGTGGGAAATAGAAAAATTTCCATTGAAATATTAAACATCTTTTGTGTCCTTTTCGTACATGCCCTTATACCACATGCCACTCCTCAGAAACTCTAAAGAAGGTTGCTATGAGTTGGAACCAACTTGATGGCACTTAACAACAGCAACAACAAACCACTTTTGACTTTAGCCACTTCTATAGAACCAGCTGTACTCAGGTATGAACTTTTGGCACTGTTTCTCAGCTACATCGCCGTCTCTGCTTTATCCTACTTTTGTGGTTTGTCTACATGCAAGCCTAGAAGGAGGCAGGGTTTAACATCCCAAGATAAACCCTGCTTCAATGGGTGATGGGTGCCATGTACAAATACTTTATTATTCAGTGTGCTGCATAGACAAGTCAGAGATGCATTGTCTAAGGCATCGAGGATTGTACATAGTGACATCGAGCCCCCATTGCCCACCAGGGGCATCTAAATTAATGCTTTTTTAGATTAGTTCTCCTTTCCTTTATTCTTCTATTTCTTAAGACTTCCCTGAAAAATTATGCAAGCCCTTTTCTCAGGCTTGGATTTCTGGGAGCCCCAGGCAAAGGAGCTCTGGTAGCATAGTGGTTATGAATTGGGCTGTGAACTGCAAGGTCAGCAGTTTGAAACTACCAGCTGTTCCACGGGAAAAAGATGGGCTTTCTGCTCTCGTGAAGATTTGCAGCCTCGGAAACTCTGTACAGGCTCACTATGAGTCAGAACCAACTCCATGACACATAAGAACAACAGGCTAATGAAAAAGTTACAACAGCATACATAGATGTGGAAAAAACAAACAGTTTTCAGGGTATTCAAGCCCTGTGGGTTTTTGTTTGTTTGTCTTCTTCCTCTTCCTCTTCCTCTTCCTCCTCCTCTTCCTCCTCCTCCTCCTCCTCCTCCTCCTTTTCTCCTTCTTCTTCTCCTCCTCCTCCTTCCCCTTCCCCCCTCCTCCCCCTCCTTCTTTCTTCTTCTTCCTTCTTCTTTCCTGTCTGAGCATGTGTGTGAAAGAGCAATCTATAAAATTTCAAGGATGAAAACACTCTTTCTGTATGTGGGAAGTAGATTAGAAATGTCATTTCATCAATAAGAAAAAGGAATGATGTTAAATATCTTATGTTTAAGAAGAATTTACTCATATATTCTTAAAAATGGATAACTAAAATGGGGGACTATAAAGGCACCAAGTGGCTGGATTACAAATATCCAAGAGGGGGTTTAGTTTCAGAGTGTGAGGGGGAAAGTAGAATCCCCACTGAATTGTTTTCTCCTTGTCTAGATGGGTCTGGTGAAAGGAGATGGGGATAGGATTCTTTTGATTCAATAGTAGCATGACTGTGATTATCACACTGTAAATGTAGAAGTTGTGTAACATAAATGGGGGAGTAGTTAATCTCACACTCCAGGAACAGAGGCCCCTAGGACCACCAAGGGAGAAGAGCATGAGTGGAATGTGGGACCCTATCCAGAGAAGCAGCGATACCAGAGATGGAGGCAGAGATGATAACATGGAGAGATACAGCAGCTGAGGACTCTAGACTCATGGAAAGAGAAAGGCTGTGTGCTGGTGGCCTGGAGGCAGGCTTGCAGAATGTGCCCTTTGGTTGTTTAAATGATTGTATATTCCTGAGTGGTTTTCTGTACATCAAAATACAAAATAAAACAAAAAAAAAACTCCAGGGGGCAATAGAAGCAAATACTGTTGAATGATGATGCATGGGAGGGATTGTAATCATTGCAATGAAACAAAATGCAATAGGATGAATATAAAGCGATGGTCTCCCATGTAAACTATCATTCAATTCACAATAAAATATTTTCTTAAAAAACTAATGATAGTCAAAGAGAAAAAGTGATACAACAGTTTTATTTTTAAATATCAATATTTATTACATAAAATTTCAACTACTTAAACCCGTAACAAAATTTTGGAGTTAAGTTTGGATGTATTCATGGAAGTACAACTCATAGTTGGCCCGGGGGTTGGGGAGGGGCGGAGGCTCAGTAGGAGAAGGATGAGGCTTTCTGCTCCTGTAAAGTTTTACAGCCTCAAGAACTCTACACAGATCACTGAGTTGACATATAACAACCTGTTAGGGAACTAAATACTAAATAAAATCTGAGTCCCGTTGATTTGCTGGTCAGGGGCCAGGCCTAGGAACTGAACTGGTCTTTTTTGAAAGCTTAGCAAGTGAATATAATGTGCAGCCAAAGACGAGATCCAGACTGCCTTTGCCCTATTAATATACCAGGCATTGTTGTTGTTGTTATGTACCTTGGAGTCAGTTCCGACTCATAGCGACCCTGCATAGGGTTTCCGAGGCTGTAAATTTTTACGGGAACAGAAAGCCTCATCTTTCTCCCATGGGACAGCTGGTAGTTTCAAACTGCTGACCGTGAGATTAGCAGCCCGATTTGTAACCACTACGCTACCAGAAAGGAGCTCTGGTAACGTAGTGGTTACGAATCGGGCTGGGAACCGCAAGGTCAGCAGTTCGAAACTATCAGTTCCGCGGGAGAAAGATGAGGCTTTCTGCTCCCGTAAAGATTTGCAGCCTCGGAAATCCTGTACAGGGTTGCTATGAGTCGGAACCAACTCCACGGCACATAACAACAATGCTACCAGAACTCCTTGCCTCCCTGCCATTTCTGGAACCAGATTTCAGTACAATATAGTAGGGACCATACCAGGCATGGCCCCTGCTATATTGTACTGAAATCTGTTTGCAGAAATGGCAGGGAGGCCCTGTCTGAAGGACAGTGGCTTAACAAGGGGAGAAGGAGAATCAAACTCAAAATCAGCCCAAGGCTCATTCCTGTGAGGCAAAGGTCAGACTGGTCTCCACCCTATACAATTTTCTTTGCCCACAGCACTCTCTGCTTCACATCTAGGTTCTACAATCTGTTAACAATGGTCACTTTGAGCTCACAGACACTACTCACAATTGCCGGTTTTGTTAAGGAAGTGATCAGGGTACATACAATTCAGCATCAGATGGCTTTGGAAGCAGCAGTTCTCCAATCAGGAGACCAGAGAACTTCCCTGCCATTGTATGGGTATGCCTCACTCTTACCTTCTGTGTCTATCTCATCCCGGTGGCTCCTTGGCCTCTGATTGCTCTGCTCAGGCAGGTGTTAACAAAGCTTCTTTAGCCAGTTTATAAATGTCCAAATGACACATCCTGTAAGTTGGTCTGCTCATAGACACTCAGCTTTACTCAGTCCACCGGGTAGGAAGCTCAAAGCTGCTGTCTCCCCAGAGCTGCCACCTCTGCTCCTTGCTTGTCTCTCTTGATGATCCTGGGATGGTCTGTTCCTGCTCGTTTTAAACCTTGGAGGATGGGCAAAATGGGCCAGTTCTTGTGTTAAGAGTCATGTACACCCTCTTTGCATGGTTCTATGGGAGTCCTGGTGTGGCGCTGTGGGTTAATGCGCCAGACTGCAAAGCCGTTTGAACTTCAAGGTTGTTGGTTCAAGCTCACCAGCTGCTCTTCAGAAACCCTATACAAGGTTGCTATGGGTTGGAACTGACTCGACGGCACATAACAACAACAACATGGTAACATAGTGGTTACGAATTGGGCTTCGAACTGCAAGGTCAACAGTTCAAAACTGTCAGGTGTTCCGCGGGAGAAAGATAAGGCTTTCTGCTCCTATAAAGATTTACAGCCTCAGAAACCCTGTACAGGGTTGCTATGAGTCGGAACCAACTCCACGGCACATAACCACCACCACCATCCAATCATTTAGTGGGAGTTAAGGAGAATTGGAAAAGGAAAGCTTATCAAGTAAATTCATGGTATCACAGTGGTTAATTCAGATACCTACAGGAGTCAAGTAGGGACCATTTAAGAATCAAGTAGACCAGGTTGGGGTGGAGTTAAATTGTAGTACACATGCCCCCTCCAAAGATAGTAGATCTAAGATATGCACAGGGACTAACTGATACCAAATGTGTTCATTTTTCCAGAGAAACAAGAATTTCAACTTTTTCTTTTCTTTTAAAATGCTTTTTAAGTATTTCCTAGAGTCCTCCTTCATTTCATTCTTTTAAAATGCCGTTGCAGGCCAAATATAGCTGTGAATCACTTGGGATTTGTGGATGTAAAGTTTTGCACTTGTGGGAAACGTTACATGATAGCCTTGCCCTTTAACCTGTAGGTTCTCCAGTTTAGGGACAAGATGTTCCTGCTCTCTTTACTGTACTGTCACTTGGGGTGTGGGGGATGTCTACTCATAAAAATGACACTTTAAGCTTTTGTGTATGGTTCTCAAAGAAAGTTGGGTACTTGAGATGGTTTTCTATCTTCCTTGAACGCTTGTTTATAGTTATTTTATTCTAAAACTATGCACATTTCTTATTTGTTTCTTTTTGTGCTGTTAAGTGCTGTCGAGTTGGTTGTGACTCACAGCAACCCAGTATGGGGCTTCCAAGGAGCGACTGGCGAGTTTGAACCACTGACCTTGTGGTCCAAACAGACCTTACAGTCCTGCGCTGATCCTAGAGCACCACGCCAGAACTCCATTTCTTCTTAGCAGGAGAGAAAATTATTTTTTCTTATCTTAGCAAAGGTCAGAAGCTGATTGTTTATTAGAAATAAAAACAATGAGAACCTTCCTTATAATATTAAACTAGAATGAACTGTACCAAAAGAAGAAACTTGGAAAGGTTAATTCAGATGTTAAATGATTCAGGATATTTCCAATTGTACTTTAAGACCATCAATTAATACTTGATGATCAAGAAGTAGAAAGGAGGCTAACAGTTCAAAGGGAGGAAATTGAATGAAAGCATGCTGTATCGGAGCCCTTGTGCTGCAGTTTGTTGAGCGTTGGCCTGCAAAGCAAAAGGTCAGCAGTTTGAACTCACCAGCTGCTTCACACGAGAAAGCTGAAGCAGTCTGCTTCCCTAAAGATTCAGTGTCAGAACCCCATGGAACAGATCTACTGCATCCTATAGGATCGCTGTAAGTCAGAATAGAATTGCCAGCAGTGAGTATATGAATACTTAACATGTTAACTTAATACACCAGAAGCATTAATGATCACCAAGAGGGATACATGCTTTCTTTGAACATCTATTTGTTGCTTAATAAAACTCATTTGTACCCTTAACTGGTGCTGCATTTCCTCAGGTTAGGATGTCAGTATGTCAAATTCGTCACTATTTAGTCTTTTATGTTTTAATGTATAACCAGGAGACAAATAGGTAAAATTTTCTTTTTTATGAGGTACATTCAAGAGCTATTTCTTGACGATTTTTTTTTTTTTTTGGTTTAATTATTTTACCATAAGTAGTAAATACCATATAGTAAACTCCACATGATAGTACTATAAGTGACTTAACTATTTTAGTTAGAATTGACATGAATTATTATTTGTGTAACTTTTGATTTGTTTAAAGTCCTCAAGTGGAAGGATATTGTATGGTGTGTTTTTTTTGGTTTTGAATACATATTGCAGTATCAAATAATCATTATCAATAATGCTTGCTTACAGTATATGGTTTCCCACTACTTTCTAATACAAGCAACTTTAATTGAGCACCTACTATGTGGATAACATGAAAGACTTGTCTAAATATTTAGAGACTCCCATTCTAGATGAACCTATTAAAAGTCATGACAGATTTTGAAATTCTTCTTTATGTGTGTGTTTGTGTGGATGGGGGATGGCTAACTCTGGGAAAATATTTATGCAAAAAAATTGATATCAGTACATTATATGTGTAATAAGTTTTCCCAATAATGAATGTGTGATCAAATAAGCAATAAATAGCTTTTTTTATCTTCTTGTAAAAGGAATCACTTTTTCTACTCTTGGTCTATAAAATAAAAGTGAAAATTCTCTGTATACTTTCTCATGCATGCATTGGCGGTAAAAAAGTTGAATGAATATGAATATAGGGTGATACTAGAAATAGGTTTTTTTCGAATGAAGGGCAGAAACCACTCTTTCACCTGATTTCCACTTTAGGCCTTTCTGGGTTCGGATGCTATCCGATCTACGGGAGGGCTGGTTGGCATCTGTGTGTGCAAGGCAGCTTGCCCTGAGGCAGAGAGCTTCTTGGTTCTGACCGTCTTGAAACAATGACTTGATATATTTATATTTATATTTATATATTTATTATCTATTTGGCATTGACTTTTGAATAAAAATATGAAGGTAATTTATACTGAAAAAACAATCTGTTTGATAAAAGTAGTAAAAGAGATGGAAAAGCAGTGCTCTCCACCTTACACATCACAAAAGCTGTCCTCAAAGAGCTATTTCCTGTGTCAACCTGTGACAACTCAAGGCTCTGTATGAAAATGCACTATTTTGAAGGCATTGCATTAGGCAACCTAGAAGAATTCTACTAGACACACAGCTCTCTGCTAGTCTGATTTAATACAGAACTTAGTCTAGAAAAGTCTTTCTCAAAGTGTGGTCTGTGAACAACCTGCCTAACTGTAATTTAAGGTGCTCTTTGCAAAGGTAGGTTGCTAGGCACCCACCCAGATTTACTGAATTTCAATCTCTGGAGGGGAGCCTTGGTTTCTTCACTGAACCTGTCCAGATGGACTTTACAATAAATGTGGGAGCAGGTGAATCAGTGATGACAGATTCTTTCAGTTACCACTCTCTTGTTGATAATCCTTTCCCTAGAGAAATAAAAGTGATGGGACCAACAGTACACATTTTCTCAGATGTCTGAAAGGGGATCTATGCGTGGGTGACAAAACCAATATTCTACTACCAGGCATTATCCAGGCTGATGTGCTGCTTGCCCTTCAGCCTCACTCAACAAACATCTGGGCCTCCTAGCAGCTTCAGTTTATAACACTAAATACGCCTCTCTTACAAATAAGGGTACCTTTCCTCTCCCTGGAGTCTTTTTGTGGTGTTGTGGGAGAATGCACCTGGCCAGGCTGATTTGTACTACAGGGTCAGTGATTCGAACTCCTTGGAGACCCTATATTGGTCGCTATGAGTCTGAACCAATTCAACAACACATATCCACAACTCTCCCTAAGGAGTTAGAACAGTAGTTAGTATAGGCTGCAAACTAAAACATTGGTCGTCTAAACTCTCCAGCTGATCTGTGGGAAAGATGTGGCACACTGCTTCTGTGAAGTCATGGGAACCCTAGGGTGCAATTCTACTCTACCCTCTAGGGAAGCTATGAGTCAGATTTGACTCAAGAGTCATAGGTTTTTCTTTGTTTTTAACAGGTTCCTCTCCCTGTCCTCTGATTATTGCACCTACTGTTTTAAAGCATAAATTTGATGATTATGCTTCCCATCAGTCTTTCACTTAAGGAGATCTCATGGCCCAATGGTTAAGTACTCAGTTGCTAATCAAGCTGTTGGCAGTTCTAACCTGCCAAGTGGCACTGTGGGAGAAAGACCCTGTGATCTGCTTTTACAAAGATTACAGCTAAGAATACCCTTTGGTGGTAGACTCCGCTTTATCGTTTGAAGTTACTATAAATCAGGATCCAGTCAATGGCATCCACCAGCAGTTTTGTACTAGGTGTCTAAAACACTATTCTATTTATTATGGAATAATATTTTACATCAATCCCAGAGACATGTGTTATTTTCCGTCTTGTTTCACAAATGAGAAAATTGAGGCTCAAATAGCTTAGGTAAACATGGCCAAACAATAAGGAATGGGCCCAAAAGAGACTCAAACCCAGGCCTTTTTGCAACCATTTTGCGATATGGCTGACGTTTAAATACTTCCTGCCACGGTGAGTTTTGTTGAAAGGACACAAGCCATAGGAAATCTGCAGAGTGTGAGAAAGAAGAAATCATATGAAAAGGTACTCTCAAGCAAAGTTGTTGTTATTTCTTGTGTATTTTTGTGTGGTGTTTTCACTTTTATAATATTACATCAATCTAAGAGTAATTTTCTATCAAGCTTCTCTGCACAAGAGTGTGGAGAGAGCTTTGATGTCCAAAACCTTAGCACAACCCTGGTAGCATAGTGTATTATACATTGGGCTATTAACCACAAGGTCAGCAGTTCAAATCCACCAGCTGCTCCATGGGAGAAAACTGAGGCTGTGTGCTCCTATAAAGATTTACAAGATTTGAAACCCCAGTGAGCAATTTTACTGTGCCCTATGCAGTTCGATCTGGTAGCGTAGTGGTTACGAATCGGGCTGCGAACCTTAAGGTCAGCGGTTCGAAACTACCAGCTGCTCCGCGGGAGAAAGATGAGGCTTTCTACTCCCGTAAAGATTTACACCCTCGGAAACCCTGTACAGGGTCACTATGGGTCGGAACTGACTCGATGGCACTTAACAATAACAACATGCAGTTCGAAACTACCAGCGGTTCCACGGGAGAAAGACGAGGCATTCTGTTCCCGTAAAGATTTACAGCCTCGGAAACCTTGTGCAGGGTCACTATGAGTCGGAACCGACTCCAGGGTACTTAACAACAACAATGTTGCTATGAGTTGGAATCAACTCACTGGCAGTGAGTTTGATTTAATTTTTACTTTTCTCCTATAAGCTTTTAAACATTTTGTTATCAGAGAAAGGATATTAAATCTCACTCATGTGAATTATGTTGTTAAGTCTTTGGATCTTTAAAACTTTTAAGACTTTGATTTTCTTAAGTTTTGCTTTGCTATGCGTTCATTTAAATTAGATTCTAAATGAAGGAGTAGAAAGATAAAAGTTATAAAGCTTTATGTCAAGATTCAGGAATAGATTAAAATTTTTTGAAAGTTGTTTTGTTGAAATTAATTCTCTAACAACATACTGTGTCTCTCACTGGCACCTGTACTATTAATCTTTGTAGTGATCACAAAAGGCCTATAAGCCAGATCTACTTTTTTGGGAAGTGGTATTTTTTTGTCTGTGAATTAGTGGCCCTGCAGGATAAGCACGCACCAGCTGCTCCTCAGAAACCCTATACAGGGTCGCTCTGAGTCGGAACTGACTCAGCTGCACAAGACAGCAACACCAACAGCAGGAACTTCAAGGGCATACTCCACTCCCGGCTCTTTTTCTTGGTGATAGTAGGTCCCTCCCTGCTCACTTCACACTGCTTTTTCCTTCTATATCTTGTAAGAGAAAAGGTGTTGAATGCTACACCCCTGGGCATCTGCCTTACATCGGATACGTGTCCTGATGGGATTGGGGGTGGTGTATCCCATCCTTATCCTCTTATTGGTTGGTCATTTCAGATTGCATCATAGGAAATCATCGTGTAATTGCCAGACTACTGAGAATCCACCAAACCTTAACTATCCTTCTCAAAAAGCATTTGATTCTTACAGTGATGCCAATAGTCACTGGGACACAGATACAGCAGACTTGAAACTTCTTTATAAGGATGCCAGGCACTCTGGGTATCGGTATGCTGCACTGTGGAGAGTTGGGTACCTATGTTGGAGAAAATGATAATGAATGCTAACCTTTTGTAGTTTCTTTTCTGTCATATACAGAATCAAATGTGAATCTATAGCACATTTGACACCATATGGAGCTGTTTCTAAAACATGTTGTTATTAGGTGCCCTGGAGTCGGTTCCAATTCATGGTGACCCTCTGCACAATTGAATGAAACACTGTTGGGTCCGAATAATTGTTGTCACATTTCAGCCCGTTGTTGCTGCCACTGTGCCAATCCAGCTCTTTGGGGTGCTTATTCTTTTCTTGCTGACCCTCAACTTCATCAAGCATGATGTTCTTTTCCAGGGACTGGTCCTTTCTGATATGTCGGAAGTTATGAGAGGTGAAGTTTTGTCATCCTGACTTCTAAGGAGCATTCAAATCTTACTTCTTTCAGCACCGATTTATTTGGTCTTCTGATAGCCCATGATACTGTCAATATTCTTCTCCAGCACTGTAACTCAAATGCATCTGTTCTTCTGTTGTCTTCTTTATTCATTGTCCAACTTCACACGAATATGAGGCCAATGAAAATATCTTAGCTAGGGTCAGACACACATTAGTTCTCAGACTGACATCTTTGCTCTTCAACACTCTGTGGAGGTATTGTGCAACATATTTGCCTTATTCAATACGTCACTTGATTTCTTGACTGTTGATTTTGTGAGTGGTGATAGTGGTTCCAAACTAAAGGAGTGTTTAACAACTTCAATCTTTTCTCCATTTTTCATGATGTTATTTATTGGTCAAATGGCAAGGACTTTTATTTTCTTTACATTGAGGTGCAATCCATACTGAAAACTATGGTCTTGGATTTTCATCCATAAGTATTTTAAATCCTATTTGCTTTCAGCAAGCAAGTTTGTGTCATCTGCATATTGTAGGTTGTTAATCTCTAATCCTGATGCCATCTTCTTCTTCCTGTAATCTGATTTTTAGGATTGCTTACTCAGTATACAGATGGAGTAATTACGGTGAAAGAATACAACCCTGGCACACATTATTTTTCTTGTTTTAAACCCTTCAGTGTCCCTTTGTTTTGTTTTAACAACTGCTTCTTGGTTTTTGTACATGTTCTTCATGAGCACAATTAATTGTTCTCGAATACCCATTCTTCACAATGTTATCCATAACTTGTCAGGATCCACAAAGTCAAAAGCCTTTGCATAGTCAATAAAGCACAAGCAAACAACTTTCTGGTATTCTCTGCTTCCTGAGACAGAAAGCACCTAGATTTTGATCCATTTGATGTCAGCAATGATGACCCTCATTCCATGTCTTCATTTGAATCTGGTTTGATCTACCAGTTTCCTGTCAATGTACTGTTGCAGACATTTTAAAATTATCTTTAGGAAAACTTTACGTGCGTGTGATATTAACGATATTCTCCGAATCCTTCCTCATGCCTTTGGGTCATATGTGTATCTGTACATGTATATAAAATGTCTGTTCTAGAAAAAGCAGAGAAAGAATGAGCACCGATTGCTATTAGCTATGAACAAAGGAGAGACTATTTCAAAGGGTAGATACCCTGGTCAGCTCTCTCTCTGCTGTGACTTGGTACAAGTCTAAATAGAAAGATTTCTCTGTTTGTGACATTCCTTTTATACTTAAAGCTTGTGTTGTTGTTGTTGTTGTTAAGTGCCGTCGAGTCGGTTCCGACCCATAGAGACCCTGTACAGGGTTTCCGAGGGTGTAAATCCTTACGGGAGTAAAAAGCCTCATCTTTCTCCCGCGGAGCGGCTGGTAGTTTCGAACCGCTGACCTTAAGGTTCGCAGCCCGATTCGTAACCACTACGCTACAACTCAACTATAAGATCAAGTGTGATGTTTAGATTGTTTATATCTCCCCAAATACTATTTTGAGTTGAGATCAGTGACAAACATAATACTTTATGGATACATTTTCCTTCAAGTAAACATGACCTTAAAAATTGGGGAAAGAATGAAGTCTTGGTTTGCTACAATTTAAAAGGTTTTCTATATGAATATGTAACAAAAATATATTTCACATGCTATTAATATGTGACGGCACATACACCAACACCTATGCTAGGGTTGTTGTTAAGTGACGTTGAGTCAGTTCTGTGACCCTACATAGGTTTTTCAAGGAGCTGCTGCTGTTTTTGAACTGCTGACCTTGTGGTTAGTAGTATTGCCTAAAAACATATGTTTCTATGGAAATTGGTCTTAGAGAGGATAAGAAAACTATAAGCCATATTTAGTTTGAGTATCTGGTTCAGTGATATTTAGACAGAATTGCAAGTGAGTATTACGTAAGGATGAATAAGGTAGCTTAGTATGTCATCTTTTACTACAAACAGATTGTTCACTAATGTGTTTATTTTTTATAATATGTTAACTCTTCCCTGTGTTTTATAAAGAATTTAGGTACCTGAAAAGCTCACATGATCTGTGAACATGGTGGTGGTATGCCTCCCCGTCAGTTCTGACTTATAGTGACCCTGTACAGGACTTCCCAGGCTGTAACTCTTTCCTGGAGTAGAAAGCTAGCCTCATCTTTCTCCCACAGAGTGGCTGGTGGGTTTGAACTGCTGACCTTGCTGTTAGCAGTCCAATGAGTAACCCACTATGCTATGAGTAGGAGAGTAACCAAGAGTTGAAAGTGAACTGAGGTGGTCATTTTATTTAAGTGTGAGCAAAACTTTCCTTTATAGACCTTTAGAACTCCAAAATACTATACTTGACACAGAGATCTTAATGAACCCCCTGATACAGTCATTTCTGTGAATGGAATAATTTACACTTCAATTCTAACCTTGGGAAATAAATGGTGGGGAGGGTAATGAGGCTTATAAGATGCCAAATGAGTCAATGAATGATTAATATTGAATCACTTTCATGTTCTCTGTTGCCTGCCCTCCTACTTAATGGATTTTGGTTGTTTTTTTTTTTT
>NW_006408521.1:10013096-10024957 GCF_000296735.1 Chrysochloris asiatica | reverse complement strand
TGATATCCCTCATTCCACGGCTTCTTCTGAATCCAGCTTGAACCTCTGGAAGTTCTCTGTCAATGTATGTTTGCAGCCGTTTCTGTAGTACCTTTAGTAAAACTTTACACACTTTATTAGCATATAAGATTCCTCTTTTCTACAAAGATGACTGGTTACTTTTGAATTAATCTCATCGATTACTATTTTTCTCTGATCAAATGAAGAAGAATTCAGGTTGTTTGGGCATCCAGAACTTTGTTGACGAGGTGTTGCTACATAGTCATCATGTAACCTTTGTAAAATAAACTTGGCAGACATTAGTATGTAATGATTTACTTTGTGAGGTGTTTATGTGTAGGTTTTTGTTTTGTTTTGTTTTGTTTTAATATGTAAGGTGATAGCAAATTTTATTGACTTTTGGAAAAGTAATCCTGTTTCCAAGCAAGTTTTCATTGTTGCAATTCCTCTATCTCATGAATAAAAACAAAGTAAAAGTATTATTACTGATTATTTAAAAACAAACAAACAAACAAACAAAAGACCCCAGCAGAGGTGATTATTGTGTTCTGTAACACTATTCACTTTTAATCAAGACCAATTATGTCAGCTCTGCGAGGGCTAATGATTGAAGACTAACTGCCCTGGAAACTATGTCCCTGGCAGGAACTGAAATGGAGCCAGCCATTTCGTCCGCCTTGAAACACTTTCTTCCTGTCCTTTTGGTATTTTCCAGTATACTTTGTGGACCACTCTTCTTCCTATTTTATCATCTTTAAGTAAGATTTTAATGTAGTTAAATCATTAGATTAAAAATGGGTAGGCCGCATTACTGTTTGTTAAAGCTTGCAAATGCTAAATATTTGATTTTTAATATAGGAAAAAGTGTTATGGAAAACATTTAATAGTTTCTTATCTTCACACACACACACATGCACACATAATGTTAACCCATTGTTGTTGAGTCAGTTCAGTCACACAGTACTCTATAGGACAGAGTAAAACTGTCACATAGGGTTTCTGAGGCTATATTGTTGTGTGCAGTGGAGTTGGTTCAACTCATAGCGACCATGTATAGCATCTCTGAGGAGTGCCCAATCGACATTGCAGTCCAGTGCTAATTCTACAGTGCCACAGCAGGACTCTATATCTATAATACCTATATTACTGTTGTAAAGTGTTGCTTCGGTTCTGACTCATAGCTACCCTGTATAGGATCTCCGAGGAGTGGTTGTTGAGTTTGAACCACAGATCTTGTGGTTAAAACCAAACTTGCAGTCAGTGCTTAACCTTCAGCACCACACCAGGACTCTAATACCTACGTTATTGTTGTTAAGTGCCTTTGAATTGTTCTGACTCATAGCGACCCCATATAGGGTTTCCAAGAAGCAGTTGGTGGTTTGAACTGCTGACCTTGTGGTTCTCAGTCCAGTGCTGATCCTACAGCACCACACCAGGAGTCCAATATCTGCATTACAGTTAAAATTTTAATATTAAATAGTTATTTTATACAGTTAATTTTTAAAAAATACTGTAAGTGGTTACAAATTGGGCTGCGAACCGCAAGGTCAGCAGTTCGAAACTACCAGCTGCTCCGCAGAAGAAAGATGAGGTGTTTTGCTCCCGTAAAGATTAACAGCCTTGGAAACCCTGTGCAGGGTCTCTATGAGTCGGAACCGACTCCATGGCACATAACAACAACAACAGCATAAGCATAATGGGAATTTCCTTTAAAAAATTCAGATGTGATCATTCATTCAAATTGATGGTAAATTTTTGTATATTTCACCTCACTTAATGTTTGCATATCGAGGCCATCTGAGGCTGGGTGTGTGGGAAGGAAAGGAGCGAATGAGAGATAAGAGCATGCATTCAAGTCAAAGAGAACAAATGTGAACACACTGGAATCAAAATAACTTGAATTCCATTGGTGAATTTGAAAGATGCTCTATATTACAGGTTATCTCTTTGTAAAAGTGATAAAACATACTTAAACTTCTGCAGTGTTGGGAATGAGTTAGGTCAGAAATGGAATCTTTGTAAATGAATTACCATCTATATTATTTAAACCACAGAATTATTACCAAATTACTCCCTATTGGTATTGATGCCGTGGATTTGTTACGTTTTTATCCCAGTTTGTTTTTGTTGTTTTTAAGTGCTGTCGAGTCAGTTCTGAATCACAGAGACCCTGTATAGGGTTTCTGAGAAGCACCTGGCAAGTTTGAACTGCTGACCTTTCGGTTGAAACCAACTTTGCAGTCCAGAGCTGATCATGAGTAGATTTAAGTATCTGACGTAGACTTGGCAGGTATCTAACTTGTTTGGGCTGCTGGTTTTTATTCTGTAAATTGGGGCTTATAGTAATATCCATTCTACCTACTACACAGGATTGTGGTAAGAATAAATGAAATGTTAGAAATGTAATTATTTTGAAAACATGGATTTGTGTCTGCAGATAAAAGATCATGTCATCAAAATATAACATTTTTGCTGTTGCAGAATTAAAGTTAAGTGAGAAGAACATTTGCTTTTGAGTTTTATGAATGAGATCAATTATTCAAATTGTTAATTCAATGTAATATTTTTGGCTTAGAAGTCAAACAATTCAGGGGACTGTGTGTATAAAAATCTAATGGTTTTACCGTTAAATCCTGGATCTATCTGTCACTACCTGTGCAACATTTGGCTAGTTCTATAACTGCTTTGAGCCTCAGTTCCACCTTGGCAAAGTTAGCCATTATTGTCAGGTTTAAGTGAAATAATGATCTCAGTATACTGCTAATCTCAGAGTAACACTTAATAATACTAAGTATTAGCACAAGTAGGTCGTTACTGTGTGTCAGAATTGTCTCTGTGGGAACTACTTTGTTTTTTTAGTAGTACTACGGTGATGACTGATGGTATGGAGCTTTTCCATCGTCTCTTTGCACAGATGCAGTCAATTTGATTTCTGTGTATTCTATCTGGTGAGGTCCATGTGTATAGTCGTCTCTTATGCTGTCTAAAGAAGGTATTTGAAGTAAACAAATCATTGGTTTTGCAGAATTCTATCATGTGTTCTCCAGTATCATTTCTATCACCAAAGCCATATTTTCCAACTACTGATCCTTCCTCTTTGCTCCTAACCTTTGCATTCCAATAACCAGTAATGTTCAATACATCTTGATTGCATGTTTGATCAGTTTCAAATTGATAGAATTCTTCTATTGCATCCTCGCTGGCTTTAGTGGTTGGTACATAAAGGAGCTCTGGTAGCTCGGGCTGTGAACCGCAAGGTCAGCAGTTGGAAACTACCAGCTGTGCCGTGGGAGAAAGATGAAGCTTTCTGCTCCCGGAAAGATTTACAGCCTCAGAAACCCTGTATAGCGTCGCTATGAGTTGGAATCGACTCCACAGCACATAACAACAACAACGGAAATTTGAATAATAGTGGTATTAACTAGGCTTCCCTGTAGGCACATGGATATTATCCTATCACAGACAGGGTTGTATCTCATGAATTATCAGTATATGCTTTTTTTGACAATGAATGCAATGCCGTTCCTCTTCAATTTGTCATTTCCGGCATAGTAAACCATGTTGTCATCAGATTCAAAATGGCCAATACCAGTCCATTTCAGCTCACTAATGCCTAAAATATTGATGTTTATGTATTCCATGTTCCGATTTTCAGTGGATATTTACAACCGTTACTCTTCATTTAGAGTTGTGCCCCATTAGCAAATGAAGGTCCTTTGGGCTTTTCTCCCACGGGCTTTACTCCATTCTCTTCCTCATGATCAACTCTACTTTGAGGAGGCAGCTCTTCCCCAGTCGCATTTTGAGTGCCTTCCAACCTGAGGGGGGTAATTTTCCAGCACTGTATCTGACAGTGTTTCTCTGCTACTCATAAAGTTTTCAGTGACTATTTGGAAATAGTTTGTCTCTCCTTCTTCCTATTCTGTCTTTATGTGGAAGCTCATCTGAAACCTGTACACCTTGGGTGACCCTGCTAGTATTTAAAATATCCGTGGCATAGCTTCCAGAATCACAGCAACTCACAAGCCACCACAGTACAACAAACTGACAGACGAATGTTGGAGCAGTAATAGTAGCTTTGCGTTTCTGTTTTTTAAGTACCTGGAAGTCGTTGTCAGACCAGGGCTCATATGTTAGACCTCACATTTCTGGGCCAACCTCTTTTGGGCATATTTACAATTGCCTGGTACCTGTTTAGGTAGGAAACCAATCTAAATAGGTAGGAAACCAATCTAAACCTAAGGTATGAATGGAGGGCAGGTGGATGTTTAGGTCTCTGATGATAATTTTTGTAATTGGAGACAAGGCCTTATCCTCTTCTAATGTAATAGTTATCTGAGAGTCAGTAATTCAAATCCAAATAAATGAAAAATTTATGACACTGGTTAACCAAGAGTTAATAAAAATTTCTTAATGAATGACAGTAGTAGTCATGTTTTCATACTCATTAATTGATGAAATACATGCTAGGAAATATCCATGATTTCAGTTACATCCTAGAGTCACTTTATATTATTTATTCTTTATGTTTGATGTGTTATCAGCGGCAGGGGCCAGCCCTGCACGAACGGGTTCCGGGAGTCAGACTGAGGGTTAAAGTGACAGGAGACTCAAGATGGTCAGTTGAGAGTGCCCCATCCGCAGATGTCTTACAGATTCTGGTTAAATACATATTTCTTAGGTATAAAGGAGAGGGGAAATCATACATCTTTAGTTAATGATTCACAAGACCTTTGCTAGATCACAATACCACTGACATCAGTCAGTGAGAATAATATGTTGGAAATCAGTATGTGTAAAGATTGATTTCGTAGGTAATGGACACAATTTCCAGGACAATTATAAAGATATGGATCAAGAGCTACATACTACAATAGTCACATACTTCAGAGTAATTTTCTTAACTAACTTGTTTTTCTTCTAGACAGGTCCATGTGGTCTTGGCCCATTGCCGATGGATAGCAACGTCTTCCTTTTAGCTCTCGCCAAAGTCTTCCTTGGTTTAGAGAACTACCGCTGGGTGGGCTTTACACACTTCCCTTAAATCCTACAATCAGCAGTCAATACCTCTTCTTATAATCCTTCACTGGCTTCCTATGGACTTTGTTGTTATTGTTGTTGTTAAGTGCCATGGAGTCAGTACCGACCCGTAGCGACCTTATGCACAGCATAACCAAACACTGCCTGATCCTGGGCCTTTAGAATAAAGTTAATATCTTTAGCACACCTTTAGCTCTTGTCTCTCTGTGTCTGAGACATGGCCCCTGCCTCTCTGATCTCCCTCTAGCCCTTTCCTTCTTGTTCCAGCAACAAAGGCCTTCTTTCTGATCCTTGAGCAAGTCAAAATCTTTTCAGTCTCTAGATTTTCCTGCTTGCTCTTTCCTCTACCAAAAATGCATTCCCCATGGTCTTTGTATGATTAAATTCTACTACCATGCTGCCCACACTCAGAGAGGCCTTCCTGATACTTCAGTTTAAACCAACCTATCTCATCCTTGAAATAACACTTCTGCTGTGTAGAGTTTGTTAGCTTACTATATAGGGACCACAATGTACTAGGTTGAGAATGCTAATGAGGGTCTTATATTTATAATGGATTATTATTTGTTAATGTTATAATAGTTATTAATATTAGCTCCCTTTTTAGAGGAAGGAGTTGTTTATTTCATTATCTACATCTTAGCATTACTCCTTTTTATCTTATCTATGTAGATACCTTCTATCAAATATTCTCTGCAATTTGGGGGCTTTTTCTGTAGTAAGTGACTAAGGAAGTGGGCTTCCAAACTCATTTTCCAGAAATTGAAACTTTGGATGCTTTATGGCTAATGTTGGCCTGAATTTATTAACATCAACAACAACAACATGATGACACTGAATACACATTTAAGGAAAGCGATAATAATTACCCTGGTGGTTCCAGCATTTATAAACACACTAAATTATTAGGGTGGTTAAAAAATAATCTGTCTCTAGTAGCTTACTGGAGTCAGCTAGTACTGGTTCATGCAACAACTGCTTATTAAATGTTCAGGAAGTCACAAGCAGGTTGACTTCAGATTGGTAGCTGGAAATTTGTCCCTGGTGGAATTATTGTCACTATGAAAACTAGTAAATACTACAAAGCAAGTTTTGCTTTTTCAGGAGAACTGGTTTACCATTACTCCTCTGTGTATGTCCACATTTCACAGTTTGACTTATTTGATGCTGACAAATCAATAGGGTTCTGGTAGCATAGTGGTTATGAGTCGGGCATGTAACCTCAAGGTCAGCAGTTCAAATCTACCAGCTGTTCCGTGGCTGAAAGATGAGGCTTTCTGCTCCTGTAAAGATTTACAGCCTTGGAAACCCTAGGATTCGCTATACTTAAACCAGCTCAAAACAATCCTTTGAGTCCCTATGCTCAAACCACCAGCTCAAAACAACCAGTTTATTTTTCTGGGTGTTTGGAGTAAGAAAACAGACTTTAAATTTCAGGCGAGGAAAATAAAGGTTTTTTGTTTTGCTTTGTTTTGTTTCTGTTTTGAATACAGTGTTTGTACACAGAGGCAGTTAGGATAAAAAAATCAAAGTATTTGTATTTGCTTCTTATACTTCCCAGGGCAGTCTACTGAATACTTGAGAAATATTGTTTAAAATTATACTCTTGGTTAGAGCAAATAGCCACCTTCTGTCTGGAACATGTGATGTCAGCTTCCCTAGTTTCCATACTGATAAGACAGCTCAGTTGATGGCATGTACTGTATCCTATCTTAACTATGGAGTCTTGGTGTGATGTTGTTGGTTAAGCACTGAACTACTAACCACAGGATTGGTTGTTCAAACCCACCTGTCGCTCTTTGGAAACCCTATACAGGGTCGCTTTGAGTTTGAACCAACTCGATGGCACTTAACAACAACTATAACTAAGGTTATAGTGCCGGTTTTTAAACGATTTCTTCAGGGGGGAAAATAAGAAGAGTGTCTGGAAGCCCTGATTGGTTATAGTTTATATAATGGTGAGTTGACCTAAGGTTCATAGCCTTCAATGGGAAAGGACATAAAGAAAAGTTACATGATGAGGCAGTTACATTTAATAAAGTTACATTTAATAAAGAGAGACTTTAAGGCAATTTGACTAAAATTAATTTCAGTATTACCAACAACATCTTTTCTTTGTACGGTATGAATGTTGCAAGGTTCCTGTATTGCTTGTGAGTGCAGGGACATGGATTGTGTATGACATTTCAGAGACAAACATGTTATTGCACAATACTTGTATGATGGAAATAGATGTTCTAACATATGCCCTATCCTGAGCAGTGTGTTTTCACGCAGCAAATCCAGTAGGGTTAGCTCCAAGGGAGTAGAAAAAAAGCATCTTGCTTGTTTGCACAGAACCCAAGGGTTAAATGTCTTCGAACTAAAATGAAACTTGAGAAGCAAGTATAACTCCCCTTAGAACACTTAGAAAATTTGGGTAACGGCCAAGGGAGTCCTGGAGTCCTTGTGTGGCACTGTGGGCTAATGCATCAGACGGCAAAGTCATTTGAACTGCAAGGTTGATGGTTTAAGCTGACCAGCGCTCCTTGGAAACCCTATGCAGGGTCCCTATGGGTTGGAATCTACTGGACAGTGCTTAGCAACACAAAGGAGTTCTGGTGTGGCACTATAGGATAAGCACTCAACTGTAATGTTGATTTGAACCACAAGTTTGGTGATTCAAGTCTACCAGTCGCTCCTTAGAAACCCTATACAGGATCACTGTGAGTTGGAACCAACTTGGCAGCACTGAACAACAATAACAAGGGGTTATATTAGACCTCATTGTTTCATCTTATAAAATAAATCCATGGTGTTGTTTTGAGAAGAGGAGAAAGAGGTTATCTTTAATCATCTTTTGACTCAGCTAATAATTTTCTTGGAAGAACACTTTATTTCCAATCTTGATACATTTCTAGGACTTAGATCTGTAATGGAACACTATTAATATGCCCCAAAGGACAAGAGGCCATCTGTAGCTAAATGAGTTAAGATTCTGGGGTTGACTGTATTCAGACTTTATTATATTAGAAACGATGAACACATTGTATGGCCTGATTTGCTGATCTAAAAAAAAACAAAAACAAAAAACATTTAATAAAGAGAGACTTTAAGGCAATTTGACTAAAATTAATTTCCTGAAGATTAAATAAGTCCTGGTATTTGGAAAAATTATTTTATAAAAAAAGATATCAGGAGTCAATATGAAGTTAGTGTTTCGTTTTTGATGTCAGGAATGGTGAAGATGTTTCTGAAAGACAATATTATGAGGATCATGGATGGGGATATTTTATCATCAGAGAAACTATTCTTTACCACAGGATAATTAAAATTTTGGCAGGCAGGAATTAGACCTTGTCTCCCCCAAACATCCTTGTCAAGTTCCAGCTAGTCTCACAAAAGGGATTTTTAAAATAGAGTCTAGTCTGAAGTTCCTAACCATGGCTCTGCAATCACTAGCTCTTCATTTAACCAAAAATACTACCATTAATATTTAAAAAGAAGCCATATGGGAAAGAAGTTACTGAAAAGAGTAATATTGACTACACCAATAATAGTCAACCAGTAGTAAACATCTAGTCACTTGATTAGCCAAGGAATTGATTGTATTTGTATGTTATATTTCCTCACATCACAGTTACATTTAATAATCTACTTTTTTTTTTTAAGTTTTAATTGTGAATTATTTGAGTTTACATGGGAGAACATCAGTTTTACATTCATCTTATTGTGTTTCATTTCATTGCAATGATTGCAATTCCCTCCATGCATCATCAAATAACCAAAGTATACACCCCACAGGCCTGCCTCCCAGCCATCAGCACACAACCCCTCTCACTCCCTGAGTCCAGTGTCCCCAGCTGCTCCATCTGTCCACATCATTGTCTCTGTCTCCATTTATGGCATCACTGCTTTTCTGGGTAGGGTCCTGTACTCCGCTCTTCTCACTTGATGGTCCCAGGGACCTCTGCTTCTGGACTGCAAAATCAATCACTCCCCTCCTTTTGTTAAAACACATCAAAAACATCTACCTTTACATTTCCAACCCTCACAATCAGTCCTGATGGCAATTATTCACTGCTGTACCACAAGAGTCTTATCCCCGTCTCCTTTCATTAGCCCCATCCCAACAGATTGGAAACCATTCAGTGGAGATTCTATCTTCCCCTGCCCCATCTGGAACTAGGCTCCCTCTTGAAAACTTGGAAGCCAGTCACTTCTTGCCTTTATAGCACCCCCATTTTGCGTAGCCAATATCTAAGTTGCCCATCCCTGTCAATCCTGTGTACCAAGAGGGTGGGAGTGATCCTCGCTGTAAAATTTGTTCCCTTTTTTGAGCTATTACATAAGTATAGGTTGTTGTTGTGTTGTGAAGTGCCATCGAGTTGGCTTCGACCCTGTGTAGGGTTTCCAAGGAGCAGCTGGTGAGCTTGAACTGCTGACCTTGCAGTTCAAACGACTTTGCAGTCTGTTGCATTAACCCACAGCGCCACAATAGGACTCCTGTAAGTATAGGTAAATGCCATCAAATTGTAGCAGTTACTCTTATTCTAGTCGAGTTTTGATCATCCAGCCATTGAAGCTAGGTCAAGTGGGTGCTCTGCAAATATGGGTGTTTTTGTTCATCTCCCCTCACTTCACATCAGCTGGATGCTCACTCTCCTCTCTAGTCTTGTGTGGCCATGTTACTGCCTCTGGGCCCAGGAGTCCCTGGGTATTGCCGTACTGCTGGCCATCCAGGTCTTCACCTGGGTTCACTCGAGTCTATTGAATGTGGTCAGATTTAGCTCCCAATAATCTACTTTTAAAGTGAAAGATTTTTCACTGTAAAAAAGCATGCTTGTTCTAGAAAAATTTCCAAACACAGGTAAGTAGGAGAAAAATAGAATTCTGTCACTCCATATAACCCGTGCCAACGTTAGATTTACTTCTGATCATGTTTTCAGTCATAACTGTGTGTATACCGAGTTACTACCTCTTCCAATAGTGCCGCTGCGACTCATGCTGTTCTCAGCTTTGTCAGCTACCATTTATGAGGGGGCTTCAAAAAGTTTGTGGAAAAATTCTACTATCTTCTTATTCCATTTTTCCACAAACATTTTGAAGCTCCCTAATTCTCAAAGTAGCACATTGTCACCAGTAATCTTGTTACCATTTTTTCTTATCATTTTACAATTTATAAAATGGAAATTCAGAAAAGTTAGACAACCTGCTTGAGGTTTTAGAGGTGACAGGTTAGGATAGAGCACTAGGATTGGGACTGAAGGTATATATTTAACTTCAAAGCCTGTTTTCTTTTCATTTTATCACAGACATATTTTCTTATTCTAGAAATCAATTTTGCATTGTTTTTTTTCACTTAAGAGTAGGAGAAGACTCTCTCATACCATTAATGCGCCTCAAAAACCTAATTTTAACGGCAGCATTAAAGTCTGTGTAGGAATATATTTCATGTTTATGAATTTTCCACAGTTTTTCATTGTTCTGTAGAGCTATTTGTTATGTAAACCAAGTCATTAAAGAAGATACTGTTTGAGTGTTAGTAGAGTCAGACTGAGGTCCCCAGGAGAAGTTGTCCAGGAATGTGAGTGGGAACTGACTTGTGCTGTAGTCAGTACGCAGTACCTCAGATCATTGTAAACAAAGGCCAATTTGTAATAAAAAATATTTTTTAAATTAAAACTTTTAATATGAAATTCCAAATGCATTATTTCCACCCTTTCTTGCTAAGATCTTTACTTAAGTCTTATTCAGTTACATCTCTCCACTCTGGTCAACCTCACAATATATATTTTGATATTTTTCCACTTTGATTCTTATACCCTTAGGAAGTCATTTGGAACTTCTCGTCTCAGTAACTAAAATTCTCAACATCTTTTAATCATGTCTTTGGAAATCTTTCCTGTTCACTACTGAATTCCAATGACAGTGTTTGTAAATATCTTCCCCGTTGACAACTTGTATTGAAATCCCATACCTGAATCATATTGCATTTAAAACATTTTGTTTTAGAGTTATCTGTCTGTATACTTCAATTTAAGCCTTTTGAGGCAATTGAGTAGTCTCTAAAGAACCATGAGGTATAGATAACAAACTATTGCGTTTCTACCAGTTGTTTCAAACATCAAGTTCATATTGAAGTCCTATAATTACTTTTATAAAGCAGTATGTCTTGAGTTCTCATATTAAGGCTGACATGGTGATAGTAAACATTGGGCATACAATAGATAACAAATTAAGTAAAATATGATCCTATTTTCATGTCGCATTAATTTTCATAGACGAGACATGCACAAAATAAGTAAAGAAGCCATGTTTTGCTTAAATTATGCATAGTGCAATACATATGTGATGCTCTTCTATTAGACAGGAGAATAATAAAAGTTCCATTCTATAAAATTTTGTTGCATTTTTTGTTGTATTTTCTATTCTATAAAATTTTGCTGATAATTTATTATTTTAAATTCTTTTCCATAATGACCTTTTAAAAAAAAACATCTTTTTATTGTTAATTGAGTGAAGGTTTACAGAGCAGATCATCAGTTTTACATTAAAAAATCATATACTTTGCTTCATTATATTTTTGTGGTCCCCTCCATGTACCAACAGTTAACAGCATTTACATCTATCACATAACTATTACTTTCCTCCCTATCTCCTGCTACCATCGTCTTTCCTCTATTAATAATGTCCCTCTTGTTGTTTATTGTCTGCCTTCTAGCTTACGAATAACTTTGCCTCCTCCCTTTTACCCCCCATTTCACGGTAACCATCATTGTTGTTGTTGTCAGGTGCCATTGAGTCGGAACCGACTCATAGCGACCCCATGCACAGCAGAA
>NW_006408521.1:9977527-10009941 GCF_000296735.1 Chrysochloris asiatica | reverse complement strand
AAACCCGTCACTGGGATCCAGTTTCTTATCTTGAGGCATGAAGTTTTGAATATGTTTCCATAATTCTCCTTTGGCTTGGATATCAGGGCTTCTCCCTGGTTGTAGTTCACCTGGGCCGTAGCTCATGTTGATTTGTAGCTCACCAGGACCTCGTAACTCATCCAAGGCCCTAACTCACTGGGACCACAGCTCACCTAGGTAGGTCATGGTTTACCCAGGGCTTAGCTCACTGGGGCCATTGTTCACATGGTACATTGCCCACCCTGGTTGTAGTTCACCTGGGGCCGTAGCTCATCCAGGCTGCAGCTCACCAGGCTGTGGCTCACCCAGGCCACAGCTCACCAGGGTTTGCACCTCAACCAGGGGCCTGCCTTTTAAATCTTTTTTTTTTTTTTAAGATTTTATTGTGAACCGTGTGAAAGTTTATGGAGAAAATCATCAGTTAGTTTTACTTTCAACAAATCATATTTTGTTCCATTTTAATGATTGCAATCCCTTTCATACATCATCAGTTAACAGTATTTACCTCTATCCACCTTTTTTTTTTTTTTTTTTGATGTACGCATACCACACAGAAAATATATTTGTTAAAATGTCCAAAGGGCACATTTTGCAAGGCACACAACCTTTCTCGTTGCATGGGTCTATAGTCCTCAGCTGCTCTGTCTCTCTATGCTTTCGCCACTTTTCTCGTTAGCATCCCACATTCCACTCACGGGCTTCCCTCTTGATGGTCCTAGTGTCCTTTATTTCTGAAATGAATAATTAACTACCCCCCCCCACTTTTAGTTTCAGATCTTCTACATTTACAGTTGTGACAACTGCAATTAGTCATGATAACAATTACTCACTATTGAATCATAAAATCCTACCCCCATCCCTTTTCACCAAACCCATCTGGAAAAGAGGAAAGCTATTCAGTGGGGATTCTACCTTACCCCCCTTGTTCTGAAACTAAGCACATTCATGAAAGTTTGTAAGCCAGCCACTGTGTGCCTTTATAGCCTCCATATTTGATAGCCAATGTCTAAGTTGCCTGTCAACCCAGTGTACTGAGGAGACAATCTTGATCCTTGATATGAAGAATCAATCTTTCCCTTTTGGTTGTAATTTTGAGCAACTACATCCATAAACAAAGGTCCTGTTCATCAAATTGTAGCAATTTACACTAGCTCCCTATATTAAACTTCTTTATCTTCATCTGGTAGAGTTCTGGTCAACAAGCCATCCAAACTAGGTCAAATAGGTACTACTTTCAAGTTTGGGAGTTCCAGCATGCCTCCCCCTGCTTCAGACCAGCTGGCCATTTCACACTAAACTCTAGCCCCTCAGTGGCAAGGTCAGCGTCTATGGGCTCAGGAGTTCACACATCTACCTAAACTTCAGACCAACTAGCCCTTCCTCTTCTCTCTCTCATCTCAGGGTCAATGGGTGTCTTTGGAACATGGTCAAACTCAGCTGATGTGCTCATTGCTGCATTTCCCTCACTTTCACTCACAAGTAAACCAGGCAGTCATCAGTGAGGTTACAAGACTGCTCCTGTGTTCATTTTGAGTAACAGTTTTAGAAGAAGGTTTACCCGGATGGGCTGACTTTTCTTGCATTGATGGCTCCATGGCTGTTAAGGCTTCTACATCTTTGTGGGAGCAGAAAGCCTCACCTTTATCTTGTGGAGTGGCTGGCAGGCTAATTCTCATGTATTTGTTGTAGAGGGTCCGTGCATTGTGTCTGCCCAATCCACCATCTTGCCAGAAATCTCTCATCATATTTATTCTTTAACTAAATGACTCATAAGGAGCTCTGGTAGCATTGTTGTTGTTGTTGTTAGGTGCCATCGAGTTGGCGACCCTATGCACAGCAGAACGAAACAATGTCCGATCCTGGGCCAACCTCACTACTGTTGCCACACTTGAGTCCATCGATGCTGCCACATGGCCAATCTATCTCATTGGGAATCTTCCTCTTTTTCTCTCACCCTCCATTTTAGTGGTTACAAATCGGAATGCAAGCCTCAAGGTCAGTAGTTTGAAACCACCAGCAGTTCTGTGAGAGAAAGATGAGGCTTTCTGCTCTCATAAAGATTTACAGCCTTGGAAACCCTGTACAATGTCACTATGAGTTGGAACCGGCTCCACGGCACATACCCACCACCACCACCACAAATGATTCATTTCGATTTAAAATGCTTATCCACTCACTGACTTTGCTATATCCTTGGTGGTAAAAATCTTTCTGAAACAAAATGAAGTTGTGTGATCTTTTTATTAGCTTGTTACTCATATATTCATAAAATGATACTCTCCTATGTTTCATTGCCTTTTCTGCAGCCAAGAATTTACTTCATTCTAAGGTCTTTCATGTTTCAGGCCGTGCTTTGTTCTGCTGTGCATAAGGTCACTATGGGTCGGTACCAACTCGATGGCACCTAACAACAACAACAACAAGGTCTTTCAGAAACCTACTGGATTCCTAGCAAGAAAATGCATTTATAGTGTGTCAGAGCATTGTGCTGCTGGCCCTCACAGATGACTGAAAACCTGGTCAGACCTATTAGTAAATTGTCCCTCCCTTGTTATAGGTCTAAGGATCTCATAAAGGAAGCCATCCTTGACAATGATTTTATGAAGAACTTGGAATTGTCACAGATCCAAGAGATTGTGGATTGTATGTATCCGGTGGAGTACGGCAAAGACAGCTGCATCATCAAAGAGGGAGATGTGGGGTCCCTGGTGTATGTCATGGAAGGTAAGGTTCATAATGCTGGTCCTCTGATATTCAAATACTACCTCTTCATTCTTTCAGCTTGCACAAAGATGGAAATGTATTACATGAAACAATACCATTGTTCTTTTTTTTTTTTTTTTTTTACTCAGAAAGAGTTTGAAAAGTGGTTTAAAGCTGCTTAGATACAGTGGTTGACTAACTGTATGATGCGATTATGTTTAGAATATTAATATGAGGCTTCATCTCCTTTCCTGGTATCTTTTCACATGTGGGGAAAGAACAATAATATGCAAGAAAAAATGCTACTAATTAAATGGAATAAAGCTGCACACTATCAGATCTGTGATCAAGCTCACATAGCTCCAAGATCATTGGAGTTTCTTTGGTCAGATAATTAAACTATCTTCAGCTCAACCCTTAACTTTCAATATATGACTAGTTTTCCTGATATATTGCTTCTGTAAAAAGAAATTATTTTCAGTGTCTGTTATGTGAATGATAAGGCTCATCATAAGGATTGGATGGCACATTAGCTGCCCAATTAATAACATTGATAGTAGCTTATTCCATAAACTTTGCATAGACTAAGATTGAAACTGCTTTGAAAAAAGCTGAGGAATGCCCAGGGTTTTATTCCTAGGTAAATTATCAGAAACTTTATTTCTATCCTGGGATTACAATGACATGTTTTCCTTTTGTGGGAAGAGAGAAGACTGAAATAATGGCAAAGTCAGTCGAGAAGAAAGGGAATTCAAAGATGTCTTGGTTCGAGTGGTAATTACTGATTTACCTCAGGCACTCATGGTAAAGTCCTAAAACTGTCAAAATTGTGTCACTCAAGTAACTTTTTGGGGATAATTCACTTAACTTATTTGAATTGCAACAGTCCATGGTTCTCATTGGGTGGTAATTTTGTGCCCAGGAAACATGTGCCAGTGTCTGGAGACATTTTTGGTGGTCACATTTAGGGAGGGGAGAAGCTACTTACAGCAAGTGGGTAAAGACCAGAGTTGATGCTCAATAGAGCATTTGCCCACAACGAAGAATTATTTAGCTTAAAATGTCCTTAATACTGAAAACATCCTGCTGTCTGCCTTCCTTAAAAGATTGTTATGAAGTTCATATGAGAGAGTGTGAATGAATGTGTGGTGTAAGCTATAAAACATTCTAAGATAATGTTATTTCTGTTAAATACTTGGCAGTACATAAGAAGTGTTCTGACATTTGTCATTCACAGTTTAATTTTTCTTTATAATCTTGTGGGCATACCTACATATTCAATTTTTAAGTTTTAATTTCTGTTCATTTTTTTCTCTGTTATTTTTACCATTTATATTTACATTATACAGGTATTCTCCAGGTCTAAAGGATATAAATATTCAGGTAGATTTTCTTTCCTTAAGAAAATAATACTCAATAAGCAAACAGAAACAATAGGCGCTTCAAGAATTGCAGTGAAGGAGATGAAATGATATTGCAGTAGAATATGTGAATGATGAGCAGAAAGGATGAGGAAATGGAAGAGTTATATACAGGTCAAGTGTTGTGTATAATATTATGCAAAATATTAAGAACTACTAAGAATTAGAAATCACGTTTGAACACTTATAAGATTATATCAATGGTTTCATAGGATGTCTTTTTTAACATATTTTATTTGCAAGTATTTTCTTTAATTTTTATTATGAATTGAATGAAAGTTTACAGGGAAAATGATCAGTTTTATATTCAATAAATCAAAATTTATTGCATTCCAATGATTACTATCTCCTCCAAGCACCATCAATCAACAGTATTTACCTCTATTCCTCCCATTTTGTTTTATGGTTTTAATTTCCCTTTTTTTTTGACGTACACATACAAAACAGAAAATACATAGTCATTTAAATGTCCAAAGGGAATTCTTTGCAAGCCATTCTCCTGCCTGGAGACACAACCTTTCTCAGTCCATGGGCCTGGAGTCCTCAGCTGCTCTGTATCTCTGTGCCATCATCTCTGCCACTTTCTCTGCTGTCATTGCTATTATGATTTTGATACCACACTCTGCTCTTGCTCTTCCCTCTAGTTGGTCCTAGGGCTCTATGTTCCTAAAGCAGAAGATGAAATACTCCCCCTTTTGGTTCTACATCTTCTACATTTACAATTGTGACCATCACCTCTGCTACTGTCTCTGCTGTTGTTTCTTTTCTGGTTATGATACCATACTTCACTCATGATCTTCCCACTTGTTGGTCCTAGGGTTCTCTATTCCTGAAATGGAAGATTAAGCACTACCTCTTTTGGTTCTATATCTTCTATATTTATAGTTGTGACAATCACAATTAGTTTTTATAACAATTACACATAATTGAATCATAAAATCCTATCCCCTTTCTACCCTATCTGGAAAAGAGGAAGATTATTCAGTGGGGATTTACCTTACCCGCTCAGCACACTCTTGAAAGCTTGTAGGCATGCCACTTCATGCCTTTATAGTCCCCCATTTTTTTGCCAACCAATATCTAAGTTTCCTGTCCATATCAAACCCAATATACTGAGGAAAGAAGTTTGATCCTTGATATGAAGAGTGCTTACCTTTCAGTTGGAAATTTTTGCAACTACATCCATAATCAAAGGTCCTGTTCATCAAATTGTAGCAATTTACACTTGCTTCCTGTATCAAACTTCTTTATCTTCATATGGTCAAGTTCTGGTCAGATAGCCATCCAAGCTAGGCCAAATGGGTACTAACTGCAGGTTTCTGAATTCTTGCATGCTTCCCCTCACTTCAGACCAGCTGACTGTTTCACTCTCAGCTCTAGCCTGCAGTGGTTAGGTCAGTGTACATGGGCTTGGGAGTTCACACATCTCCCTAAACTTCAGACCAGCTAGCCCTTCCTCTTCTCTCTCTCATCCCAAGGTCAACAGGTATCAATGGAACATGGTCAAACTCATTCCATGTCTTGATTGCTGTGTTTCTCCCACTTTCACTCACAAGTAGATCAGGGTGTTCACTAGTGAGCATACCAGACTGCTTCTGTCTTCCTTTGAGTTTCAGTCTTAGAAGAGGGTTTGCCCTAGTGGGCTGATATGTCTTTCCTTGATGGCTACAAGGTAAACAACTTGCTTGCTATTCTAACAGTCAAAAAGTCTGCCTATTTTCTGATGGTCTTGTTTTTAAGAAATATCTTCTATTCCTCTAGCCATTCCAGGTTGGTCTGCATTCCTTCCCAAGTGAAAATGTCCTACACCTTAGAAGTTTCTGGATGGGTCTCAGCATTCCACCTAAGGTCCCACAAAGGCTTAAGAAGAAGCTTATTTCTCAGGGGAAGTTGTAATTCCCTTTTTAGTTAATCCAATCAGTTATAGGCTAAGACAGGCTTACAAATTTTCTGTGATCATATTTCCCAATATTCCTTTCTATTCCACTTAACTGTCTATTTTATAATAGAAAGCAGGGGAAAACAATATCAACAAAGACAGTCAAGCACCTTAACACCTTTTCCCTCCTTTACCCATTCTGATTATGTTTGGATCCTTGTATCACAGAACCCTGTTGCCCAAAGGTTTTGTATACATCACTGTTTACCTCTATTACATTTAGTCTATGTATAGCTCCCCAAGTTTACTCCTATCTTTCTTGCTCATCTGCCCCCCCATTCTTGTGTATTGCCCTTCCCCTCCTTGTATATTGTCCACCCTTTCCCCCCAGCTATCATATGTCAACCCCTGACCTGTGAATTACTGTACCCTCCCTCCAACCCCTGATACCCATCAAAATTTTTTTCGTTTACATTGGAAATCTTTTCTGAAGGTTTCACAATAATGATCTTACACAATATTTGTCCTTTTGTGACTAACTAATTTCATTTAGCAAAATGTCTTCAAGGTTCATCTGTGTTATGAAATGTTTTGCAGCTTCCTTGTTATTCTTCAAGGTAGCATATTATTCAATTGTATGTATGTACCAAAGTTTGTTTAACTATTCTTCCATTGATGGGCACTTAGGCTGCCTCCATCTTTTTGCCATTGTGAACAGTGCTGCAGTGCACATTGGTGTGCATATATCTACTCATATTCTGGCTCATATTTCTTGTGGGTATGCACCAAGTAGAGGAATTGCTAGAGTATCAGGTATTTCTATTTCTAACTTTCTGAGGAAGCTCTAAAGTGTTTTCCAGAGTGGCTGAACCATTTTACAGACTACATTTCCAGAGTGGCTGACCCATTGTACTACCACACTGTAGTAGTGTTCCTGTCTCTCTGCATCCTTGCCAGCATTTGTTGTCCTCTGTTTTTTCGAACTTCACTGTTAATGCTGGTGTGAGATAATATCTTATCTGTCAAGCATCTTTTTAAGAATGTAACTATTGTATAAAGGAAGATACACTTTTACTTTAACTTTTTCCAAAATTCATTGTTATTTCATTTGAGAAACTACAAAAAATTTCCCTTTCATCTTACGTATTTCCGGCATAAACATATCTCCAACAATGTTTTAATTTGTTTTTCTGAAAAGCAAATGTTTACGTGCCCATGTCATGCCTGTTTTCTAGGATTTTGATAACAGTAAATGAATTAGCTTATCTTAGAAGAAGCTTGTTAATATTTGTTGAGTGTTTAGAATGGTGTTCAACAAATACAGTATGCTTTCTTTAAACACTTTGTATATACAAAGTCCATTTAGTCTTGAAAACAGTTGGCAGTAAGTAATGTTTAGTATCCCAATTTTATAGATGAGGAGATTGAGGTCTAATGTGGTTAAATAAATTGCCTGGATCTCCATACTCATTGATAATGGAGTCAGGATTTGAACCCAGACAATTTGTATTTAGAGCTCAAGCTCTTACCAATGGGATATATTGCTTCGTTCTCTTTAAAATGTTGAAGAGCAAAGATGTCAGTTTGAGAACTAAGGTGTGCCTGACCCTAGCCCTGGTATTTTCAATAACCTCATATGCATGTGAAAGTTGAACAGTGAATAAGGAAGACCACAATAGAATTACTGCATTTGAGTTATGGTGTTGGAGGATAATTTTGAAAGTATCATGGACTGTAAAAAGAACAAATAGATCTGTATTGGGAAAAGTACAGTCAGAATGTTCCCTGGAAGCCAACATTGCCAGACTTCGTCTCTCATACTTCACACATATTGTCAGAAGGAACCAGTCACAGGTAGAGTGGAGGGCTGGAGGAAAAGAGGAAGACCCCAGCGAGATGGATCAGCACAGTGGCAGCAGCTGTAGGCTCAGGTGTAGCAACAGCTGTGAGGTTGGTCCAAGACTGGGCAGTGTTTTGTTCTGTTGTGCATACGTATGGTCACTAGGAGTCAGTATCAACTTGATGACATTTAACAATAACATATCGCTTCATTAAGGTACTCTGGTGGTGTAGCAGCTGGGCTGTTAACTACAAAGTTTGGATCTACCAGTCATTACTTTGGAGAAAGATGAGGCTTTCTGTTCCTATAAAGATTTACAACCTCAGAAACCCTCCATGAGTTGGAACCAACTCAGTAGCACACAAACACCACCATATTGCTTCATTACTAGATGAAGATCAGTATACTGCTTTTTCCCCATAACTATAAGATAATTTGAATAATTTTTTTTTCTTTCTGCTATATAATTAGCAAGTGTCTTAATTGTATTTTTTTAAAACAGGGTTCTAAATAGTATATCAATATTCAGAGTCACAGATTTTTCAATAATGCTGTTGTTTGCCTTCAGTTTAAATAAATGACCAAAGTCTTCTAAATTGATGCCAAAATCCTCAAGTTATTATTCTAACCAGCTCAATGTAACTTTGGCTGATCATGTGCTAATATCCTTATGTCAAAACAATTTAAAATAGAAGCACCCTGTCATTTATGCTTTTATAACATTTAGGTGAAGAAATGTTTCATTAGATTTTTATATACACATTCAATGTTCTAAAATTTAGGTGGAAATGTTCTTGATAGAGACGGAGTCTTTTTCATTTGCTAACATAAATATTTATAAAGAACATACCATGGCAATAATGGAAGAATAAGCTGTAAAAGATCTTTCAGAAACTTGCTTACTACCAAAATATTCTGCAAACACTTGGGAGTTCAGTCCAATTTTTCCTGTCTTTCATCAGGTAAATGAAGTGGGCTTCATAAAAGCTTAGCACATAAATTAAATCATTTTATTTTTAGGCTGGGCAGAGCCCCCAGTAATATTGCATATCTACATGCCAACTTTTATCTTTGATTTAACAAAAGAGAGTGGTCATATGATATTTCACTAGTTAGAATGACTGGAGACAAATATTCTGGGAGTCATGAAAGCATATATATGTTTTAAGCAAAATGAGGTGTGTTGCTTTCAAATACTTAAAACTGGTGACTAGAAGATGTTTTAAATTCACATTTTGATAACAGTAGTTTAAACTAAGCTGCTTAACACAGATGTTAGTAGATTAATTTGCTTAAGCTCTATTTACATTGTGAGTGTTTTTCAAATGCATAAATTACTCTTAAAGAATACACAAAAATAATTTATTTTTCTAAACAAATAGACATTGTCCTTAATTATGACAACATTTGTTGACACTCCTGTGCTCTTGCCCCTTTTTATTATAAATTTCAGTTTATTTCCATCTAAAATAAAATGCATTCTAATGTACTGATTTAGAATTAAGGACTTTTCTATTCTTTGGTGTTCTGGTCTAATATATTAATATGGAATGAGTAGTTTGTAGCCATTAAAGTAATTCATTTACATAGAGGTACACATTTTGCACAATTTCTTTAATAACTTTATTGTGGATACAGGTTGTTGTTAAGTGCCACGAAGTTGGTTCCGACTCGTATAGTGACCCTGTATAGGGTTTTCAATGAGCCACTGGTGAGTTTAAACCTCCAACCTTGCTGTTCAAACTGACTTTGCAGTACAGTGCTTTATTTTACAGTGCCACATTACATTTTATTTAAAAAACAATAGAGTATCTGTTTTGTATTGTCTGGTAATTGGTCATTTAAAATTTTTTTTAAGGCAATCCCCAGTATTTCATTCATGAGGTACTTATTGATGGTCAAGACTTTTATTAAGTACTTAAATGTTCAGATAATGTCTAATCAGGTATGAGATTATCTACCTGTCCGTGGTTGTTGAGATGCAGAGCCAGAGTCTACACACCTAATGGTTGTACAGTGTATCATTAGAAGGATGTGGGAGGTACAGACCACACAGGGTGACCCTCCCAGGGCTTGACACCAAAATGATTGTCTACAAAACTTTTGTGAAGTTTTTCAGTAGAAGTTCACTTATTTTGGTAAAAACATCCCTGTAATTAGTTTTAACAACAAAAGTTTTCTTAAGCCCAGTACATACACTAAAACCTGCTTATTACTCTTCGAACCTTCTAATGCAGTCTGGTCATTATTACCTAAGTACAATGATGCTTTGAATCATGTGGTTTGTCTACCCTGACTATAAAAGTACACAGTGTTACTTTTGTTACTGCTTTTATAGTCTCTGATTTTGCTAAATTATCTTCGTCTTTTAGCTACAATATTGTGGTAATTAGTATTTGCAAACTTATATCAATCATTGTTTTGAGAATGAAGTAGTTAAGTAAAAGAAAAGGAGAAAATTTTTTTTAAAGCTTCCAATCAGTTATTAATAATGTTTTAACTAATATTGTTGAAATTCTATGTAGAAAAATGGTAACAAATAATTTTGTTAGCATTCATATAAACTAAGAAATATTAAACTTAAGTTGTTTGCAACTGTATTTATTACATATTGCTGTTAAGTACCATCGAGTCAGTTCCAAGTCATAGCCACCTGTGTAAGGTTTCTGTTGGGGTGGTTTGAACTGTGAAGCTTGTTGTGGTTCACAGTCCAGTGCTGATGCTACATCGCCACACCAGAAGTCCAATCATATATTACTCTAGGATTAAAATTGATAACAGGTGTTGCTACTGATTCTAAATGGTCTAGTATGGAGGAGTTCGATGGTGAGGGGAGTTGGCACCATGCATTACTGCATTGAGTCACACTAGTCCTAGTGATGCTGCTGTGTATAATGCTGCCATGCAAGTATACAGTACAAGTACGGTGGTTGTTATTAAGTGCCATTAAGATGGTTCTGACTCATAGTGACCCTGTAGAGGGAGGGTTTCCTAGGAATGACTGCTGGGTTTGAACAGCCAATCTTGTGATTCACAGTCCAGTGCTTATCCTACTACACCACACCGAAACTCCAGAAGCTTTATGTTGCTTGTGGTTGTTTGGTGTCATCAAGTCAGTACCAACTCATAGTGACTTTGTGCACAGCAGAACAAAACACTGCCCGCTCCTGTGCTAACCTCACAATCATTGCTGTGTTTGAGCCCATTGCTGCTGCCATTGTGCCACTCCATCTTATGGGGAGGTTATGTCTCTTTTTCTCTGGCCCTTTACTTTACCAAACATGATGTCCATCTATCTCCCTTCTGATAATATGTCTGGAGTATGAGAGATGAAGTCTGGCCATCCTGGCTTCCAAGGAACGTTATGACTGTACTTCTAACACAGATTGGTTCTTTTGGTAGTCCATGGTACTTTCAATATTCTCCTCCAACACCATAACTCAAATAGATCAATTCTCCTATGGTCTTCCTTATTCACTGTCAAGGTTTCACATGCATAAAAGATTGTTGAAAATACTATAGCTTGTGTCAGGCATACCTTTGTCCTCATACTGACGTCTTCGCTCTTGAGCACTCTAAAAAAGTCTTTTGCAGTTGATTTGCCTAATGGAACAGGTTTTTTGATTTCTTGACTGCTGCTTCCATGAGTGTATCTGATGGTTGATAAGAGCAAAATGAAGTCTTTGACAACTTCAGTTTTTTTCTCCATTTATCTTGACATTGTTTATTGGTCCTGTGGTGAGGATTTTTGTTTTCTTTACATTGAGCTGCAACCCATATTGAAGGCTGTGATCTTTGATCTTCATCAGTAAGTACTTTAAGTCCTCTTTGAGTTTAGCAGTCAAGGTTGTAGATCCCAGTTTTGTAAGTCTATAAAAGATGCATAGCTTTACATCGTAGGATAAAAAATTGCCTTGACTATTTGCAAGGAGACAGTAGAATGTGAATAGCAATAGGTCAAAAAGAAAACAATCCAGGATGTTTTCTGTAAATACCCCTTAGACCTCTCTGTATTCTTGGAACATGTAACTGCTTATTGACTACTTTGCAGATGATCTAGTATCCATTATTTTCCTCTAATTCCTTTTTTAAAAGCTTTTTATAGGGAATTGAGTGAAGGTTTATGGACAAGATCATCCATTTTAAATTCAACAAATCATACACTTTGTTAAATCTCAATAACTGCAGTCCCCTTCATACAACAACAGTGATCCCCTGTTCTCCCTGTATTTCCATTCCACCCTTGTCCCATCCCTTCTCAACTTTGTCCTTGGGTAAATGTTCCCCTTTTGATCTTGAATGATTGACCATTCCATGGTGAGCATACCTTACTGTTGTTGTTATACCCTCTTTGTAGCTATCTACTGCTTGGCTGAAAATTGGGCCACAAGATTGAGTTCCATTCCAAACCTGAAGGATGATTGAGGACCATAGTCTCTAATTCATTTCTTATTGAAAGAATGGTTGTGACCTGACTCAATGCTTGGTCTGCTTTTGTAACTTTATTGTTTAAAATGAACCACTATGGGGTCCTGGTGTGGTGTTGTAGGATGAGCACTGGACTGCTAACCTCAAGGATCTGTGGTGGTACTGACCCAACAGTCCCTCACTGGGAACCCTGTACAGGGTCACTAGGAATTGGTACAGACTCGAGGGCACATAACAAAACCAAACAGCAGGTACCACAAAAATGATATGTACTTTGAAAGCCCTGTTTTCCTGATGACAATTAACAACATTGATTTTCATTTTTCTTTTTTAAAGAGGAAAAATTATTTCAACTTTTCAAACAAATCTCTTAATGGGTTTTTTTTTGTGTGTACTAACCCTTAGTTGTTGTTTTTACGTGCCCTCAAGTGGGTTCTGACTCATAACAACCCTGTGCAGAGTTTTCAAGGAGCAGCTGGTGGGTCTGAACCCACTCAGTAAGCAGTCCAGTGCTTATTCTGCAGCACCATACTAGGATCTGGGATTATTCACAGTGACTCTCAATGACTTGCCTCTCATGTCTGTGATTACTTTCAGACCTCACTCTTATCTGCTGGTCATTTGTTTCCTTTTCCAGTGAGTTGAGGCCTGTTTTGTTGATGTTTAACACAACCATCCAGCACGGATAAGAATTGGACTCACCACCATTGATAGTAAACTTATACGACTTTATACAGCAAGTTCTATTTCCCCTAGAAACACTTTTACTGTCTTTATATAATTAGATGATGTAGTGAAAGCTGACATTCAGAGAGGGATTTTGTATAAATTTGAACCTTAACGATAAGTCTCACCGTGTCAGGCATTCAAAACACTCCCTAAGAGTATGAGGGAAATGAATTCATTTTCATACAAATTAGCTCTCTTAGTAAATTTAACATGAGAACCAGAGCATTTTATTCCCTAAAACCAGGTGTTACCTTTTAGCCTTCGGAGTTTTCTGGGTTAATCTGAAAGCTGTCTTTTGAAGAAGTGAAATTCTGGGTTCATTTTAAGTTCTTTTTTGTTGTTCTCTTACTTGGTTAAGTTTATACTGTCAGTGTTAAAGAGCAAGCTTAGGTGTGACTTACGTAAAAACAACAAGCAAGAACCCCACATTTATTCATGAAGTTGCCATCAATGTGAAGACTGGACTACATTGGAGTCAGTGGAACAGACAGTGGATTTAGATGTTTAAATGTCACATTCAGAATCATGACATTTTTGCAGTGCTGGTGTGATGCTGTGGGCTGATGTGCTGGACTACAAAGTCAGTTTGAACTGCAAGGTCAGTGGTTGAACCTCACCAGCCGCTATATAGGATTGCTGTGGGTCAGAACTGACTCAAAGGCACTTAACAACTACACCAGTTTGGCGCTGTTGGATAAGTGCTAGACTGTTAACCTAAAGAGTGGTGGTTCAAATACACCAGCTGCTCCTTGGAAACCCTATGCAGGGTCTCTGTGAGTTGGAACTGTTTTAACGCCTCTTAACACCAAGGAGTAAAGTATGCTTGAGGAAGTCTAAGAAAATGAAATATATGTAAAACAATTGACAATATTTAGTCTATAGATGGAAGACTTAGAAGGAAAAGTAACTTTTTAAATGCTGAAAACAATTACATAAAGAGGGGATTATTCTGCAAACTCTGGAAAATGAAAGAAGTGCCAATTACAGAGCTGTTTACAGAGGGTCCACCTGAGAATCAATATTTGGTTCCTTAAAATGCTCCAAAAATGGCTTTCTTCCTTTCTTCACCATCGTGTGACTTCTGCTACGTTCCATCTTCACTGTGTATTCTCATGAGACTTTCAGGATTGAGAGATGCCTGGCCAAGAAACAAAAGCAGAATCGTCCCCTTCCCCAATGGATTCGAATGAAAACTGGTAAAAAAAAAAAATCAGATGCAACTCCAAGTGAAGACACCGGAGAAGAACCCAGCTGGGTCTCTAAGGAGTCGACATGTGATGACGCAGCACATAGTAGACCCAGGTCCTAGCACCCTACTGTAGCAAGTTCAATTTTGCCAAGATTTGATCTATTGAATATGTTTTGCCAAACTTCTGGTTTCTTCCTTTATTTTTATGCTTCTGCATTTAAAGAGGTTGGCTAATAAATAGGTGAGACCTTTGGTTTGGAAAAAAAATTTTTTTAAAGTTCCAAAAATGAAATGTCAGGAGACATTCTAACAATGAGTATATTGTGACTATATTCTAGCATTGGCTGGTGGAGAAGGGACTTTCTGTGATTGAACCATACATATTTTGTATCTTTTCTCCAAAATCTAATATTTTCCAAATCTGTTGGATTGTGAACTGATGGTCTACAAGTTAGTGTATAAGAAAACAAAACAAAACAAACAAAAACAAACCAATTGCCATCGAGTCAATTGGAAATCATAGCTACTTAATAGGATAGAGTCCAACTGCCTTACAGGGTTTCCAAGGCTGTACATTTTTATAGAAGCCTCCTGCCTCATCTTCGTCTCATAGAGCAGTTAGTGGGTTTGAACCACCAACCTTTCAGGTTAGCATCTGAACACTTAGCCAAACACTTCAATCATCTAACCATAAATGGGCTTCCTCTGGAAATTTCACAGGCCTTCAGGAAGACACATTGTTGATTTCCCCTTATTCCACTTAGGTATTCTATTTAAGACAGATCTGGGAAAATCTGCTTTGTTTGGCTATATAGAGTTTATGAGTCCCTGGGTTGTCTGAAAGGATGGTGGTTTGAACCCATCCCGCTGCTCTATGGGAGAAAAACCTGATGTTCTGCTTCCATAGAGATTACAATTAAGAATACCCTATGGGATTGTCCTACTCTGTCACATGGGGCCACTTTGAGGCAAAGTTGATTCCATAGCATCTAACAGCCATAACAGCAAGGAGTGTCTGGGTGACATAAACAATTAATGCCTTCTCTGCTAAACACTCTGGTAGCGTAGTGGTTACAAAACTACCAGCTGTTCCATGGGAGAAAGATGAGGCTTTCTGCTTCTGTAAAGATTTACAGCCTCAGAAACCCTGTACAGGGTCGCGGTGAGTTAGAACCGACTCCACAGCACACCACCTCACCTCACCTCACCTGCTAAACAGGGAGTCCTGGTGTGGCACTGTAGGATAAGCACTGGACTCAACCACAAGATTGGTGGTTCAAACCTACTAGCTGCTCCTTGGAAACCCCATACAGGGTGACTGTGAGTCAGAACCAACTCAGTGACACTCCTAAACAAAACATTGTGGTTGTAGTCTGTACAGAGGCACCTGGAAAGAAAGGAAAGCCATATGGAGTTCACTTCTATTCTGACACACACAAGATCGCCATAAGTCAGAACTGACTCCATGGTAGCTTGGTCACTCAGATTTTGAAATGGACCTTTGACTAGTATCTTTATTCTAGCGCTTAAGCATTATATATGAACTTTTACAGAGAATTGACCTTTGTTGAGCACTTTTTATAAGCAATATGCATGTTTTAATTTGGGATATTTTCATACTTGATATAAGTGGAATACTGCATGTACTCTACTGCTTGGTTATTTTGTTGAATAGCATGTTTATAGTACCCAATTTTTTTGTCCATTGTTATTTGTGGAGTCCTGTGTGGTGCTGTAGGATAAGCATTGGACTATTAACCACAAGGTCAGTGCTTCAAACCCCCCAACGGCTCCTTGGAAACCTTATCCAGGTTCACTATGAATTGGAATGGACTTCACAGCACTTAACAATAACGTTATTTATGACATTTGGGTTGTATCCAGCTATTTTGCTCTTAACAATTGTGCTGGTATGAACAGTGTCCACCATATCTGTTGGCAAATCTGTGCAGTTTTCCTAGTGTAGATACCAGAAGTGAACTTACTGGGTTATGTGGTATGTGAGTCTTCAGATTCATTAGAAATGACCAAATTGCTTTCCAAAGTGGTTTTACCTGATAGTCTCATTATTTTTACAGTCTCAGTGTTCTGATTGTACTGCATATTATTATTTGCAGTGTGTATCGACAAACATTTAAGTTCTGGCAACTAAGGAGGTGAAAACTTAGATGTCATTGTGGTTTTAATTTGTGTTACTCTGATTACTAATGAGGCTAAACATCTTGTCATATATTTTCTGAACATTTCTGTTTCTTCTGTGATGTATGTGCCTATTGTAGTCTTCTGTTCATTTTTTTCTGTTGATTGATTGAATTTATATGTTTTGGTGTTTAACCTCGATCAGTTATATGCATTGTAAATATCTTCTCACATCTGTGGCTTGTATTTTTAGTCTCTGTAACATTTTCTTATGAACCCAAACCCACAGCCACGGAGTAGATTCTGACTTGTAGTCACCATAAAGGAGTCTTAACTGTCCCATTGGGTTTCTTTCTGTAAAGTCTGTAAATCTTTATAGATGGAGACTGTCGTAACTCTCTCTCACAGGGGTGGATGATGGATTCAAACCACAAATCTTGTGGGTTAGCAGCCAACAGCTTTAATCACTGCCCCACCAAGTTTCCTTTTGATAAACAGAAGTTCTTCATTTTAATGCAGCTAAGTATATTCATCTTTCTCTTGGTTTAGGCTATTGATAGTTTTGAAAGAAAACCTGAAAGGAAATATTTTTCATGCTTTATTGTTGTTGCTAGGTATCACTGAGTCAGTTTCAATCAGCTGACTGATTGAACAAAAGAACCAAACACTGCCTGGTCCTTCACCATCCTCACAATTTTTATGTTTGAGCCCATTCTTACTGTCACTGTGCCAATTCCTCTCATTGGGGTCTTTCTCTTTTTCTCTGACCCTCCACTTTGCCAAGTATGATGTCCATTTACAAGCACTGATCCCTCATGGTAACACATTTGAAGTAGGAGTGATGAAATCTCACTGACCTCGCTTCTAAGAAGCATCTGAGAGCACTTCCAAGACAGATTTTTTTGTTCTCTGGCAGTCCTTGGTACTTTTCATATTCTTTTCCATATCATAATTCAAAAGTATTGATTCTTCTATGATCTTCCTTATTCAGCGTCCAACTGCCACATGCATGAGAGGAGACTGGAAATACCAGAACTTGGGTCAGGCACACCTTAGTCCTCAAACTGATATCTTTGCCCTTTAAAACTTTAAAGCGGTGCCCATTTGCCTAATGTGGTAAGTCATTTGATTCCTTGATTGTTGCTTCCAATAGTGTTTTGGGATCCAAGCAAAATGAAGTCTTTGACAACTTGTATCTTTTCTCCATTTATCATGATGTTATTTATTGGCTCAGTTGTGACTGTTTGTTTTCTTTACATTGAGGTGCAATCCATACTGAAGGTGGTAGTTTTGATTTTTGTAATGTTGTGTATTTTAAGTCCTCTTTGCTTCCAGCAAGTAAGGTAGTTAATGAGTCTTTCTTCAGTTCTGATGCCTTGTTCTTCTTGATATAATCCAGTTTTTCAGATTCTTGGTTTAGCATACAGATTGGATAAGTATGGTGAAAGAACACAATCTTGTCATACATCTTTCCTCATTTAAAATTAGGGTAGGGAACATCTAGCCCTGCCAAGGTAACCGCATTTCCAGCCATCACATTGTTGTTAAGTGCTGTTGAGTTGGTTCCAACTCATAGTGACCCTGCATAGAGTTTCCGATGAGGAGCTGGTGAGCTTAAACTGCTGATCTTGCAGTTCAAACCAACTTTGCAGTCCAGCGCATTAACCCACAGTGCCACACGAGGACTCCAGCCATCACATTGTGGGTGACTTAATTAAACCAAATACTGCAGGCTAATTTTTAAGTTATATGTTGTGACAGGAAAAAGTTCCCTGTTCCTGTTTTAAACCATGCAGTATCCCCTTGTTCTATTCAAACGACTGCCTCTTATGGTGTTCCTCATGAGAACACTGAAGTGTTCTGGAATACTTGTTCTTCCCAATGCTATCCATAGTTTGTTAAGATCCTCACAGTTGAATGCCTCTGCATAGTCAATAAAGCAGAAGTAAATGTCTTTATGGTCTTCTCTGTTTTAGCCAAGATCCATCTGATATTAGCAATGAATCCCTAGTTCCACATCCTCTTCTGAATCTTTGATGTGCTGTGGCAATCATTTTTGAATTATTTTCAGCAGAATTTTACTTGCCTTTGATAATAATGAGATTATTTGAATATTCCATTGGTACTCCTTTGTTTGGAATGGGCACAAATATGATGAATCTCTTCCATTTTGTTGGCCAGGTAGCTGTCTTCCAAATTTTTTGGACAAAAATGAGAGAGCACTTCCAGTCCTGTATCAGTTTACTGCAAGATTTCATTTGTATTTTGTCAATTCCTGGAGCTTTGTTTTTCTTCACTGCATTCAGTGCAGCTTGGACATCTTGGACATCTTCCTCAGTACCATTGGTTCTTGATCATGTGCTATCTCTTGAACTGTTTAAAGACTGACCCTTTTTTTTTTTTTTTTGGCTCAGTGATTGTATTCCTTCTATCTTCTTTTGATGGTTTTTGCATCTGTCAATATTTTTTCCCATAGGATCCTTCAGTGTTGCAATCCAAGGCTTGAATTTTCTCTTCAATTCTTTCAGAGAGAAATGCTGAGCGTGTTCATCCCTTTTGGTTTTCTTACTTCAGGTCTTCGCACATTTGCACATTACAGTACTTAGCCTTGACTTCTCAAGCTGTCTTTTGACATTTTTTATTCAGTTCTTTTACTTCCTCATTTTTACCATTCACTTTAGCTTCATGACTTGCAAGAACAAGTTTCAGAATCTCTTTTGACATCCATTTTTGTCTTTTCTTTCTTTCCTGTCTCTCAGATTACCTTTCACTTTCTTCCTGTATGATATTCTTGATGTCAACTCAGCTCTTCCGGTCTTCCTACCAGTAGTGTCTTATACATCAAATCTGTTCTCCAGATGTTTTCTGATTTCAGGTGGGATGTATTTGATTCTTGTGGAGTTGTTTTACTTTTCTTCAGCTTCAAGCTGCACTTGTATTTGAGCTGTTGATTCCCTGGCCTTGTTTTGACTGATCATATTGAGTATCTTCATTGTCTCTTCCCGCAGGTATAGCCAAATTGATTCCTGTGTATGCCATCTAATGAGGTCCAGATGTATAGTCACCTCTTATGAGGTTGAATAAAAGATATTTGCAATGAATTGCAAGTGATTGGTTTTGCAAAATTCTGTCATATGGGTCTTCAGCATCATTTCTGTTGCCAAGGCTACATTTTCCAACTACTGGTCCTTCCTTCTTTTTCCAACTTTCATACTCCAATCACCAGTAATTATAAATGCATCTTGGTCACAACTTTGATCAAATTCATAATGAGGAAGTTGGTTGTTAATGTTAATTGCTGTCATGTTGGTTCTAAATCATAGTGACCCTGTATAAAGTTTCTAAGGAGTGGCTGGTGGATTTGAATTACTGGCTTTACAGTTCATGCTTGACTTGCAATCTAGTGCTTATCCTATAGCACCATACAAGGACTCTGAAGAAGTTGATAGAAATCTTCAATTTCATCATCACTGACTTTAGTGGTTGGTACGTAAATTTGAATAATAGTTGTATTTACTGGTCTTCCTTGTGACATAGGGATATTATCTTATCACAGACAGCATTGTACTTCAGGACAGATCTTGAAATGTGTGTGTGTGTGTGTGTGTGTGTGTGTGTGTGTGTGTGTTTATGATGAATGTGGCACCATTACTCTTCAATTTGTCATTCCTAGCATGGAAACCATGTTGTTGTTATGTGCCGTGGAGTAACTCATAGCGACCCTGTACAGGGTTTCCGAGGCTGTAAATCTTTACAGGAGCAGAAAGCCTCATCTTTCTCCTGCGGAACAGCTGGTAGTTTTGAACTGCTGACTGTGAGATTAGCAGTCCGATTCGTAACCACTACGCTACCAGAGCTCCTTAGCATGGAAACCATATGTTTGTCTAATTCAAAATTGCCAATACCAGTCCATTTCAAGTCACTAGTGCTTAGGATATTGATCTTTATGTCTTCTATTTCTTTCATTGTTGACAACTGTCAGTATTCCTAGAGTCATACTACGTAATTCCGTGTTCTGATTATTGATGGATGTTTAGAGCTGTTTTTCTTATTTTGAGATATTCCCCATCATCAAATGAAGGCCCTGCAAGTTTTACTCTATTGGCATCATCGTGATTACTTCTACTTTGAGGAGGCAGCTCTTTCCCTGTCATATTTTGAGGAGCTCATCCTCTGGCACTCTATCTGACAATGGTCTGCGGCTATTCAGAAGGCTTTCAGTGGCTAACCATGTAGAAGTGGTCTGCCTCACCTTCTTCCTCGTCTACTTTAGTTTGGAAGCTCTGCTGAAAGCTGCCTATAGTGGTAGGCTCTACTGGTTGTTTAAATTCTGGTGGTTTACCTACCAGCGTCACAGCAACAAGCGAGCTATTACAGTAGGATAAATGGACAGATGAATGGTGGCATTTGCATCATGGATGTTTCATGATTATGAACATGTTTTGCATGTTCATGTAGTTATGTGTGTAGATTAGAGAAATGAGATTTATCTATAGAATGCTACATCTGCATTTATAATCCAAAGACATGCTTTTCACTGTAGGAAGCCAGAAAGTTTCAATGGCTTATCTTCCTTGTTGTTTGATTTCTTCTAGCATATTTGAAGATTTCATTGTAAATTGTCTTTATGGACAGCAAATGTGTTTTAGAATATGCTTGATGACAGCAATTTCTTTTTGATGTGATAGTGATTTTATATTTAGATACAATAAAAAAAAATCACAGTAAAAGATTAAACTAAGTAATAGAGGTTTTTGTGCATTTGGGGGCGTGACTGCAAAATACATACAGATGAGTATAAATGTCAATTTGTAAAGAAATATCATTTATTGTATTCTTCAAAAGCAATTGACCAAATCTTTTTAACAAGAATACTGCTCTTGAAAAACTGACATATTGTGAAATGTAATTTTCTCAGTACTTATTTGTGGCTACTTTCGTCCTTCTGAGATTTTGCAAAATCGCTTTGTAGTTCTACTAATGTATAATTCTCCCTTTTCTTTGTAAATTAATATTTGTTTTTGTTGTGATGTGCTGTGGAGTTGGTTCTGACTCATAGCGACCCTGTACAGGGTTTCTGAGGCTGTATATATTTACGGGAGCAGAAAACCTCATCTTTCTCTCACAGAGTGGCTGGTAGTTTCAAACTGCTGACTCTGAGGTTCACAGCCTGATTCATAACCACTACGCTACCAGAGCTCCTTGTAAATTAATATAGGTGGATTGAACTTACTAATTAGGAAGGGGAATATTTTCGCTTTTCTTATTTTTGAAGACTTCTGAAATTAAAAAAACTAAAAAGAAAATTACCATGCTTTTTTTCTTGAAATGATAGTTGGAAAGCCCATACATTTTTGAAAAATTATTCTGAAATTGATTAGACAGATCATGGTACATGTGTCTTGCTTGCTCTTAATGTTACTGCATAGAAGTTATATTTTATTTCTATGTTGATTCATTGTGCTAAAATATTTTCTATTCTTTGTCTTGAGAGAATTCCAAATTTGAATGTTTATAAATATATATTTTTGATGATGTTTTTAATAAAAACATGGGGGGAAAGCTGGTAAATGGGAAGAAACTGTGGATTTGTAATTTCTTGGCAAGAGTGTAATAACACTTTGATTTCTTGCTAATGAGGTTAAAGTTTGACCATCATTACAAGGAAATTGAGGTCTAAAATTGCTGTTTATTAAAAAAAAACACAACAACATATAGAAATATTTATTTTGAGATTTTGACTAGATTTCCAATGATTATTTTGTGTGTCTAGAGGGTGCTGGATAGACTTACGATTTTAACACTCACCTCTCTAAAGAGATTGTTGAATGGCTAATAATCATTTTGGCACACTCTCAAATGGCAGGACACATAGGAGCATCTCCCAGGCACAAGCAAGGCTGTGTGGTGTGACTACCATGGCAACAGCCTGCTTTATCCCCATGACAGAGAAGATCAGAATTGGTTCCTAAGTCCTTATTGGAAGGACGTAGAGACCAATGACTCTACATTTGAGAAATGCTGCCTGTAATTGCACATACTTTATTTGAGTCAGGAGTCCTGGTGGTGCAGTGGGTTTTGCACTGGGCTGCTCACCTATACTTCAGTGGTTGGAACCAATCAGCCACTTTGTGGGAGAAAAATGAGGCTGTCTGCTCCCATTAAGTTTTGCAGTCTTGTAAGTGTAGGGAGAAGTCTACTCTGCCCCCCCCCCCCCAGGGTCCCTGTGAATTAGGGTCCACTCTCTGATGCTGGGTTTTATCTGAGGCCTGGTGATGCAGCCAAGCGCTTGGCTGCCAACTTAAAGATGTGTGATTCCAATTCACAAGTAGCTTTATGGGAGAAAGATTGGCAGTTTGCTTTTGTAAAGATTGTTGTTGTTAGGTCCTGTTGTCAATTCCAACTCATAGCAATCCGAAGCACAATAGCTCAAAATCCTGCCTGGTTCTGCACCTTCCTTACAATCTTTGCTATGCCCTAGCCCATTGCTGCTGCCGCTCTACCAGTCCTTCTCATTGGGGGTTTTCCTCTTTTTCGCTGACCCTCCACTTTACCAAGCATAATGTCTTTCTTTAAAGATTGTCATTGTGGACACCTACCATCTGGGACAGTTCTGTTCTGTCCTGTAGGGTTGCTACAAGTAGGAATCAAATCCTTGTCGATGATTTTCTTTGAATCTATTATTGCTTTATAGAGCTGTAGTCTATGTTTGATCTTTATGTTTATTTTCTTCTATAAACTGTTTTCTCATGAAAATGAAAATATTTTTGTACTGAACCTCAAGTAGCAGTAGCATAGAGATTGAGAATTTTGAAACAAGCCTTAAAATTGTATTGCAATAAACTCTTGAGAATTCATATTTCATGCATATTTAAAATATCAAGGAATTGTTACTGAGGCACTGTGGGTTAATGCACTGGACTTTGAACTACAGGTTGGCCGTTCAAGCTCACCAGATGCACTCCTTGGAAACCTTACACAGGGTCACTATGGGTCAGAATTGACTCGCTGGCACTTAACAACAACAGTTATATTTACATTAATGATTTATTTCATACCATATTTCCTTCCTAATCTGCCCACCTTTACTAAAGTAGATTTTTTTTTGTATCACAAAGCAATCCCATATGTGATCAAATATTTTTAAAAGTAAAGAGAATATTTAATTTCTTTTTATCGTTTGCAGTCTTCTACAAATTACTATGAGCAGTTAAGGGACTATGTGTACTTTTCAATATCAAAGTTATTAAAACTTACTCTGTTAATTTTTCAAAAGTCAAATTCTTATGGAAGGTGGTTGTCAATTTCATAATCTCTCTTCGATATACTTTACAGAGGACAACTAAAGCTTTCCACAAAATCACGATTTTCACATGCTTCTTAAAAAAGATAATTTATTCCTCACTGGTAAAGTAAGGTGTATTTGTTTCCTTTTGAGTTTAATTAATAAGTTATTACAATACCTTTCATTGAAAACCATTCACATACTGATAAAAATTTTTTTTTTCCTTTCATGGCTATAAGAAAATATTTCAGAATTACATTTTATATTTGGCTCATGTTTACAAAGAGTCATTTTGTGTCTCTTTTTATTACACTACATTTTGTATTGTTTTTGAATATTTAATACCGTCAGCAATATTTTAACCTGTTTATCTTATCCCAGACGGTTCAGTCTCTGATGGTGGGTGTTGGTGTTAAATGTCCTTGAGTCTGTTTGGACTCATAGCAACCTTCTATAGGGTTTCTGAGGAGCTGTTGATGAGCTTGAACTGCCCACCTTGCAGTTCAAATAGACTTCGCATTCTAGCGCTTTAGCCTGCAGTGCACACTATGTCCTCAAATTAAAGTCATTTATTAAAGATTTGTAATATTTTGCTTCAATATTTCCAGTGCACAGATTTTTTCCCTAAATGCCTGTGTGCAAATATCCTGTCAAACATTTATATATTTGTGGGTGTACTTCCATTCTCCCTCCTATACCTATTCAGCTTGTGTATTGTTCCATGTATCTACCTGTAGATCACTGTTATTGCAGGATTATGTATATTACAGTATTTGCTTCTATTCTCTTTAACTCTTACACTCTTCCTTCCTATGCCGTCTTTTGCCTTCATCATTCTGCCAGCCTCCCCCTTTTGTTTGTATTGGCTTCCCCATCACCAGAGTAAACAGTACTATGATTTTTTTCAATCATTCACTTGAAAATACATATTTGGCTGTTGTTGTTACGTGCCATCGAGTCGATTGTGACTCAGGTTAACCCTATATAGGGTTTCCGAGGAGCAGCTGGTAGGTTTGAACCATCAACCTTGTGGTTAGTAGCCCAGTGCTTCTGCTACAGCTCCACACATATACACATATATGTATACTTAGGGAACATACAAATGTATCTGAGTTTACATGAACCTTACTCTTCAGAGTTTAGAATCTATTTTAGGAGTTGCAGACTGGAAGCAATATCAAATATAGAATGTTTTCAGTGGTTAAATATAACTTGAAAAGAAAAACAGATGATGCAATTATCAGAAGCATTAATGATAAGGCACTTAAGTGATTGAAAAAATTAATCTGCAAAAAACAAAATAGTTTGTGGAATTGTGAGAACCTTTTTGCATGTTATCTTCTTGAAAAAAAATTAAGATGACTTGTATGGAAATTTTTAAAATTTCTTTTTATTTCATTTATTGAATTTCAATGATTTATTTTACACATCAGTTCTGTAATTCAAATTAATATGAAATAGGAAATGTATTTTCACAGATTTTCTTTGTGTTGAGTGTTATGTTATGTATAAACAAAGCAGGATTTGCTAAACTCCCATGATGCTCCTTGTCTTATGTATGGCATATTTCTACAGAAGTAACTAGGGACATAGAAACAGAGTGTGAATTTGAGTGTGGTCCATGCATATTTGAAATTCTTTGAATATATCTCAGCAATTAAGAATGATATTGGAATTATTTAATAATAACATTAATAATTTCGTTATTAGGATTCATATATTAATTAATTTGATTATTTGTTCATGCTTAAACACACTAGCACCTCTTGTCTGTCAGTTTGTTGTCCTATGATGGTTTGTGTGTTACTATGGTGCCAGAAGCTATGTCACCGGCCTTTTAAATGCCAGCAGGTTCGCCCATGGCGAACAAGTTTCAGTGTAGCTTCCAGACTAAGACATACTAGGAAGAAGACAATGCAGACCACTTCTGAATCGTTAGCCACTGGAAACCGCATGAATAGTAGCAAAATAGTGTCAGATATAGTGCCAGAAGATGAGTCCTTCATGTTGGAAGGAATTCAAAATACAACATTGGAAGAACTGCCTCTTCAAAGTAGAGTTAACCTTAATGACGTGGATGGAGTTATGGTCGCTGAACCTTCATTTGCTGATGTGACACATCTCAAAATGAGAAGAAACAGGAGAGCAGCAGTCAAGAAATCAAAGGACATATTGCATTAGGAAAAACTCTGTAAAATGTTCATCCAAACTGATATCTTTGGATGCACCCGACCATCTTGGGTACACCTGACCCAAGTCATGGTTTTTTTTCCATTACCTCATATGATGTGTCAGTTGGACAATGAATCAGAAAGACCATAGAAGAACAGATGCATTTGAATTACAGTGCTGGAGGAGATTATTGAAAGTACCATGGACTGTCAGGAGAGCCCACAAACTGTCTTGGACGAAGTATAGTCAGATTTCTCTTTAGAAATTAGGATGGCGAAACTTCATCTCTTGTACTTTGGACATTTTTTCAGGAGGGACTAGTCCTAGAGGGTCGGTGTCAAAGAGCAAAACCCTCACCAAGATGTATTGACACAGAGGCAGCACCAATGGGCTTGAACAGAGCGGTTGTTAGGGTGGCACCCGTCTGAGAAGTGTGAGGTTCTGTTGTGTGTAAGTTGCTGAGTCAGAAATGACATGATGGCACCTGACACAGAATCAGCATATGCAGTTGCTACTAGTATTGATCTGCTCCCATCCCCCTCCCCCAAAATAAGCACATAGGTAAGACCATGTTACAAAACAAATGTCTTTTGAATAAGCTCCTTGTAAATTAGAAGGATAAAAATTTCTTTTAAGGGTTGGAATTTAACACAAGTGCAAAATAGCCTTTACAGATCAGCAGTGGATAAGTAACTTCCCTTAAAGTGCTTATTATTCTGTTAATTACATTCCTTTTCACAGTTTGAAAGGTTGCTTGGAGGCATTTTGTCGGTTCTATTTGCACATTTCTAGTGTTCCAGATTTGGGAATTGAATTAGGTTCTCCTGTAATTATCCTGAATTAGTATAGTTGGACACTAATGTTTTGAGTGTGTAATTAGAATTCCTGGTATGACACTGTAGGATAAGCAATAAATTGCTAACCGTAAGGTCAGTAGATCAAACCCACCAGCTGCTTCTCAAAAACCCTATACAGGGCTGCTATGAACCAGAACTGACTTGACAACACTTAACAACAATTAGATTTTAATTATAATTTGAAATTAGTAAAATAATTAAGTATTTTTTAATCCATTGACTTCTTTTGAGGTTCAAGAGATGGTCTTTTTTTGTTCTTATTTCTCATTAAAAAAAAAAAAAAAATCCTAGACAGTGTGACATTATTCCTTTTGAAGTTGTTGTTGTTAAGTGCCGTCGAGTCAGTTCCAACTCATAGCGACCCTGAACAGGGTTTCCGAGGCTGTAAATCTTTACGGGAGCAGAACGCCTTATCTTTCTCCCACAGAGAAGCTGGTAGTTTCGAACTGCCCTCTACAAAAATCATGAAATACCATGTTGTTATTGTTAAGTGGTGTAGAGTCAGTTCCGACCCATAGCGACTCTGTATAGGGTTTCTGAGGAGCAGCTGGTGAGCTTGAACCGCTGACCTTGCAGTTCAAACCAACTTTGCAGTCCAGCATATTAACCCACAGTGCCACACAGAAGTCCTCTGAAATACCATAAATGCTTTCAAGTATTTTGCATGGGATCCCAGTCTAGTACTCTAAATGCATATATAAACTTCAATTGTCAGCTAGTGACAAAAATAGGTCACAGTTTGAAAGGTTTCTCTTATGTATTTTGTGGGTTCTGTTTGCACATTTTCTAGTGTTTCAGATGTGGGAACTCAACTGGGTTCTCCTGGGATTATCCTGAATTAGTATAGTTGAAAACTAATTTTTTAAGTGTGTAATTAGGACTCCTAGTGTGGTGCTGAAGGATAAGCCCTAGGTTTGCAGTCACCAGGTCTGAAGCTCAAACCCACCAGCAACTCTTAGAAACCTTGTTTGGGGTCGCTATGATTTGGAGCAACAACAGAACAAATTTCAAGTTTGAAATCCTTTGTATTTCTCTGCTGATGTGATTTTGAAAGAGCTTTTTTATTTACTAGTACTTTCTTTTGATATTTTACCAACTTACTGTTAAGCATATTCTTAGGATTTAAAAAAAAAAGAAAAAAAAGAACTTGCTGTTTTTTATTTATTATTGTGAGAAAGACAACTGTCTTCTTTCTTCTCCCCAAATCAGCTCTTATGAAATAAGTGGCATTGGACGATAAAAGACTTACTCCAACTGTGAACACATATGACATTGTAATTTTAGGATTTGTTTTTTAATGCAAGTTATAGTTAGGAACTTTGAGCAACAGTACATTTTGTATCCTGTTCTTGCAGAGCATAGACTTCTGACATGTCTAGACTGTCAAACTAGATTTCTGTCTCTTGTCTCTACAAATTTTGTTTTACATGTTTTAGCCATTAGGTCTTTCTTGTTTTGTAGAGAAATGACCACTGGATTAAACTTTATAAATCACAGAAGTTTAATCCAGGTTCGTCTGTTAAGCTGCTATGTGACCAGACTGAAATGATTAAAAGAATCCTCTCTGCACTTTATCTACTCTATGTCTCCAACTTCATGGACAATACCTCCCTGTCTCCCTAACATTTGCTTACACAAGAAACCCAGGAATTATTCCAGGTCCCACATCTACTGATCCAAAAATTTTATTTGGCCTGTCACTATCATCTGTCCCTATAAATTACTGCTTTAGTTGGCCTTTATAACTTTTTCCCTGATTTTTCCAGAGATTCCTTCTTAGGTTTTCCTGTTCCTTTAGTTGTTCCATTTTCATACATTCCCTGTACTACCATGAGCCAAACCTTACTAAACAAAACACAAATTTCCAGCGCTTTCACAGTGATAAATTCCTTAAGGTAGAAGACTCTATAGTAAAATTAAGAGAATGAGGTTTTGGAAACTGGCAGGTATGAATTTGAGTCCTGACTTCGGGAAAGCTTTCTTACATTTTCAGTCATTATTTTCTCTTTTGTCAAATAATGTATTTCCACCATTGATCTACTCAAAGAATGGTGTCTAGGGATGGTCATTACAAATGGATTTACTCAAAGAATCTGTTTTCCCACCAGATTCTGCACTAATCACTCCATGGCCCTGTCTCCAAAGCTCACTTGTCTCTTACTGTGTACATAATTTCTTCTGCCTGGTGCACACATGCTGAAAACACTACAGTTCTTCAGAAACTCAACATAGGAAAGAGTTGGCTCTCTAAGAAGTGTTCTCTAACACCTGTCTACTGGGAAGGACTCTCTTCTTGGAACTTCCAGGAGCATCCTTTGTGTGCATTTCTATACCCACATTGATCAGACTGTACTTTTATTGATTAGAGTATAAAACCCAAAAACCCAAACCAACTGATATTGAGTTAATTTTACTTCATAGTGAACCTAAACGAAAGAATAGAATTGCTCATGGGGATTCCAAGGCTGTGAACCTTTACGGAAGCAGACTTCCACATCTTTCTTTTGTGGAGAGGCTGGTGAGTTTAAACCACTGACGGTTTGATTAGCAGCCAAGCATTAAACTAATGTGAAATGAAGGCTCCTGATTAGAGAATAAAAGCAAAAAATCCATTCTCATCAAGTGAATTCCAACTCTCAGGCCTTAATGAGGTGACAATGTTGATGTTATTAAGTGCTGTTGAGTTGTTTCTAATTCACAGCAACTCTGTACAGTCTTTCTGAGGAGTAACTGGTGGGTTTGAACCACCAACCTGTGGTTAGCAGTCTAGTGCTATCCTACAGCACCGCACCAGGACGGTGAATGACCATAAATTGTGCTTATGTATGAGGGAATAACATTGGAAAGCAGAGAAAATAAAGAATGTGCAAATCCCTGAGATTGGATTGTGGTTCAAAGACATGTTCACAGAACAGTAATAGTCAGTATAGCTGGGAAAGAGTGAATAGGTGGGGGCTGGGTGGAGGTATCTCAGATGGCATTGTTGAGAACCTTTAACTTTTTTTTTTTTTTTTTTTTAATTGAAATGGTAATCCTTAGACTTTTGAGCAGTAGAATGACATGCTCTGATTTGTGTCATATAAGAGATTTTCCTGCAGCTTTGGAAAATATTCTGTGGTGATAAGGAGAGAAACAGGGACATACATTAGAAAGCTGTGGAAATAGTCAGAGGGATATAATGGTAACTTGGATTAAGACTGTATAAGTAGACGTGGAAACAAATGATCAAGTTTGCTATATATTTGAAAATTCAGCCAACAATATACGTAATGGATTGCATTAGAAGTAAATGTTAGATAAAAAGAGTGAAGGATGACTCCTAGCTTTTAACCTGAACAACTGAAATAATGAAGTTGTCTTTTCCAGAAATAGTGATGAGTTCTTGCTCCTTGAAACCTTATACAGGATTACTACGAGTCAGAACTGACTCCACGACACTTAACAACTACAGCAGCAATCGAGGATGTGTAATTGGGTACTGGTGTGGTGCTGTCAGATAAGCATTGGAATGCAAACTGCAAGGTTCGTAGTTCAAATCCACCAGCTACTCTTGGAAACACTACACAGGGTCACTGAGTTAGAACCAATTCACCATCACACAACACTAGCAACTACTTGAGATACAGGACTGCCAGGAAGTAGCTTGTATACAATGATTGTATGCTTATTTATTAGGGATTAGCTAGGTTGTATAGTATTAATGAGACCCCATAATGCAGTGGTTTTAATAAGTTCAAGATTATTTCTCTTTTATCTTATACTCCACATGGAAGTGGAGGAGTTTGGTGAAGCAGCTGTTCTGCATGTGGTTGCTTAGTCAGGAACCCAGCTTCCTTCCATCTTGTTGCTCCGGTGGCCCCCAGTTGTTGGCATTATATTCATGGTTGAAGCTGGATCATTACCATGTTGATGGTATATCCTGCAGGCAGAGGGAGAAAGAAGAATGGCAGGACATGCAGCTTCATCCATAGTCTTGTGCACTTCACCTACTTACATCCTCTTGTCCAGTATTTAGCTACAAGAAAGAAAAAATAAAAATAGCAAGCAAGGTAGCCCTGTTTCCAGTAAAAATTTGGTAAGGAGGTTCTCCTATTAAATGTCAGTAGCAGAGCATGGCTTCTAGGGGACTGTGCCACATTGGAGTCCTTGGGGGGCTCTGTAGGATAAGCAGGGGACCAGAAGTTTGGTTTGAATCAGAAGGTCAGCAGTTCAAATTCACCAGCTGCTCCTTGGAAACCCTATACAAGGACACTGAGTAGGAACAATGCCGCCGCACATTGGTCTCTTTCCTATAGGCAGTGTTAGGTTAGTAACTATTTTCATTCTCTGTAACCTCCATGTTTATCACAGTGTCTGCACATAACACTTATTCACTAATAAATGAGTTAGTTATATAGAGCAGGGAGTCTTCTATGCTTGATACTGCATTTTCTAAATCTACTACTGAAATGTAAGGAATCAAAGTTTGTTTGACATAGCTTATCATTTCAATAGTGTAAAATTTCAAGTAAGACCTTTAGAAGAAAGCAGTGTGTGTGTGTATACAAAGGTATCTAAAATTATTTCTGGAAAAAGGGATTTGAGACACAGTGGAATTTTTCCATGAACATTTTGAAGCCCCTTTGCATAATTTCTCAACTTTTAAAAAATGTCATTTTGAAGGGCAGTACACAAAATTGTCAGCAGTCATGGATCATTTGATATTTTTAAGATTTTCAGAAATATTACTTGATGGTAGCCTGAGAGAGACTCAGAAAACCTTATGTAAATCTTTCATTAATATGGAAGCATATCCCACTAGCCCTAAGGAAATCAAAATGAAATTTTTTTTTTGAAATTTGACTAAAAATGTTTAGTTTCCCATATCTTATCATTCTTTGCCTGTAACTAAATGATGCTGAGCTTAATAAACTTCTGCCATGCATGACAAATATATTTCTTCAATTTATCATACCAAATATATTACTTTCTGAGTATACATGGCCATATCACAGAATTGTTTGATTTAAAAATACTTCAAAAAAGGATCAAATCGTTCGTGAGGCTCTATTAAATAAGCAATGTAAGTTCAGACTGCATGTCTTAAAACCGCTGAGAGAAATGAATGTCATAAAATCTTTCACTAACAAGAATGTTTTTATTCATACTTAAACTAATAAAGCCCAAAACTTACTTTTTAAAATTAAATTAATTTCTGTTTGTTCAAAACAAAGAATTGGTTATCAACTTCAGTTCAATGAATACTTGCTTCTAAGACAAATGGAGAAAGACGTATTCTCCAATTATGTAGTTTTCACTTACAGAGGTTGTAAAGTTTACCACTTAGCAATATAGGCTTCAATATTTCAATCTCACTTCTGAAATATACAAAACAAAATTGCCAGTAGTTGATACTTTTTCCATCTAACTGAATTATATTCAGTTTATTCAATCATTGTGACTTTGGGCAATGTATTTAACCTCTTGAACCTGCATTTCAGATAATGAATTAATCATACTGTACCTTCACTATTATTTTCTCATGCATCATTTTAATTTTTTATTACCATTTAAAATTTTTTGATTATGAATTGAATGAAGTTTACAGACAAGATCATCAGTTTTATATGAAAAATATCATATGCTTTGTTCCATCTCAATGACTGCAGTCCCCTCCACGCAATAACAGTTGTCCTGCTTCCTCCCTGTGGTGACCCATGAATAATACTTTTTCAAGGATTAATTGATACAATCATGAATGTGAAACATTTG
>NW_006408521.1:9974534-9975842 GCF_000296735.1 Chrysochloris asiatica | reverse complement strand
ATGATTTCCGCATTCCGTTGGGTCACCTCTCTTTGGAATGGGCACAAACATTGATCTCTTCCAATCAATAACCACATGCATATGAGGTTATTGAAAATACCATGGCTTGTGTCAGGTGCACCTTAGTCCTAAAATTGGCATCTTTACTGCTGAATACTTTGAAGTGATCTTTTGCCACAGACTTGCACAATTTAGTCTACTGTTTGATTTCTTGAGTACATGTTCCATGAGTGTTGATGGTTGATCCAAGCAAAATGAAGTCTTTGACAGTTTTAATATTTTCTCCATTTATCTTCATATTATTTATTGGTCCAGTGTGAGGAATTTTATTTCCTTTACATTGAGGTGTAAGCCACGCTAAAGGCTATGGTCTTTGATCTTCCTCAGTATTTAAGTCTGCTTCACTTTCAGTAAGCAAGGGTTTATCATCTCAATATCATAAGTTGTTAACGTATCTTCCTCCAATCCGTACGGCACATTCTTCTTTTTTTATTCCAACTTCTCGAATAATTTTCTCAGCATACAGTTTGAATAAGTATGATGAAAGAATACAACCCTGGCTCACACCTTTCCCAGTGTTAAACCATTCATTGTTCCTTTGTTTTGTTCGGACACTTGTCTCTTGTTCTATGTACAGAGAACATGTGCTATTCCTCATGAGCACAATTAAGTGTTCTGGAATATTCATTCTGCACAAAGCTTTTTATGACCCACACAATCAAAATCCTTTGCATAGTCAATAATGCACATGCAATCATCTTTCAGGTATTCTCTGCTTTCAGTCAAGATCCATCTGATGTCAGCAATGATCTCCCTTGTTCCACGTCCTTGTCTGAATCCAGCTTGAACCTTTGGAAGTTCTCTGTCAATGTATTGTGGAAGCCATTTTTGAATTACCTTTAGCAAAATTTCACTTGCATGTAGGATTAATGATATTGCCCAACGATTTCTGCCTTCTGTTGGCTCACCTCTCTTTGGAATAGACATAGATATAGATCTCTTCCAATTATTTGGCAAGCAAGTTATATTCCAAAAATCTTGGTATAGATGAGTGAGTGTCTCCAGTGTCTCATCAGTTTGTTGAAAGATTTCAATGAATACTTCATCAATTCGTGGAGCTTAGTTCTTTGCCAATGCCCTCAGTGCATCTTGGATTTCCTTCTTCAGTATCATTGGCTCTTGATCACATGATACCTCTTGAAATGGTTGCACACCGACCATTTCTTTTTGGTAGAGTGAGTCTATGTATTTCTTTCATATTCTTCTTTTTCTTTTTCCTTCTTTCTCCATTCACCATGATGTTTATTG
>NW_006408521.1:9929230-9973294 GCF_000296735.1 Chrysochloris asiatica | reverse complement strand
TAAGAGCAAGTTTCAGAGTTTCTTCTGACATCCATTTTTGTCTTTTCCTTATTTCTTGTCTTCTTAATGATCTTTTGTTTTCTTCCTATATAATGTTCTTGATGTCATCCCACAACTCTTCTGGTCTTTGGTCATTAGTGTCTAATTCATCAAATCTGTTCTGGATATGATCGCTAAATTCAGGTGGGATATTTTCAAGGCTGTATTTTGGCCCTCATGCATTTATTTTCATTTGTTTAGCTTCATCCTGAACTTCCATGTGAGCAGTTAATGGTCTGTTTGCCCCAAGCTTAGTTGTAGTTGATGATATGGAGCTTTTCCACCATCTCTTTCCACAGATGTAGTAGTGTATTCCGTCTGGTGAGGCTTATGCTTCATTGTTTTATGTACATTGTTTCAGATAATCTTCACAATAGCATGCTATTTTACACATGGACAATAGTTTTACTTATAGATAAAATTTGTAGTTGTCTTTTATGTTGCTTATAAAAGGTATTTTCAACGAACAAGTCATTGGTCTTGCAAAATTCTGTCATGCGATCTGTAGCTTCATGTCTATCACTAAGGCCATATTTTCCAGCTTTGGATCTTTTTTCTTTGTTTCTAACCTGTGCATGCCAATCACCAGTAATTGTCAATACATCTTGAGTTGCATGTTTGATCAGTTTTAAATTGAATGAGTTGGTAGAATTTTTCAGTTTCATCATCACTGGTTTTAATGATTGGTGCTTAAATTTGAATTATAGTGACCTTAACTGGTCTTCCTAGTAGCACATGAATATTTTTTGTCATAGATAGCATTATACTTCAAGATACATCTTGAAATGTTCTTTCTGATGATGAATGTGAAGCCAGTATAATAAGCTATATCATTATCAGATTGAAAATGTCCAATACCAGCTCATTTCAGCTCACTCATCCCTAGGATATCAACCTCTATTTTTTCCATTTCATTTTTACAACTTCCAGTTTTCCTAGATTCATACTTCATTCATTCCATGTTCTGACTATTAATGGATATTTTCAGCAGTGTGTCCTTATTTTGAGTTTTGCCCCATTATCACATGAAGGTCATAAAAGCTTTACTCCATTCTTGTCATCATGGTGAACTCTACTTTTAAGAGGCAGCTCTTCCTCAGTCTTATTTTGAGTGCCTTCCAACCTAAGGGGCTTATCTTCCAGCACTATATCTAACAGTATTCTGGCACTGTTCATCATGTTTCAATACTCACAGCTCTGGTACTATCTGCCAGTGTTCCACTGGTATTCTTAAGGTTCTCAGTTTACCCTATAACCAGCTAGTTGTCCATCAGCCACCACACCTAATCCTCTTATTGGTGTTTCACATCAGATCATATCATGGGACACACCTCCTGCCAAACAATTGAGAATCCTCACTCAGTCAACCTGATACAAAACCTTAAGGTTCACAGATACTAATCCTTCTTCTCTGCATCAGAAATTCACATTTATGCACAGATCCATATTTAGTTCATGTGTAGTTTTTAAAATTATAGTCTTATGAAGTGGAGACTGCAAAATAAAATATTAAGTAGTTTTCATTTGTCTCTCCGGAGGAAGAAAACAATATAGGCCTGATTTGTTAGGGCAAATTTCCATGGTGTAAATACTCCCATTGTGTCCAATTTCGAACTGCCACTATGATGAACTGAATCAGATTTGCTAACTAATCTGAGCTACTCAGGCAAACCACTGGGTATACTCATAAAGAATGCCTCCTCTATCATTGCACAATTGGCTCATGAATGTGGCACATTTTTCTTTTAGTAAGTATTTATGAACTTCATTGTTCATCAGCATAGTTTTATTGATTTTATGAGGAGACTCCAAAAATTTGTGGAAAAATTCTATTTTAATTTTCATTTTTCCAGTAACTTTTTCAAGCTTTCTCATTCTTGGAATGTCAGTTCCTTTAAGCTCTGAAATTTCAGATTTTCCATTAAGTTTTACTTTTCAGTTGCAACTCAGAACTTGCATTTTCCTTACCTAGAGTAGCAAATTAGGTACATTGTTTCAGCTAGTCCTCATAGTAGCAAGCTATGGTATACATGTGCAGTGTGTTTATTTATAGATAAATAATTGAAAGTGTTGAAGAGCAAAGATGTCAGCTTGAGGACTAAGGTGCACCTGACCCAAGCCATGGTATTTTCAGTAACCTCATATGTATGCCAAAGCTGGACAGTAAATAGGGAAGACTGTAGAAGAATTGGTGCTTTTTTGAGTTATGGTGTTGGAGGAGAATATTAAAAGTGCCAAAAGAACCAACACATCTGTGTTGGAAGAAGTGCAGCCAGAGTGCTCCTTGGAGGCCAGGATGGCCAAACTTCATCTTTCCGACATATTGTAAGGAGGGACCAGTCGCTGGAGAAGGATATCATGTTTGGTAAGATGGAGGGTCAGAGAAAAAGAGGAAGACCCCAGCGAGATGGATTGGCCAAGTGGCCATATCAATGGGGTGAAGTATGGCAACCATTTTGAGGTTGGCCTAGGATTGGGCAGTGTTTCATTTTGTTGTGCTGTTGTGCATAGGGTCGCTATGAGTCGGTACTGACTTGTTGGCACCTAACAAGAACAACAATTGAAAGTATATATATTTTTTATTTCAGAGGTTTGTGAATTCCGACTCAGTTTTACCCTGTAACAAGTCATCAGCCACCAATACTTCTGCAGAGAAAATATGTATTTTTCTAGAACAGGCAGTTTCTAGATGAAAAACAAAAACAAACAAACTTCAGTGGTATAACAGGTAAACCAGAATCCGTCTGTGTTCATTAGTGCAGGGTCAGTATGGTCCCATAGTGTACATTGTGTCACTTAACGCTTCTAATTCATGCACAGGAATCCTGGGGGCACAGTGGTTAAACTCCCTTTTGTAACTAATCAACTGCTCTGTGCTTCCCTAAAGCTTTACGGAAACCTTATGGCTGTAGGGGATGTTCTATTGTCTTCTACTGGGTTGCTATGAGTCAGAATGGACTCACCAGTAGTGGTGTTTTTTGTTTGTTTTCTGTTTTTTTAGAATTATTGTTATACATCTCAGCTCTAAATTCAAAAATTATTTAGCTGATTTCCTTCATTTTGTATATATTTGTTCCTACCAGTAAGCTTTTTTTCATGGGTTCTTTTGAATATATAGTTGTTGACATGTATTTTATATTTTCATTTCACTTTTATATTTTCACTTCAATTCATTTTCAGTCATGGTACTTGTCTCAGTTATCTAGTGTTGCTATAATAAAAATAACACAAGTGGATGGTTTTAACAAACACATGTATTCTCTCACAGTTTGTTGTTGTTGTTAACTTTTGTCGAGTCAATTCTGACTTATAGTGACCTTGCATAGGGTTTCCAAGGAGCAACTGGTGAATTTGAACCTCCGATCTTGCAGTTCAAACTGACCAGTGCTTATCCCACAACGCCACACCAGGACTCCTCTCACAGTTTGTTGTTGTTGTTGGTAAGTGCCGTCGAGTTGATTCCAATCTGTAACAACCCTGTGTAGGGTTTCCGAGGAGCAGCTGGTGAGCTTGAACCACCAACCCTGCAGTTCAAATGACTTTGCAGTCTGACGCATTAGCCCATAGCGCCACACCAGGACTCCATTCTCACAATTTAGGAGGATAGAAGTCTGAAAATGGAGAGCACTCGCTCTGGGGAAGAAAGATCCTTGTCTCCTTTCAGCGTCTGTAGTCCGAACATTACTTGGAGATCTGAATGTGTCCTGGCATTGATATCTCCCTGGATCCGGGAGCTTCAAAGTGCAGGGACTCCACGTCCAAAGGACACACTCCACTCCTGGCTCGTGTTTTTTGATGGTCGTGGGTCCCTCCTTCTCTGCTCACTTTTCTGTCCTTTAACTCTCGTAAGTTAAGAGGTTAAGAGCCCTGGTGATGATGTGGGATAATCATTGGAATGGTATCAGCAAGATCAGTGGTTCAAACCCAACAGCCACTCCACTGGAGAAAGATGTAGCTGTCTAGTCCCCTAAAATTTCACTGTCCAGGACACCTTGTTTAGGGTCACTATGAGTGACAATCAACTTGACAGCAATGGGTTTGGTTTTAAAATCAAAGGTGTTATGGCAGAGATGGAGGCAGAGATGAGGACATGGAGAGATAGAGCGGCTGGGAACTCGAAACCCAGAGATGGAGAGGGGTGTGTGCTGCTGACCGGGGCCAGGCTTGCAGGGTGTACCATCTGGTTGGCTGATGATGCATGGGGGAGATTGTAAGCATGGCAATGTAACATATATGATAGGATGAATGTAAAGCTAATGTTCTCCCATTAGATAAACTATCACATAATTCACAATAAAACATTAAAAACCAAAGCAAAACAACAAACGTGTTACCGGCCACATCTCTGGGAAACTCCCTGACATGGGCTCAGGGTTATGATGGGATTAAGGGTATTGCCGCCCACAGTAATCCTCTTAATGGGTTATCACATCACATCAGGTCTTGGGGAATCATCCCTGCCACATTACATCGTTACATAACTGCCAAACCACTAAGAAGCCTGGCCTGCCAAGCTGACACATATTTTGAGGGGCCACAGTGTAATCCATGACAGTACTACCAAAACATTTGCGATTATATTCATTCAGATGTGTTCATTTCCACCCAGAGTGAAAAACATGAAATCGTAATCAAACTCTTTCAAGGGCAGGGGTACACCATCTGCTCCATTAAGTTTCTGGGACTTTTTTTTTTTAAAGCAAAAAGTAATTTCTTCCTCTCAAAATTATCCTACATCTCCTCAAGTAAATATCAATACAGTCTAGTTTAGTGGTTCTAAAAGTGTGGTCCCTATAACAACACCATCAATGTCAGCATACCATCTGCATCATCTGAGACTTGGTTAGAATTGAAAATTCTCAGGCCCCAGCCCAAGACCTATTGAATCAGAAACTTGTTTTTAACAAATTCTTGGGGTGATTCTCATTCTGAGAGATTGATTGTTTCATTCATTTTTGAATTTCATTGTATGCAACATGAGGATCAGGATTTAGGAGTAATTGCATCTTTCAGATAGTAAGGACCCAAATATATTTGTTGAATAAAGTTATAAATCAATATCAGGACAGATGAAGGTAGCAGGAGACGCAGGGAGGACTGTAAGAATGAAAGTGAATAGACATAAATACTGTTAACTGATGGTACACGGAAGGGATTACAGTCATGTAATGAAACAAAGCATATGATTTGCAGAATGTAAAACTTATGATCTGCTCTGTAAACCTATATTGAATTCATAATAAAAAGTTTAAGTGATTTATATTTTTTAAAACGATGAGGACGATTTAAAAGAACACAGACAAATTAATTAGAGAAATAAAGGACTAGATAAATTTATTTGAAAGGCTATCATTTGGGGTGGAATAAGATGTGCTCTTCACGTGGCCATGATCTAGAATTAGGATACACGAATACAAGTTATGAGTGCGTACTAAGGTTGTTGTTGTTGTGAAGTGCCGTCGAGTCAATTCTGACCCATAGCGACCCTGTATAGGGTTTCCAAGGAGCAGCTGGTGAGCTTGAACCACCGACATTGCTGTTCAAGTGGCTTTGCAGTCTGGCTCATTAACCCACAGCGCCACACCAAGTTAGGCAATTCTAATTACATTACCTAATTAAATCATAAAAAACAAAACAACAAAAAAAAACTGTATGAAATAGGTGGCAAACTCATTTCACCAATGAAAAAAATAAAAACTCAAGACAGTATATATGACTATCAGAGTCATGTATTCAGGCAGGTTCTAGATCTAGTTCTTTGACTCAGGGGCACCCTGGCAGTGCCATGGTTAAGCGCTCAGCTGCTGACAGAGAGGGAGGCAGTTTCAACCAACAAAGTGCCCTATAGGAGAAGCATGGAGCAGTGTGATTTCATAAAGATTGTTTTTGTCAAGTACTGTTATTTCAGTTATGATTTGGAAGTGTGTAGGGCTCCCAGGAGCAGCTGGTACATTTGAACCATAAACCTGTGGCTAGCAGTCCAGTGTTTAGCCTATATTGACACACCAGAATTCTATAAAGTTGCAGCCTTTGGAAGCCCTAGGGGAGCAATTTGACTCTCCTCTCATGTCATGGTGAGTCAGCTGGACTTGAAAGCAATGGGTTTTCTCTTTTCCTCATTTTTCCTTTTATGTCCAGAAGTTCCCATTTCAACCCTAACAGATGGTGAGTTCAATCAATTTATTCTGCAAGTGCTTATTATATGTAAAGGTGAGTCATATATCATTCGAGGTACTTAACATCCAGCAATAATCACTCCATTTCCTTATCTGAAAAGGGTGGGTGAAAATAAAGTACTTATTTTCAGAGGCTGCTGAGATGCCTAAATCTGGTAGACATAAAAGTAATAAACAAAGCATAATCTCAAATGATTAAAACTGGAAAGACTGAGAGGAAGGCTTCCAGGAGAAGTTCTAGGAATCCTGGATTTAGTTTGAGTGTCGGGGAAGGGTTCTCTACAGAAGGGACATGGACACATGCAGAGTGTGGAGTGTTGTTTGGTCAGGTGAGAAAGGAGGGAAAGAGCATGTCAGGTACAGCAGCTCCAAGCTTAATGTTCTGAGATGAAGGAAGCTTGCCTTACTGTGAAAGGAAGGGAGAGACCCCTCACAGGAAGCTTCCAAGTGTGTGACCCTGAAAATAACACTTGGACTGTGATGGAGATAGAACCTCAGCAGCAAATCACAGGTCTAGTACACTTGCTTTCAGTTTTCATTCATTCCTAACTGTTTCCATTCCCCAAAGAAGAATAGGAAACAACATTGATACAATCATCAAAGTGCATGTAAAAGTCATGTTAGGAGCAAATAAGTGCACTTTTTGCACTGAAGACTGAGAAAAGAAAAACAAAAACCCAGGAATTTCAGGAATTTGGAATTTTGATAAGTCAATATTTGAGCAAACCTGCTTTTAGTATAATGTCCGTTGGGCTTTTTTCTTTCTCTAGCACTCTGCAAAAACCATGTGGTGACCATGTCTGATTTCCACTGGCTTCACCAGAGGGAAAGAAAATCAGACTTAAAATCAGGCCAAGGTTAATAACTATGAAATAGAGGTCAGACAGGCCTCCAGCCTACAACCTTCTTTCGCCTGTTCTGACACCAACCATCCCTCCCACTGCACTTTCTGCTTCACATCTGGGTTTGACAATATATTGCAATGGCCACAAAGGACTCATAACAATACTCCCAACTAGAGAGTTTGTTAGGGAAATGAACAGGGCAGAATTCAGGCTCAGAAAAACTCAGGACACATTTCTCCAGTCGGGAACACCTCTTGTCTGCCATACTGCAAACGCACCTCACTCTTGTCTTCGACCTCTCAGCCATGCGTCTCTGCAGCCTCTGCCCTGCTTGGGCAACTTTTACCAAGTTCCTTTAAATGTCCAAATAGCCCATTCTGCAAGCCAGCCGTCTGCCCGTAGGCACTCAGTGTTATCAGTCTGAAAGCCTAGCGCTTTCACTTGCTCTGTATCTCTATGCCATGACCTTTGTTTTGACCTCTGCTGTTGCTACTTTCCTAGGTGGAATCATAAAATACACTCATGGTTTTCCTTCCTAATGGTCCTGGGATCATCTTTTCCTGCCTCTGAGAAGACTCCTTTTAACCTAGTTAGTTAGCAAAACTAACCAATCCTAGGTTTAGAGTCCTTTATACCTTAATTATATGATCCCACCCAATCACTGGAGTCTTGGTGTGGCACTGTGGGTTAATGTGCCAGACTGCAAAGTCATTTAAACTGCAAGGTTGGAGGTTCAAGCTCACTAGCTGCTCTTTGGAAACCCTATACAGGGTCACTGTGGGTCAGAACCAACTCGAGAGCCCTTAACAACAACAAACCGAATCACTTGGTGGAAATTAAGACGACATTGGATAGAAAAGTCATATCAAGTAAATTCAGGGTACCACATACTCTAAGAATATCTGAGGATACCAAATGTTTGAGAGCACTGTTGTTCATGATTAATGTAGTCAACAATTCCCTAACTAGATTACAGTGGCATATTTTTTAGAAAATCTTGGATTAGATTCCTTCATAATCATACTTATCATTTGATATACAGCACACCGTGCAGATTGAATGGAAATAGTATGGCTTAACTCACTAAGAAAAATGAATGAGTTTATAAAGAAATTAAATTGTAGTACAAATCTTATTTTGGTATTTTTTAGTAGCTTTTGGGAAGATATTAGTAAGTGAACAAGTAAATATTTTAATGAAATTGTCTTCAAAACTAGAAGCCATTTTTTTTCCTGTTAATAAACTTTATTGTTACCAGCGTACAAATTTAACTACACTAAATGTCACTGATGTTAGCAGAATAATTGACTGACTAAAGTATAGATTAACATGTACAGCCAAATCATTTGGAGTGGGAATAGCGTATAATATAGACTATATTTAATTTTATTATAAATAGTGTAAGACTGATTTAAACCCTGGACTACAAGGTCAGTTTGAACCACAAAGTCAGTGGTTCAAACTCACAAGCTGCACCTTGCTATGAGTTGGAACCAACTGGACGACACTTAACAACAACAACATATTGTACTAGAACCCTGTTATCTCATGACTGCACTGGTAACCTATGAGGCGCTCTTGGAAACCCTTTACAGGGTCACTATGAGTGGTAACCAACTTGACGGCACACAAACACAACAATATCGTACTAAAAAGCTCTGGTTGTGTGGCTACTCACTGGACTGTTTACCTGAAGGTCAGTTGTTGAACTCCAACAGCAGCTCCATGGCAGAAGATGAGAATTTCTGCTCCTGTAATGATTTACAGCCCCAGGAACGCTGTAGATGGTCTCTATAAGTCTAAATCAACTCAATGACACACAGCCACTACATTGTCCATATGATTCATGTGTAAAAATGAAAGAGAAGAAAAATCTTAATAAGCTAATATATCTGCATTGCTTTGAAGCATTAGTTTAAAAACCTTTCTGTTTGTAACATAGTTGAGAAGTAGCATTGTTTGGATTTATATAAAATGTGACTACAACACTTACTGTGATAAAGTGACTTTCAAATGTCTTTGTCTGCCACACAATTACTCGATTTAGACTTACAGCGACCCTGTACAGGGTTCCTGAGAGAAATGAGAAATGCTTGTGTACAGATATAATTCTGGCTGGCTATTTAAAAATTAGCTTTAGGTTTTAAAAATCGCTTGTTTATCTTAGCATTAACATACAAATTACACTAGTTACCAGTTGTCATTGAACTGACTCCAACTTCAGATGACCCCATGTATGTTAAAGTAGAACTCTCTCCATAGGTTTTTCAGTGGCTGACTTTACAGAAGTAGGTCACTAGATCTTTCTTACAAAGTGTCTTGAGATGAACTCAATCTCCAGCCTTCTGGTTAGCAGCCAAGCTACATATTACATATGCATACGCTATACAAGGTCGCTATGAGTTGGAATTGACTCGATGGCACTTAGTAGCAACACTGTATATTTTAGAGGGAACTACGAAACTGTTGATGTTATTAAATGTCACTGAGTCAGTTCTGACTCACAGCGGCCCTGTGTAAAATTTCCAAAGAGCAGCTGTTAGGTTTGAACTGCCCACCTTATAGTTAGCAGTCCAGTGCTTATCCCAGAACCCCATGTTTAATTACAAAATACTTGTAATTAAAGTGTGAGCAATGCAGTTGACAGATTATAAATTCATAATTGTTGCTGTTAAATGCTATCCACTCGGTTCCAACTCAGAGTGACCCTGTATTACAGGGTGTTCTTGGAGTGGCTGGTGTGTTTGAACCATCTACCTGTAATTAGCAGTCCAGTGCTTATCCTATAGCCCCTCACCAGAACTCCATAAATCCATAAATTCCCTCACTTAATACATACCTTTGGAGTCCTGGTGTGGTGCTGTGGGTTAATGCGCTGGACTGCAAAGTGAGTTTGAACCACAAGGTTGATGGCTCAAGCTCATCAGCAACTCCTCAGAAACCCTGTACAGGGTCACTGTGGGTCAGAACCAACTACACAGCATTTAACAACAATAATACATAGCTTTAAAAACACACGTTTAAATGCACATATCTCAAGTCCTTACTCGTGTCTCTAACTGATTATGTTGTGGCATGACTAGTGCCTTTAGCCATATTTTGTGTTCCAGTATTATCAGTTGTTGTTGTTAGGTGCTATGAGTCATTATTAGCCGTATTATTTATAAAATACAAATTTACTACAACAAAATAACTAATTGAAGGTGAAAATCGCGAGCATGAAATAGTTATGCTACTCTATCAGGTAGATAACTTTTAATATAATTTTTAATGATGCGTGTTGTGAAAAGAACTACACACACATCTTCGAATACAATGACCCTCTACCAACCTCCTTAATAATTTGATACACAGTATCCTAGACTCACTAAGAAAACTTAATGCAGTCAAATGAAAACCACTGATGCCCTACATTTTTATATGATATTGAAATGCAATTTTATTCTGTATGAGCAAATATACTTGCACATTTCCATAAAGCACTCATTCAAGATTGCACTATAGCATCAAGAGCTAACAATGACTTGCACTTAATGGTGTCAAAATTCAGTCAATCAGGAGTTTGAATATGTAAATGGGTACTCAGAACTTTGTCTTAAACTCCAAAAGTTTGTATCTGTGGTAAAGTTTGAAAAAGGCGAGAACCATGAGTAAGGTGGAAACCTGTCAGAAAACAAAGCAGTGGTATGTCTGCACTCAGTTAAAGGGGGAAAGCTTACAAGACCTGGAAAAACATTGCAGCCCCAGCAAGTTCCGGCTCTTACAGGGGTCACTGTACTATTAGGAAATATGTGAAAAATAAATTGTTGGATGTTGCAGAACTCATACCAGTTTTATTGAGCTTCTGTTTTAACGTGAATCCACAAAATAATATTGCATCCTATGTTTACCTTTCTTAAAACAAATTTTGTAAGTGGAGCATATATAATAATAGCCTTAGGCAAAAAAAATCTGCTATTGCTTTAACTGCCAAGCCACCAAGGCTCCTCTATAGAAAATGTGCTTCAGTGGGCAGGAGAGCTCTGAGGGAGCCAGCCTTGGGATGGGGCAGGGGCACCCATAGGGGTGGAGTTAGGGGTGTGGTTTATATGCTAACTGATTCATGTAAATCTTTTAAACACAACACTTGCCACATAGAAAGATTTCCTGTAAGTGCTATTGTAATATTTTTGTCTCATTCTTTAAAACTCTGTGAGCAGGCCACATACCTATTCTTTTGATTTAACTCAAATACACATCATAATAATTAACAAGGTGTTATAATGTCCCATTGTCCCCATGGTGTTTGAATGAGAACCTTCAAAGACTTGAGACATAGGAGCAAATACCACAGGAATTTTTTACAGTTTTCTTGGGGTCTGTCTGAGGAGACATTTATGAGAGGGATGGAATCTGTCAGCGTCATTCAAATCAATGTGTGTAAGTTTATTTTGTGTACATGTAAGGATGGTGGTACTAAGTGCCATTGAGTGTGTACTGACCCATAGCGACCCTCTATAGAGTTTCGAAGGAGCAACTTGTGAGCTTGAACCTCCAAGCTTGCAGTCAACTGACTTTGCAGTCCAGTGCATTAACCCACAAGGCCACACCAGGATACCACATATAAGGGTGGGTAGTTCAGTTGATTGTCAGTTGATTATGTCACCTGTACTGATAGGATCCTTTTTATTTCTAACTTCAGGGCTGGCCTAGAGACTAAAATATTGTCATTGTTGTTAAGTGCTGTTGAGTCAATTCCGACCCAGTGTGACCCTGTATAGGGTTTCCATGGAGCAGCTGGTGAGCTTGAACTATAGACCTTGCAGTTCAAATGACTTTTCAGTCTGACACATTAGCCCACAGCGCCACTCCAGGACTCCTACATAAAACTGGTTTGTCTTTGCCATTTGCAGTCCTCCTTCTTTAACATATGTTTCCCATTTACCAGTATCTCAAGATGCCCATCTTTAAACTTCTGGCTAGTGCAGAAGGTATAAATCCTATTTAGTAGACAAAGAAACCCAGTTAGCATACATAAAAATTCTGGTTTGATATTTTGTCATGTAATTTCAACCTAATTAAACCTAATGACTGGGTGTGCTTCTTTTATAAACAGTGAGCCAAGTAGAATGGGCAAATTTTCTCCCATTTGCACATGAAGTTAGACCCCTATTAAGATGAGTTTGCATGATTTTGGAATAAGTAGTTCTGCACACAGACACAGCTGCTACATCAATACATCAGGGCTCTTTATCTGGCAGTAGCAGTGCTGCTAGACAACCTTTCCTTCCAGTTTTTCTGTGAATAACTCCTTCCTGTATTGAAGGAGCCCTGGTGTGGCACTGCGGGTTAATGCACTGGACTGCAAAGTTGGTTTGAACTGCAAGTTTGGCGGTTCAAGCTCACCAGCCACTCCCCAGAAACCACATACAAGGTCGATTGCTATGGGTCAGAACTGACTCAACAGCATTTAACAACAACAAGAGGGATAGAAGAGGAGTCCTGCTGTGGCACTGTGGGTTAATGCGCTGGACTGCAGAGTCAGTTTGAACCACAAAGTCAGTGGTTCAAACTCACCGACTGCTTCTTGGAAACCCTATATAGGGTTGCTATGGGTCGGAACTGACTCAATGGCACTTAACAACAACAACAATCTTAGAATGTAAGCTGAATCATTTTATGGGTGTTTGCACCTCTTGAAGTACTTGAGAGGTAATAAAAAACTATCTTGAGCTCTGTTCTCCTTAATACACAGATGTTTGTTATTTTGTATATAAAAGTTCATTTAAATACTTATACACAATTTTGATCTTACTGAAAATATACTTATCAAGCTCCATATGGTAAGCAGTGGACTGTGAGGAGGAAGTGAGTCGATGGCACTTAACAACATCAGGGATGGCATTGATTACTGTTACACTTTCGATCAGGGAGCAGTGTTATAAATAAGACTGAGGAGAAGATAAGGCTCCTGGGAGAAGGAAGATTCCATACCAGTTGTGATGGTCAACTTGGCTAGGCTAGGATTCTCAGTGGTTTGGCAGATATTTTATGATCATCTTTCAATTTGCAATTGATACGATAATCAAACCAATTGAAAGGGAAATTTCTTAGGGGATGAGCCAATAGCATCAGTCTGACCTCCTGGTAAGTCTGGACTGCTAGCCTCAGGTTCGGCAGTTCAGACTCACTAGCCACTCTTCAGAAACCCAATATGAGTTGGAACCGACTTGAAGGCACTTAATTAACAACAACAACAACAATAACAACAGCCTCTGTAGTCATGTGATGCCTGACGCACAGATATGCCAGTCGCCACACATATTTCCACAGGGTCGCGCTAATGGAGGGGGCGGCGACTGAAGGATGTGCGGCTGAACGATGTGCGAGAACTGCGTAGACCTGGTGGAGATATTAAATGACACCCAGACCACGGAGCTGCGGGGTGAGCGGTGTCTGGAGACCAGGTCGACTGGGGGACACTGCCTAGCGGGAAGAGACTGCAGTGGCCAGCTAGGCTGTCCTACTTACCCGCAGAACAGCTGGTAGTTGTTTCGAACTGCTGACCTTGCAGCTCACAGCCCAATTCGTAACCACTATGCTACCATAGCTACTTATAGAATATATATATTTATACCTATATATAGTTGCTGTTAAGGAGCTCTGGTGGTGTAATGGTTAAGAACTGGGCTGCTAACCTTAAAGGTCGGCAATTCGAAACTATCAGCGGTTCCGTGGACGGAGAAAGATGAGGCTTTCTTGTCCCGTAAAAGCTTACAGCCTCAGAAACCCTGTGCAGGGTCACTATGAGTCGGAACCGACTCCACGGTACTTAACAACAACAACAAATAGGTGCTTTTATTGCTTAGTGTCACTAAGTTAGTTCCGACTCATAGTGACCCTATATAGGGTTTCCATGGAACTGGCTGATGGGTTTGAACTGCCAACCCTTGTGGTTAGCAGTCCAGTGCTTAGCCTATAGCACCACGCTAGGACTCCATTTATATATAAGTTGTTGCTAAGTGCCATAGAATTGGTTCAAACTCAGCAAACCATGTATAGGGCTTCAGAGGCTGTAAATCTTCATGGGTCCAGAAAGACTTAACTTGTTCCCACAGAGCAGCAAGCAGTCCAGTGCTAATCACCTGGAACCACGATGCACCACTCTCTCTATATATATATGTTGTTGTTAAGTGCTGTTGAGTCGGCTCCTACTCATAGTGATCCTGAATAGGGTTTCCAAGAAGTTGCTGGTGAATTTGAACCACTGACTTTGTAGTTCAAACTGACCTTGCAGTTCAGTGCTTTATATAGAGAAATATATTTTGTTGCTAAATGCCATTGAGTAGGTTCTGACTCATAGTGAACGTGTATAGAGTTTCTGAGGAGTGGCTGGTAGGTTTGAACCACCAACCTTGTGGTTAGCAGTACAGCGCTTATTCTGTATTGCCACACCAGGAATCCATTGCCCTGATGCCTGATGCATGGATAAGGAGCCCGGATAGTGTAATGGATGATAAATCGGGCTGCTAACTGCAAGGTCAACTGTTTCAATCTACTATCGTTCTTCGGGAGAAAAATTAAACTTTCTGCTCCTTAAAAGATTTGCAGCCTTAGAACCCTATATAGGGCACTATGTTGTTGTTGTTGTTAAGTGCCCTCGAGTCGGTTCCGACCCATAGCGACCCTGTATAGGGTTTCCGAGGGTGTAAATCTTTACGGGAGTAGAAAGCCTGATCTTTCTCCCGCGGAGCAGCTGGTAGTTTCGAACCGCTGACCTTAAGGTTCGCAGCCCGATTCGTAACCACTACACTACCAGAGCTCCTTTAGGGCACTATGAGTTGGAACAAACTCTGCAGCACACAGCCATTATCTATCTATACATATATTTATTTAATTTTGTCACTCTCGTTTACAGTGTATTTTTCTATTTTATATTAAGCTCCCTTCAAAAACAACAACAACAAAAAAATGAGTTGGGAATTCACTTACTACTATTTACTGAGCACCACAAACTATTTCCAGTGTCTCACCTGTGTTGGCTCATTGACTCTTTACAGTAGTTCTAAAAGAGTTCTATGTACCCATCTCACAGATGAGAAAATTGAGGCTTATGCTTATTATTATCCCACCATTGCACATCTGTTGAAGGGGCAGCAAGGGGACTTGAACATAGGTGTACTTGACCATTTACTTAATCTCTACAGGAAACTGCCTCCTGGAAATACCTTGCAGATACAAAGGTTGGATTTCAATTGTTGCGGCTGCCACCACCACCAAAGAATCAAATTCATATACTGAGTTAAAAATGTCTTTGGAAGTGGCAAAATACATACTTTAAACAATTACTTTTGGTCAAGTGTTTTGTCAAGAGGTTCCTAATTGCCGCACCTGTATGCGCAGAACTCGTTTCCAAAGGCATTTGTTTTCTATCATGTCGACACCCACAGAGTGAAGCATGCCTCTTGTATAAAGCACAGATCCTTTAAGCTGGCTAAAAAATCTCCTTCCGGATTTTTTAAATGATAGTGCTCTGAATCATGCTTTTTTTGGTGTTGATAAAGAATGAGGAGTTTGCTATGAACATATTTCTTCCTGAAATCAGAGTTCTTTCTTGTGATTTTGTGCTTATTTTAGCTCTATCAAGATAACTAAAGTATGCCTGAGAATAAACTTGGTTGATCATAGGGATTTCATATCAACAGTCCTAAACAGTTTTTGTCTGTTCCAGAACAGCTGCGCAGCTGTGGGTGGTTGAAGGTCCCTCTCATAGAGCGCATACACTGCTAGCATTGGGTTTCTGCATCACACTTGGGTCGGGTCTGCTTTTGGCCCACAACACACATATAAGTCCTCTCACCATGACCTTGGGCCCAATCATGTGTTACTTAAAATTCAGAGCATGTTATAGGGGTTACAGTGTGTCATGGGACCCAGCTTGCCTAGAAGTGTATGGGAAATGGCAGGTAGCCTAGATCTAGGCAGACAGTAGATCTGAAACAGGATTTCAGCAAAGTTAGGAAGGGACAGATTTGCACCCAAGATCTAGCAATGTTGCTATTGTAGTATCTGTGAGGTCTAATATCAGCAGCAACTGGAAAGCCCTAATAACATTTTAGTTTCAGCCTTCAGCAACAAGTGTTGCATTCATCCTTAGCTAGAACTCCTTACTCTTTTATACCAATTCAGATATTTTATTTTTGGTGAAAATATACATAGTACAACATACACTCATTCAACAATTTCTAAATGTATAATTGATCAGAATAGGGGTACCTTATTAATGTTGTGTCATTATATTTGCTATCTTTCCACTGTTAAATTAGATCCAGTGCCTCCTAAATTTCTCATCTATGCTTTAAAATAACTATTGTAAGTTTCATCTCCAGTATTTAATTTTTTAAAACTGGATAGGTGTAAGACAAACATCTTTTGTTAATTGAGCTACATTTGTTTGGATTCATGAAGATTTAAGAGTATAACTCCATGGCTGGGAGAGGGGCTATGGGCTGAGGATCTGGGGACAGGCTTGCAGGGTATACCTTTCCGTTGGTTGATGATGCATGGAGAGGATTGTAACCATGGCATTGAAATGATGTATGATAGGATGAATGTAAAAGGAATGTTCTCCCATGTAAACTATCACATAATTTGCAATAAAACATTAAAAAAAAAACAAAAAAAATTTACCACCTCAGAAACCCTTATACAGGGTTGCTATGAGATGGAACGGACTCCAGGGTACATAAACCACCACCGTTTGTACGCTCCCCCTCCCCCAAAAAAGTAAAACATGTAAATACTGTTGGCTAAGGGTGAACGGAGCGTATTATAATCTTGTAATCATTATAATGACTTGCTGAATGTAAACATGGTGATCTGCTATGTAAGCCTTCATTCAGTCAATACACATACACTCCCAAAGAGTATAGCTCCAGTTCAAAGTGTAAGGATTATTCCAGGGGACTAGACTGAGGGGATTCCTCCAAATCAGTAGGTCCAGTAAGTATGCATTTCAATAATTTGAAATTCATTTCCATATTCCTCCCACCCTCTTTTGATCAGGATACAGCAAAGCATTCAGGAATGGTATCCAAGCACTACCCACTTCTTTTGGTCTCAAGACAAACGAGGCTGTGGTGGTGGTTGTGTGCCATGAAGTGAGTTCCAATTCATAGCGGCCCTGTACGGGGTTTCCGAGGCTGTAAATCTTTTAGGCAGCAGAAAGCCTCATCTTTCTCCGGTGGAACAGCTGACAGTTTCGAACTGTTGACCTTGCAGTTCGCAGCCCGATTCGTAACCACTGTGTTACCAGAGCTCCTTAAACGAGGCTGTAGTTCATGGTAAAAGAGGCAGTTAGACCTCCGGTCTTGTTCTTTCTGCCTCTTTTGCTCCAGGAGAATATGTATCAGTTGTTCTATCTTGGAGGATTGCTTGCAAGATCTCCAGATCTCAGGCACCATTTTCTCAACTAGGAGGTAAAACAGGAGCTATAAAACAAAGCCAATTGACTGGACTGTCCCTAGATTATCCAGCCAGTGACACCAGCCTCGTGAGGTGTTTGATTGCCCCTGAGCAGATCAGCAGCTGCACTTTTTTTGTTGTTATTTTGTTCTGTGGTTGTTATAAAGTTATGTATAACACAACATGTACCAATTTACCCTTTTTCTGATGCACAGCTTAGTGAATCAGTTACATTATTCAAGTTATATAGTTACTACTCTTAATCAATGCCAATTTAGAAACATTCTTTTTTTTAAAGTTTTTATTGTGAATTGAATGATAGTTTACATGGGAGTACATTGGTTTTGCACTAATCATTTCATTGCAATGATTACAATCTCCTCTGTGCATTATCATTCATAAGTATTTACTTCTATTCCCTCTGTTACTGTTTTATTTATTTATTTTTTTTTCCGGGTGGGGGGAATGTACACAGAAACACTCAGGAATATATACTCATTAAACGACTAAAGGGCACATTCTACAAGCCTGCCTCCTGGCCGCCAGCACACAGTCTTTCTCTTTCCATGAGTCTAGAGTCCTCAGCTTCTCTCTCTCTCATGTCATCATGTCTTCTTCCATCTCTAATATCGCTGCTTCTCTGGATAGGGTCCCACATTCTGCTTTTGCTCTTCTCCCTTGATGATTCTAGCATTCTTTGTAATTTAGAAACATTCTTGACTTTATTTTATTCCTCTTCCTGTAACCGGGCAGCTCTTAGATGGGAGGATCAAACATAGGCCAAAACCTTGTAGAACAAGAGGATTGTGATCAATCTGTTGATTGTAGACATATTTTGTACTGATGGAAAGAAGAATGGTGCGTGTGAACACCTTTCATAAGACATAGTCTGAGAAAGAGAAAAGACTAGTAACATTTTCTCTGGTTTCCTCCCTGTCTCTCCCCCTTACCTTTATGCCTTAATTTGTTGCTAGATGGATAATGAAGTGTGTTGACTCTCTGGTAGAAGTATTAGAAATATTGCCAAGTGATAAATAATAGCATAACAACAACAGGAATAACCCAGCTTCACATGTATTGATGAGGTCATACAATCTGGCAAGCTCTAGTATAGTGGATTATGAGAAAGCATAAACAAACCCTACATAAAAAGACTCTGTACTGAGTGAAATGAATCATATGCTTTTCCCTGACATAGCTGTTCTATATTAAACGTTGTAGTTTCAAGGCTTGCTAGTTGGCTAATATTCTGAATCTGTCCCAGCCTCTTGGAGCTTACCTTATACATTCTTCTAACTGCTACTACTACTACCATTATGCATAATGCATTAACTACAACTTTTTGCACATCACCACCTTTGATCCTGTAAGAGCCCTGTCAGATAGGATGCATTATTATCTCTATTTTAAAAATGAGAAAACATCAGCCGAGAGAGACAAATGTACTAATCCAAGATGATGAAGTTTGGGCATCTATAAATAAATCAGGGACAGAAACATTCCTTTGCTTTTTTTTTTTTTCCCTATTTGTCTATGGTTGTTGTTAAGTTCCACGGAGTCGGTTCCGACTCATAACCACCCTGTATGTGTCTATATTTGAACCTGGACAATATGCCTTGTCCACATGTATGCATACACACACATAAACATGTATGTATGTCATTAAATCTTTATGTAGAACAGAACAGAATGTTGTGCAGCCTGTGCCATGTTCACAGTGGTTCTAGGTTTAAGTCTATTTCTGTGGCTATTGTGATAATCCATCTCACTGATAGAGTCTCTCATTTTCTCTAATTGTCTGCTTTACCAAATATGACGTCCTTTACCAGAAGTTGCTCTTCCCAAAAGACTTGTTCAAAGTAAGCAAGCTGAAGTCTCACTGTCCTTGCTTGTCAGAAATATTCTGGTTGTATTTCTTCTAAGACTGATTTCTTCATTCTTCTGGCAGTCCAGGGTATGGCCAATATTCTTGGTCAACAACACGGTTCAAGTACATGAGTTCTTCCTTTGATTTCCTGTTTCATTGTTTAGCTTTTACCTGGGTATGAGATGATTGGAAAGTTATGGTTTGGCTCAAGCACATTTCAGTCATCAAAGAGACATTTTTCCTTTAAAAAAAAAAAATTAAGGTCTTATTTTTTTAAGTCTACTTTTATTGTCTGGATACTAATTCCAGTGTTGTCCTTGTCTCACTAATTTATCAGTTCAGAGATGGTAAATTTGTAGTGTGGATAAACTACTTGTTTATCCCATGGCCTTGCCAGACATAGTCAATCAATCGTAACAATCTTTTTCAAGGAACCAGATTAAAATTCATCATCTTTTTAGCCCTTCTCTCTCAGCAGGCACTACAAATGGACTGATAGCATCTTCCGAGTTGAAATCTCTTTGCCCTTCTGTCCCAACCTTTTTTTTTTTTGATCACTTCAGACGTGTCCTCTAGCACAAATACACACAGTGATCACCTCAGTTTTCCCCAACATCAAAGTTTTATGACATCTTTGTCTGCAAAGATTGGTGGTAACTGTTAACAAGCTTGCTTCATGAGGTTGTAGATTCTCTTAATCAAAATCCCATTCCACTTTCTTTATTATGAAAATGAATGGTGGTGGTGGTGTGCCTTAGCATTGGTTCTGACTCATAGCAATCCTGCAGAGGGTTTCTGAGGCTATAAATCTTCACTGGAGCTAATGCCATAGAGTTCTTAATTTTAAAGTTTACAGCTCTTTGACAAATATTTTTGTAAGTTTACCATAACTTCACCCAAGTCAAATGACTGATTGTACTAAGTCTGCCACTTTTCAGGCACGGAATGTAACTCTGGCAGTTACATCCCTGGGACAGGCCTGCTGCTGGGACATCTATGAAAGAGACCAATGATCCTTCACTGTCCAGAGGCGGCCAGTTCCTTGGTTTCTGAATTCATATTACTGACTTTACACGGCACTTGCAACTCCCAAAATTTGATTCTAATAATGACAATGCCTCACATCAAGCGGGGATTTGACAACTACTCAGCTTGTTCTGTCATTATAAGCATCACAGGTGCAACACCTGTAGACATTTCTTGGGTTGTATCCTGGCTCTGCCATTTTGCTAATAGTGTGACCTTGAAAAAGTTATTTAACCTTCTAGACATCATCGTTGTAGTCTTGGTGTGGTGTTTTAGGATACACACTGGACTGATAACTGTAAGGTTGGCATTCAAAACCACCAGCTGCTCCTCAGGAACTCTATACAGGGTTGCTATGAGTCATGACAGACTCAAAGGCACTTAACAAAAACAATAACAAACATCTTGTTTATCATCTGTAAAATGGAACTATACAATGTCAACCTCAATGGGACAGCATGAGGATTATGTAAGATGAGGCCAAAGGAGACAATACTGAGAGTACCTGGTTAATGTGAATTCCAAAATAAGTCACTCTTTTCAACTTTCCATCAATATTTTCATTTTACAGCATAAACATTATGCCAATATTCATCAAATGAACAGATCAGTTTCTGTACACTACATCTTATGATTTTGGGGAAGAATAAAGATATGACCAATGGAATCCTGGTGTGGCACTGTAGGGTAAGCACTGGAGTGCTAACCACAAATCCATGGTTCGAATTCACCAGCTGCTCCTTGGAAATCCTATATAGGGAAGGATTTGAGAGATGGAAACACATCCTTTAAAAGTGTATAGACCTAGATGGAGGAACTGTCAAAAAAAAAAAAAAAAAAGAACTTCACATTTTGATATTTTTATTTAATATAGTTTTCATGTAGCGTAGTGGTTACGAATCGGGCTGCGAACCTTAAGGTCAGCGGTTCGAAACTACCAGCCGCTCCGCGGGAGAAAGATGAGGCTTTCTACTCCCGTAAAGATTTACACTCTCGGAAACCCTGTACAGGGTCGCTATGGGTCGGCTCCGACTCGAAGGCATTTAACAACAACAACAACATGATTTCTTAGTGGTTCGTTTGGACTTACCTTTATATGTTCATTTTATAATATATGTTAACAAAATTATAAAAAATTAAAATTCTTTTAAATCCCGTTACCCAAAGAGACACACTATTTCTCTATATATTCATAAATTTGGGGAATTATGTAAATTGTTGTCTTAGGGATTTCACCAGATTATACTACCATGGTGAAAGAAAGAGTGTCCTTTCTTCCCTCACTCCTTGCCAACAACACTGTTGGATTTTTGCCAATGAGGTAAGTCACATGACAGATTGAAATTGATGTAATTTATTTCACTCCTTGTAAGTGAAGCTAAGCCTTTTATTTATAGGATCACTTTCATTTGTCTTTTCTTTTTGTATATGATACTACCCTTGCTTTTGCCATGAAAGCTAAGCAGACTCTTTGTTTTGAAGTTGAGTTTATCAATCTTTTTATTAATGTGGTTTGGATTTGGGGGTGACTGTTAAAAAAGTCCTCCAATTTGAGATTGTAAATCTATTTCCCATGTTTCCTCTGCCCACATCCCACTCTTAGGATGGTGGCTTCCTCCCTTCCCTTTCTTCCTTCGTTACATATTTGATCCATTTGGATACTATCCTGGTGTAAAGTGTGAAGGGTGGATCTCACTTTATTTTTCATAAATTCCATAACTGTGTTAGCACACAGTTTCTCTGTTCTGAAATACTACTTTCATCGTATACTAAATTAAAATTTATGTTTGGGCCTATTTCTGTGCTTTTTTTCTGTTCCATTTTTCTATGTGTTGGTGTCATATTTCTTTTATTATTAATGACTTATTACATATTAATATCCGATAGAATGAGTCACTAATTATGTCTTTTCTACTTTAGAATTTTACTGGCTGTGTTGCTTTGTTTTTGTGTTCCTTGTACATTTTAGAAATTACTTTTCTAATTGCAAATTTATACCTCTGTCGTTGAGTTGATTCTGACCCATAGTGACCTTATAGTTTGTTTTACTTAAAGTAGAAATTTCCCTGGAATCACATTAATTTTTAAATGACTATGATGGGAGTTGACAATGTCAGAATTTAAGTCCATCCTATGCAAGGGAAATGCATGGCCTTCCTTTCCATTAGACTAGTCCTGCTTTGGCATTCTTGTGTGTGTGTGTGTGTGTGTGTGTGTGTGTGTGTGTGTGTGTATATATAAATATATATATATACTGAATGAATACCATTCAGTTGTGTTATTGTGATCTCCTGATTTATGTTAAACAAGACTTTTCAAGTTTGTTGCTATTTGTAAATATTTACTGGTGATTTTTGTAAATGATTTTTCCTCCTATATTTTAATTCTTTGATTTTTAAAAATGTATGTAGAGTCACTTTGTACTCTTGTGGGTTACAGAATTGAAATTTTTGACAGTAACTTTTCAGTTGATTCTATTGGTTTTTCCATGTACCTATCATATGGTTCATAACTATGCCCAGTTGTTACTTCTTACTTTCTGATCTTTGGTGTCCTGGTGTGGCATTGTAGGATAAACACTGGACCATAAGGTCGGTTTACATTGCAAGGTTGGTGGTTCAAACTCAGCAGCCACTTCTGGGAAACCTAATACAGGGTCATTATGAATAAGAACCGACTCAACAGCATTTAACAACAGCCACAGTTTTGATCTTTAGAACTCCAATTTTGGTATCCTGTATAAATGTGTTGTTCTACAGGTCTTATTCTTGACACTGTTGAGAATGACTCTAGTATTTCCTTATTAAGCATAAAGGAAAAAAAAAAAAGCCATGTATTCTTGTTTTAAGGAGTTCTGATAGCATAGTGGACTACAAGATGGGCTATTAACTGCAAGGCCAGTAGTTCAAATCTATCAGTCACTCCACAGGAGAAAGAGGAGGTTTTCTGCTCCTGAAAAGATGTATAGACTCAGAAACCATACACAGGGTCACTATGGGTTAGAATCAATTCGACAGCACACAGGCACTGCTACCACCACCACCATTCCTATTTTATTGAATATTTTTTCTTTATTTTTAATCAAGGAGGATTGCGGAATCTTACTAAAGGCCTTTCAGGAGAAATGGACATGATCACATGATTTTTCTCATATGATTCATTATACAGATAGATCTTGTAATAGTAAATAAGCCAGGATATTTTTTATGCCGCCGAATTGTGTTTCCTAATATTTTATTTAGAATTTGTGTGCAAATTTTCTTGAGATCTTTCCTTCGTCCTGTGTTTCATGCAAGCTTGTACATGCATTTGTGCAGCAAACATTTATCCAGTTTTGGAGACAGTGTTATGTTTCTTAACAAACAAACTGTGGAAGACTTCCTCCATTCTCTGTGCTCTGAAACACTCAATTTGTTGTTGTGAAGTGTCGCCAAGTCAGTTCTGATTCATATTGACCCTGTATAGGGTTTCCAAGGAGTTTCTGGTGGGTTTGAACCACTAACCTTCTGGTCCGCAGATTGGTGTTTATCCTATAATGCCATATGTTTAAAGGATTTATTAGAAGTCTCTCAAAAATAATTTGGCCTGTTTTTTTGTTTTGTTTTGTTTTCTGGTGGTAGCTTTTTGTAACTTTCCCTACATCTTTTATAGAAGTGATCTGTTTTCATTTTTTACTTCTTTTGATCACCCTTGTTAAATTACATGTTCATGTTCATATTTTTCAAAGAATATATTTGAGGACTCTTCTTAGATGTAATCCAAGATTCATTTTGTATTTTTTAAGTCACTGTCATTAAATTAAAGATGAATGTTTTTCTTTGTTTTTCAAAAAGTACATTACAATGTATTTTCCCACTCAGGTCGGACTCTTCTTAGATGTAATCCAAGAGTTTTCTGATTTTTAATATTTTCCCTTACAAACTTTTTTCATTCTTCTGTTTTCCTTCCATGTAAAAGTTCTGTGTATTTGAAGGTTAGTTACAAAAGTTCCTGTAAGAGAAGCTTACTATTACTTTTATTGGGACTGTGTAAAAGGAACATTTGTAACAGGTTGAACATCTAAATACGGACAACAAAGTAAGTTGTATTTAATTTTTAAATGTTTTAACTTCATTTTCCACAAACTTTTTGAAGTCCCTTCATATTTAAACATGGATACTTTATCCTTACATGATTTATTTCAGACTTTCAAGTTTTACCATAGATCTATTCAGGAAATTTAGTGTACACTGAGGTTTGTAATACCTCCCAAAGATCAGTGGTTGCCTCAGCATGCTTCAGCCAAACAAATTTAAATAATTTGTATAGAAATCATAATAATTACTGTTCATAACTTTGGTGTGATGATGTAGGATAAGCACTGGACTTCCAGGTAGGTTTGAACCTCAAAATTGGCCATTAAAACTCACCAGCTGCCCCTCAGAAACATCATACAGGCTTGCTATGAGTCGGAAAAGAATTGATGGTAATTTATTCACAACAACAAAATTGGGACTCAAATTTGAATCACATAAGTGATTCATCTTATCAGGAAATTTTTTATTAGAGTTTTATAGACTTTCATTTCTTTTAATATTACAAAGTTACAGTGTCTAAAATATTATAGTATATGGAATTCAATCGTCACTAGGTGGCTAAAACTGTTACACATTTGTCTAATGGTTGAGAGGTTGGTAGTGCAAACCCACCCAGAAACACCAAGTTAGGCAGATTTGGTAATCTGCTTCTGAAAGGTCATGTATCCTTGAAATCTCTGTGGAGCAGGAATCCAAATTCACTTGATAGCAACTAACCATCCATAGGCCAGAATAAACAGTGGGAATTTTTCCCCTTCACTTGGAAGTATCATTCATTTTTAATTTGAGAATCACTAAGATGGTTAGAACTGCTCAAAGTGTGTCAGAGTTTGCTTTGATTTCTTGAATACATTTGACCTATGAAACAAGTTATTCTGGTAACAGAAAAGGAAATCAAATAATTCAGCTTTCATTTGTTTGGTGGCTCTCTTGGTGCAGTGTTCTTTATGTTTCGGTCTCCTCTTGCTCCCAAGTTTAGCACAATGTGAATAGAAAATTAGTACTATAGAATTTCTGACTTGATTCAGTCTGGGGCTCTCAACACTTAATGGCGTTTGTGTGTGTGTGCTATATAATCTATATAATAAACACTGAAGAGGAAATGAAGGGCTAACTGAGCCAGCTGTGTTCATTCACTGCTAGTTGCCCTCAGACTCATCTTTATGAAGGGTCTTTTCATTATAACTGGCCTCTTCCAGCCCTAGGCTATTTTCTGACGACACAGATTCTAAGAGCAATAACATGTGTAATTTCAGAAGATCATCAAAATTGCTTTAATGTGTCATTTTTTCATCTTGACAAACAATTCTTTGCCCCAGTTATGGACTATTTCATTTCATAGCCTCTTTTACATTAATAAGACTAGGAAACTAATTCTTTCAAGTATATATCTTACATAATTTTTTAGATCTGATATGATATATGGTCAAATGTTTTTTTTCACAGTCTACACTGTATGCTTTCAAGACAGAATTAGAACAAATTGTTGAATAAGATAATGTACAGACAGTCCTTCAGAAAACAACTTAAACTGTAGTCACATTTTAAAGTGAAAAGTCTTTTAACATCTGAAACTTATGAGAGACTAGGTGAAACCCTGGGTGAGAATGGGGTTGAAGTCTCAGTGGGTAAACGTGTGAAAGCTCCTATCCTATTACTTTCTGGACTGTAACCCCAAGTACTCATGTTCTATTGAGCGTCTTGGCATAAGCTAGAAAAAATGAAGGCAAAGAAGTTGGCCCCCAATAACCAGGAAAAGATACCCTGGTGAATTTTTGAAGAGGGCCTTTCAGTAGAGAAGCAATGCAAGCTCCTCTCTGAGGACTGAGCTTTGTCCATGAATTGCAGACATCCACGAAACCCTTTCTATCTAGAAAAGGAGACTTTAGATGCCCATCTTTTTAGCCACATGTTTATTTGTTTTTAATGGTAGTCAGAGAAAACTGAACTTGCATTGTTTGTGTTTTTGTTTTGCTTCTTCAGCCTTTTTATAGTCAAAATAGCATCTTGCTTTTACAGATTCAAAGTTTTCTGGCTTCTGCGAGGTTGAGTCCAAAAGTATTGCTACTAGGCTTCCAGTTCCTACTTTTATGAGTCTCTTCCATACAAACTGTGACTAAATATGTTTATGTGATCAGTGAATGGCTGCACCCAAGTTCTCTCAGTAATACACTCTCTCTGTCTCCTCAAGGTGTCTAAAAAAAAAATAAATAAATAAAGTTCAATATAAACATTGACTTCCCTGGGAATCTGCTAGGCCAATTAAATTAAAGGCAGAGAGGTCAGCTCAGAAGGTTATGGGGACTGTTGTTTGGAATTCCAAAGGAGTACTCTTGATAGATTTTTCTCTAAGGACACAGGACCACATAGGAGCTTGTGATAATGAAGTTTTAAGAACACGGAAAATTGAATCGGTGAGAAAACGTCCAGGAAAGTTGTGTTGAGTAGTTTTTGTTTGTTTGTTTTTCCCAATAAATAATGAGCAAGGACAATACACTTGCTCATTCTTTAAAGGTAGCAAGGCCTGTCCGATTTGAATTTTGCTGTGAAACTTTACCCTATTCACCCTCAGATTTTATTTTGTCCCTTCAGACTTCTTTTTGTTTCCAAAAAATTTAATCTTTCCAAGATGCCATTTTGACATGATGTCAATCAAAGAACAGAAAATTCTTAAGGAAAGAGGTAGCACGATGGGAACACTGTTTCCCGAAGTGTACAGAAATAGATGGGAGGATATGTTGAGAAGCAGTACCTTCACATACCAATATTTTTGTTTAATAAGTTTCTATGACTTGGTACAAAATACATTTTGACATACCCTCATATTTCAAAGAAAAGATTATATCCTTAATAGAAACTTAAAAAAGTCATTGTATAAGAAAGATATGGAATTTAATATAAAGAACCCCAAAGAATGATTTACTTGTAGACATAATGGGTATTTTAGTCATTGTCCTTTAAGGCAATAACAAATTTCTATCAGGAAATAGGGTGGTTGAGGATGTAACTTTTTCTGTATTTCCCAGGGAGTTCACCCTCGGTTTTTTTTGTTTTTTTGTTTTTGTTTTTTGACATTATGATTCTAAAACTTGTGTTTATAAAGAGTAGATATGGATGTTGTATAATACACTCTTTGATAAGAATTGTTTGTTGATTCATTCCACTAACGTATACTGAATGCAGCAACCCTGTATAGGATTACTGAGGCTGTAAATCTTTATGGAAGCAGAAAGTCTCAATTTTCATATTCCTTTAATTGAAATATGAGAAAAACAATAACATTAAATGGATATGTATTGAGAACCTAAGTGTTGGGCACTATGCTATGTGCACAACTTCGTAAGTTTGTGTATTACTGTTCCCATTATTCACACGGGAAATGAGGGATCAAAGTTATGAAATGGAATACTTAATGCTATACAAACAATGAAAATGTAGTCAGGATTTTAACTCAGATCTTCCAAGTACAATAATCTAGCACACAGAAATGTACAATACAGTGAGAATAGTGTAGTGTGTGTGTAAGTCATTAAGCTGTTGACTAAACCACACATTATATTCAGGTAACATCTACAGTCTAAAAGTTCTTCTTTTGCATTTTAAATTTAGATTTTATTTATTATTAACAGGGTATAACTGATGGCGTGGTTACTTGTCAACAAACTTAAGTATTAAGTAAAAAAAATTGAATAAAGAACTAAATAAATAGAAATACAATATTTAAAGCTGATATGTAGATGATGGACCATGAAAACGATTACAATGAGGTCCACAATTGAGTAAATTGATAAATGAATATGTTGTTGTTGTTGTTAGGTGCCATCGAGTCAGTACCGACTCATAGAGACCCCATGAACAATAGAACAAAACACTGCTCGGCCCTGGGCCAACCTCACAATTGTTGTCACGCTTGAGCCCAGTGATCCTGCGACTTGGCCAATCCATCTTGCTGTGGGTCTTCCTCTTTTTCTCTGACCCTCCATCTTACCAAACATGATATCCTTCTCCAGTGACTGGTCCCTCCTGAAACTATGTCCGAAGTACGAGAGACGAAGTTTGACCATCCTGGCCTCCAAGGAGCATTCTGGATGCACTTCTTCTAACACTGATCTGTTTATTATTTTGGCAGCCCTTGGCGCTTTCAATATTCTCCAACACCATAACTCAAAAGCATCAATTCTTCTATAGTCTTCCATATTCGCTGTCCAAATTTCACACGCATATGAGGTTATTGAAAATACCATGGCTTGGGTCAGGTGCACCTTAGTCCTCAAGCTGACATCTTTGCTCTTCAACACTTTAAAAAGGTCTTGTGCAGCAGATTTGCCTAATGCAATATACATCATTTGATTTCTTGACTGCTGCTTCCATGAGTGTTGATAGCTGATCCAAGAAGAATGAAGTCCTTGACAACTTCTTTTCTCCATTGATAAGAATGTTGTTTATTGGTCCAGTGGTGAGGATTTTTTGTTTTCTTTACATTGAGATGCAATCCATACTGAAGGTTGCGGTCTTTGATCTTCATCAGAAAATAATTTAAGTCCTCTTCACCTTCAGCAAGTTAGGTTATATCACCTGCATATCGCAGGTTGTTAATGAGTCTTCCTCCAGTCCTGATGCCACAATTTTCTTCAACTAATCCAGCTTCTCCGAGTATTTTCTCAGCATATAGGTTGAATAAGTATGGTGAAAGAATATGACCCTGTCTCACCTTTCCTAAATTTAAATGAAAATAATTAATATTAAATTGCTGGTAAATAAGTGGTACAAAAAAGAGAGTTGAGAAAGATCGTTGGGCATATATGATACTAAGAATGTGATGAAAGTATAGTTCATAGGAATATTGAGAGACATAATAATGATGGATGACCAAACGATCATCAAAGAAATTCATTGCTTGAAACACTGGACAACTGTGTGAACACCAAGGAGTTTTCTTTGTCCTCCTTTCTTTGTTCTGCTCTTTTGGTATTGATTAATACTTTATAATACTATGTCTGAACGAACTATTGTATGGCTGTATAGGTTTTGGAGATTGATTTGAATCTGGACTTTGCCATTGATGAGGCAGTGGAGTCATATTATTTAAACATTTTGAACCTGCACTTTTTATATATAAAATGTAGGTAAACATTCGACCTAAATTGTTGTTATATGAATGTGAGTGGAAGAAATGAAACAAATGATAGAATGCTTCTATTAGGACGCAAAGCACATTATAGATTTGCAAAGTAGTAAGTGATTGGTATAAGTATTTTAAGTCCTGGTGTGGCACTGTAGCATAAAGTACTGGACTGCAGGTCGGTACAAACTGCAAAGTTGGCACTTCAAGCCCACCAGCCACTCCTAGGAAACCCTCTACAGGGGTCGCTCTGAGTAGGAGCCTATCCGACAGCAGTTCACAATAACAGCAATAATTACTATGACCAAGTTCTTAAGCTGATTTTGTGTTCCTTCTATCTTTAATTAGTCAACTTGCTAAAATGCTTTGGCTAATACCAAGAGGCATAAAGGCTGGACACATTAGTAATCTGAACTGTTGTACTTTGATATTCTTCTCTTTAGATTCAATAGTTTGGGCTCATCAAGTTTCTGAATACCCAGATGATTAGAAATATATATTTAATATATCCATTCCTCAAACAAAATGGAACTCTGACAGATTAGGAAATAGGCAACCAAACAGTGTCTTGTTCTCTGAAAATCAGTTTAACATACTAGAGCTGAGGCTATGATTGTTCACTTCTAGTTTTTCTATTTATTACCTATGTGGCTTTGAATAAATACAACTTCTCTGAGCCTCAACTGCTCGGGTCTAGTACCTACCTTTGAGGTTTAGTGTAAAAAATTAATATATAAGGGGGCTTCAAAAAAGTCCTTGGGAAAAATTGATTTAAAGATAATGGAATTTTCCCACCACCCTTATGAAGCCCCTTATAAATGTAAATCACTGAAGCAGTGCCTTGGACAATTGTAAGTATTCAAAACATAATTGTTATTGTTGTTGTTATGTGCCATTGAGTCGGTTCCGACCCATAGCGACCCTTTATAGGGTTTCCGAGGGTGTAAATCTTTACATAATTAGATGAAGTTAAATTGTCATTCCTTATTAATTTTCATTTAATTTCTAGTCAGGAGACTGATAATAATAAAAATAAAATAATAAAAGTGTTAATTTATTAGTATTTACCATTGGCTAGATAGTTAAGGTCAGCGGTTCGAAACTACCAGCCGCTCTGCGGGAGAAAGATGAGGCTTTCTACTCCCTCGGAAACCCTGTACAGGGTCGCTATGGGTCGGAACCGACTCAATGGCACTTAACAACAACAACAACAACAGATAGTTTTATATATATATGTAAAATCTCATTTAATCCTCATAGCAACCTGCAAGGAGAAAACTATGTTTCCCCATTTTGCAGATAATAAAATTAAGGTTGAGAATAACTTGACCAAGTCACACAAGTTACGCAGCCTGGACTCTAATCCAGAAGTTAGCAGTACAGTGCTTGGACTCAATGTTAGAAAGAAGTTTATTTAATGGCTGAGTCAGGAGAGGTCCAACACATCCCAAAACAAAGTGTGTCTGCCCTTTGTATTAGAATCTCAGACCCACTTTTTACCATAGAGTGAATGGCCAATAAAATACAAATATCTGCCTAATATTGAAGAAGACCCTCTGAAGTTCAGTATCATTTGTGAGTTGGTTACTATGAAAACTCAATGCTTTATATTTATTCTTATTAGTTTTATAATTGGACATTTAATCAATTTAAATTTGTCACTTTCAAATTATTTTTCTATATTCTTAAATATATATATTCTAAGGTATTTTTGTTTTATATTAACAACTTATATTACTGTGAAAAATATATGCAACACACAATTTTCTCAACAACATTAGGACTTTGTTCCATTACCAAATTAATAATTTTTTTTTTTCCAGTTTGACTAATACTATGCTTGAAAGTCATATCTGGTATCCTACAAAATCTAGTGCATTTTTTATTACACAGTAAAAGATGAATATTACACATTGGTGCTTACTTTATTTATTTGTTGATGATAAATAGATGGGTATAATGATGCATTGGAGTCCTGGTGTGGTACTGTGGGTTAATGTGTTGGATTACAAGGTCAGTATGAACCACAAGGTTGGCAGTTCAAGCTCACCAACCCTCGTAGGAAACCCTATACAAGGTCGCTATGAGTCGGAAATGACTCCACAGCACATAACAACAACAAAAATGATACATTGCTCTTTACAGAGATGGCTACCCAGACTTTAAACAACAATGCCGGACTATACAACATGCAACAGAGGCCAGTTAACCAGAGCTCTAAAATTAACTTTTTATCACATTTAACCTGTAAACATTTCATTGATTCTTCTGCCCTTCCTCCCTCCAAAATGAGAAATCTCAGGTGAAAACAGTCGCCATGCCTTTGTAGTCAAAAGCCAAAATCAAAGGAAAAACAACAATTCAGCGGTCAGGTGGTGAATTAGGAAGTCCAGTGGCCCTCACTTTGCACTTCTTCTTGCTTTTTGTCCCTCTTCTTCAGTCCACCCATGTTAGCCTTGAATAGGTTTGAATAGGCCATCTGAAACGTATTTATTTCTTTAGAGCCGATCATCTCTTTCCCTTCAGTTGCTCTTAGCAGACATTTGCTGCCAGAAGGCTCAAAGCTGTCCACAGTAGCTTTCTTGGAATGGGCTTAGTTGGACCGCCATATTTCTTCCGGGTGATGAACACGCTGCCCAGCACCCGGCACTTTGGGAGGAGGCTGGACAGCTCTGTCTGGAACTGCTCGCTCTCCAGAAGCCCCATCATAGTGCTAGAGATGTACCACTCCACTCCATCAGCATAAATGCTTAACACCATTGGTGTTTAGTTTTTAAAAAATGAAACCAAGTTTCTGTATCCCAGTTTTCTTGGAGTTTGGATCATCTGTTGAATGTTATAAAATTTCTGATCTTTCATTTTACGCGTGGACTTGAATCCTAAAAGCCTTCTGACAGCCTCTCTCTAACTTACTTTAATGGAAACATTCACTTGTGTTCAGATCAAGGTTTTGAATCAGTTTGAACCAGTTCAGTCATGGCTGATGAAGCAAAACTGGAACAGACCGAAATTTTTTTAAAAAATTGAGTGATCTGGAACACTAACTGGAATGGGAAAAATAATGGATGAAAACCCAGAAATGGGAGACTTAGAAAGGCATAGTGGATGACATCGGGTTAGAACCAGTAGTGTGGTGAGTGAGTCACGTTCTAAGAGACATGTTTAGCAGCCATCTTTGACCTGGGAACTGCTGTTCTCCTGTCTACGAAGGGATTTGTTTGCTATGCAGTGTGTACGCTGCCCTTATTTTCTATGAGGAAGGTTACGTTTCTAGCAGGGTTTGAACCCACAGGTTTTCCTGTTTGGGTTAGTGTTTCCCCACATTTAAAAATTCCGCTCCTTTCACGTTTCACTCTATTAGCCAGGGCTGAACTCTGCCGAACCAGTTTGAGTTCCTGGTTCAGACTAAGTAGTTTTATGGTCTATGTATTTGTGTCAAAACCAGCTATTTTCCCATTTGGAAAACCCATTGTTTTCACCTCAGGCTTTAGAAATTGATAAAAACTCATTTGAGAAACAAGGTGCAGTATTAAAAAAACTCAAGTCACATGGATCCAAATTTGATCTTGGGCTCATTAGTCATTGAAGAGGGTATCTTATTCATCAATCGGTGCTTATTTTAGTTATCTTTGTGTTATACAGACAGCTCCTTTGCTATAAACTTAAAGTATGTCTTCAAGTCAAAGTTGTAGTTCAGTTGGAACAGATGTATAGGGTTTCTAAGGTTACTTTAGTGCAAGGAAAGGCTGAAATCCTTTTCCATGCTTCAAAAGCTGCACATGCAGCAAGTCAAGGTGATAGCAATGAAAAATTGTTGCAAGTAGGGGTTGACTCAATCATTTCAATGTGAGACAAATTTACATAATATTAATGGGCATGTATGAGTTGTCCCTAAGTCAGATGTTGGTAACCTGGGAACTTACTGTAATTAAGTGTCTTTGAATTGGACCTATTTACCCTAAGGCAGGTTAGTGTTACTTGCATTTGAATTGCCTCCTTAATTCATTTCAAACATCAGTTTTCAATTCTTTTGCTGTATAAATTAATTAAACGAATTAAAGATGAATAATTACTGGCTCTGTTCCTATAGTAACAAATGTCACATTCTGACAGTTTCAGAAGCAAGGTTGGTTATTTTTGGCTTTCTTTGTTTACACTCTTAGCAATGTATTTTATTTTCTTCTTATTAGTCAATGAATTCTAAGCATTAGGAGACAAAGTTGAAGTTCTCTGGAAGGTAAATTAGCCTCAAATAAGGTCATTTTTAAGTTACCATTAATTTTAATCAAAGGAAAACAGATATTATAGCTTCCCATTTCTTTCAAGATTATGGTAATTTGGATATTAACATTTTTTGTTGTTATTGTTATCCCTTAGGACAGTGTCACAGGTCTTATGCATTTCACTTAAAGAAATTCCATAAATTAAAAGCAGGACAATCAGAACTATTTACTAAATTAATATTTAACTTAATATTTATGAGGAGTCTTGGTGTGGCACCATGGGATAAGAATGGACTATGAACTACAAGGTTGGCATTTCAAACCTTGTTGGAAACCCTATACAGGGTCACTATGAGTCAGAACTGAATCAATGGAACTTAACAATAAAACTTTTGAAGTACTTAGGATGGACCAAGGGTGCCTGGCGGTATAGTGGTTAAGTTCTCTTAACCTAAAGGCTGGCAGTTCAAACCTACTAGTCACCCCACAAGAGAAGCATGTGGCAGTTTGCCTCCATAGTGGTTATAGACTTGGAAGCCCTGTAGGCTGTTGAGAATCGATGTTTGGTTTGGTTTTGGTTTAAAGTAGACCATGTGCTATGGTAGCACCGAGGAAATTGGTATGAGAGCAAAAGTGTTTCCGTGTCAGACTTTAGGTTTGTAGTCTGGATAAGGTGAGACACATTTTCTACTTGGGCCTGTAGCAAGCTTCTAACTCAAACATACTTTAGGTGTTCCACCTCTAAATTTTCTACTACAGACCTGAGCAAGGCAGGGATGTGAAAGAGGGTCCTTGCTGTAATTATTGTCAAGAAGTTGGGGTATATCCAGAGAAGCAGTGACATCAGAGGTGAAGGCAGAGATGATGACGTGGAGAGATGGAGTGGCTGGGGACTCTAGAGTCATGGAGGGAGAAGGGCTGTGTGCTGGTGGCCAGGGGGCCAGCTTGCAGGGTATACCCTCTGATTGTTTGAATGATTGTATATTCCTGAGTGCTTCAGTGTACATAAAAACAAAAACAAACAAACAAAAAATACCACAGAGGAAATAGAAGCAAATACTGTTGAATGATGATTCATGGAGGGGATTGTAGCCATTGCAGTGAAACGAAATACTATAGGATGAGTGTAAAGCTTATGTTCTCCCATGTAACCTATCACTCAATTCACAATAAAAACTTGAAAGAAAAAAAAAAAGAAACTGGGGTACGACTAGGTGGTAAGAAGGAGAGGCCATAAATTAGCTTTGGTTAGACAAGTTTGTTATTTTGAGTTTTTTGTCTTTTCAGGAAGTTCAAACACTTCTGTTTTTCAATTGAGAATTAGTTGTGTCACTACTCCTGATTTTTTTTTATCTTTTTGAGGACAATGTTGAGAGGAGTATGTATGTTTATATGTTTGTATATTATGTGAAGGATTGGATATATTCATTTCTGTCTTATTGTTGTTGTTAAGTGCTGTCCAGTGGGTACAACATGGTATAAGAGGTCCAACATGGATTAGCTGAACTGGACATTTTCAACTCTAGATATGGGTGCTTTTGGCACTTAACACACTAAAGTAGTTGGTAGATGTTTGAAGAATGTGCGTATGTGTATTTTATTTATCCTGACATAGCTCTATTCAGCAAGGTACAATTTTATATGTTCACCTAATGCTTCATGTAGATTAAAATATGCATAAGAAAATGCAAAATATGTTTTATGCTCAGATTGTAATGTGAAAGCAGTTAACATGCACTCATCTATTAAGCACAAGTGTGGAGGCTTGAGTCTGCCAGAAACGCCTTGAACGAAAGGACTGGCAAGCTACTTTCGAAAACAGAGCCCTGAAAACCTTAAGGGGCACACTTCTGCTCTGACACACATGGAATCACCATGAGTTTGAGTTGACTCCATGGCAACTGGTATTTGGTATGGTATGTGTGTGTATCAATTTCAGTGTTCACAACAATCATATTAGTAGAACTAACTATATATTACACACCTATAAGTTCAAGTAACATTTTTCTTCAAGTCACAAATTACATGCAATGTCTTCTACAAAGCCTTCTTTTATGTTCCCCATTGTGGGAGAAGGGAGATACTATCTGCCTTGTTTCCCAAAGTACTTGATCTACATTGATTTTAGCGATTATATTCTTTTTGTATTTTTACTATTTGCACATTTTATTTCTTCTAGTAGGCAATAAACCCTTTGAGGGACAACCCTATCTCAAAGATGTGGCTGTCATGTTACCTAGTAAGGTGATTTACAAATAAAATAGCACGATAAATACCTGGACAGGCATTTGTATAGGAGATGGGGTATACACACAGATGGACAGATTTTTTTAAAGGCAAGTAACTTAAGGTTGATAAAAGAGATAAAATACCTGGAGGTGTTTTCTTGTAAGATATGTTTATTTAGAGGACATAGTTAATCTAGAAGTTTTAGAGGACTGAGGTATAAGTATGTAGAAATATACTAGGCATGTACACTCAGGACACATCATGACCAGGCTGTCTCCCTCTGTTACTTGTTTTCTAGTACAGCTAGGTTAGAAGAAACAAGAGGCTCTCTGTAAGAAGAAAGCAAGTCATCAAGGAACAACTTCAGGAGGTGTTCCAGCCCTTTGGTCAGAGATTGGTTTTTAACTTATTTTATGAAGCCCTTGGCATGGCATGCCCTCTCAAAGCTGGTATTAAAGAAAGCACAGAGACATGATCACTTGGTGCCTCCACCTTTATTCCAAACATTGCTTATTTTGCCTTGATTATATTAGGAAATGTATGATACTTTGTCCTTCAAAGAAGAGAAGTTTTCAAGTCAACGATTGTGATTTTAGGCAGGATGGATGGGGTGATGGTGGTCTTAGATGTTATTTGTGTTCCTGTAAGTCTGGTAGCTATCTTAGGTTCTACTGGAGTCACCAGATCTCCTCCCCTGCCTTTCTTCTGTGCATGACAATAGAGCACTGGCAGCAGAGGGAGGCTTCAAGAGTGTAAGGCTGCATATATTAAGTCTGTAAAACTTCAGGCAGGTTCTTCCATTCCAATAAATATGTACTCTAAATCAAAGTTTCAGCTATCAAAACTTGAGAGCATTTCTCCCATGAATGGGTGTACTTTAATTTAAAATGTTCAAAATTCCAGTAGGAGAAATCTCTCTGTCAAAAAACTTCTCTGTATTAAATGAGCTGTGGTTTTTGTACAACTGAGAAAGCATCCACAGCATTTGATGCTTTACAGTATTAATGGAAGAGGACGCCATAAGGTACACTTAGCTCCAGAATTCAGTGACTGATAATCCAATTTACAGGTTTTCAAACCTTTCATTTTCTTACATTAAGCTTTTTGGCCATTTGACAGCGTTTCTGTTTGACAAGATTTAGGTTAAATTTTGTTGTTGTTGTTAAGTGCAGTCAACTCGGTTTGACTTACAATGACCCTGTATTGGTTTGCAAGACTTTTATCATCATCTGTCTCCAGTGGAGCAGCTGGTGGGCTCGAACCATTGACCTTAAAGTTTGAAGTCCAGTGCTTATCGATCATTTGGAGCCACAGAGCTTCAAGATTAAATGTTAGTGAGATTTAAATCAATAAACCATGTGAACTATTACAGTTTCTTTAAAGGTTTGACAGATAAGGATGTTGAAACCCATGACTAAGTAAGATTTAGAACCATTTGTTGAGTTCCTTAATCCATGGTCATCCTTTATGTATACAAAACTCTGAAAAAAAAGACAACCAGGAATCGTACACCCAGAAAAACTATCCGTCAAATGTTGTTAAGTGCCACTGAGTCAGTTCCAACTCATAGGAAATCTTTTTAGGGTTTCTGAGGTGCACCTGATGGTTTTGAACTGCTGTCCTTGTGGATAGCAGTCCAGTGCTTATCCTGCAGCATCACATCAGGACTTCATCCCTCAAATATGATGGTGAAATGAGCACACTTCCAATAAACAGGTATTAAAGGAATTTGTAATAACCAGACCAACTTTACAAAAAATGCTAAAGAGTGTTCTTTGGATTGAGAACCATTGACAGGAGGAACAATCTGAGATTAACATTCATGACACCACCACCCAGAGCTCAATCCAAATATAGAAATACAGTAAGCCAAACCTACAAGATTGAAAATAGGGAACCAGAGATATTAATTTATAATGAAGTCAAATACAAAGCAAAAAAGATAATCGTGTGGATATAGAATTTCCAAATAACGAAACAGTCAAGTAGATTTTGAAATAAAATATACTGTTTTTATAAACAGGGAAGAAATTATTAAATTATAGAGTAACCTCAAAGAAAATTAATACACCTTCATAAAAAAAAGGAAAATCAGGAAGATTTAGTAAACATGAACACAACAGAAATGAAAAGGAAAAGAAAACTCACAAAGAAAAAGAACTCAGTGTAGAAAATTACATGGAACAAAGAAACCAGTACCACCACCAAAAATCATATAGCAAAATGATCACAATCATTTTGTGCACCAATGAGTCAATTCGGACTCATAGCAACCCTGTATAGGGTTTCCAAAGCTTTAAATCTTTACAGAAGCAGACAGCCTCATCTTTCTCTAATGGAGCTACTGGTAGATTCAAATAACTGTGCTTGCAGTTAGCAGCCCATTTCATATTCCACTCTACTACCAGGAGTCCTTACATATTGATAATTAAACTGAATATAGATGGATTAAATGTAGCAGTCCAGAGACAGAGAGGGGCAGAATGGATAAGAAACCAGGATCCTTTAATATGCTGTCTACAAGAGACACAGCTTGCACTCAAAAGATAAAAATAGACTAAAAATCAAAGGATGGAAAAATGTATCATGCTAATGACAATCAAAAACACATAGGAGTGGCAATTGTAATCGCTGATAAAATAGACTTTAAGGCAAAAACCCGTATAAGAGACAAAGGACATTATATCATGATGAAGGAGTCAATTGAGCAAGACGACATGGCATAATAAATATCTTTGCTCCCAAGGATAGAGTCTCAAAATACATAAATCCATGATCTTCCTTTGGTAAATTATTGTGAAAAAAAAAAATCAAGAAGTATTTCATTAGTACTGTTAAAAAAGCAACTCAAATTCTGTGCCCTATCATCTTTGATAAGAAGCAGTAATGCTAAATCAGAGGTGTGCCATTTAATGCAAATTTGATTGTTAACGTATTTCTGGTTCTTGGTAAAATTTCAAATGGATTAATTGTAAATAAAAAGGTTTTTGCATAGTGTCTTAATGGGTTCTCTAGAGAACCAAAGCAAATGAAGCTTATATATATGTGTCTATAGATAGACTTAGAGTCCTGGTGTGGCACTGTGGGCTAATGCATCAGACTGCAAAGTAGTTTGAACTGCAAGATTCATGGTTCAAGCTCACCAGCTGCTCCTTGGAAACCTATACAGGGTTACTATGAGTTGGAATGTACTCGACGGCACTTAACAACAACACAACATAGATAGACTTATCTCAGAGAAATGGCTTACATGGTTATAAAGGCTGACAAGTTAGAGATCAGATGTCAGGGTACTCCTGACTCTCATAACTGCACAGGTTGACAAATCCATGATTGGCACATAAAATGACAGACTAATGGATCACAGGTTGCAGAGGCCAGTGAATCATAAATTCAGCACGCAAAACAAAAGGTCACTGGCTCACAGGTTGGGGAGGCTGGAGAGTCACCAGATAATAGGCATACATCAAGTCACATGGAGCAGAGGTCAGACGGTGACTTCCTGAATGAGGATCCAGGGCAAGCAAAAAGGCTAGAAAGCTTTGGCAAAATGTCCGTATGTATAGAATGCAGGCCACATCCCTGAGGAAACTCCCCTTACAGTTGATGAACTGATCATATCAGATCACATCATGGAGGTGATTATGTTATATCACAAAGTGGAGGATAACTACCTCATTGCAAAATTGCCAAATAATTTATAATCATGGCCTAGCTAAGTTGATGCAGACTTCTAGGAGATACATTTCAATCTATGGCATTCTACCCTTTGAGTCTCCCAAATTCATTCTCTTGTCACATGCAGGACACATTCGCCCCATCATATCATCCCAGGAGTCTTAAAATGACTCCAAATTCCATTATGGGGGAAATGGCCTTTTGCCTGTGAACCTGTGAAATCCAGGATACTTCCAAAGTACAATGTTGCAGTAGGTTCAAGGTAGACGTTTCCATTACAAATAGGAGAAACTGGAGTGAAAGAAGAGGCATTAGATACCAAGCAAGTACAAAATCTAGCAGAATAATTTATATTAGCTTTCAATGCTTAAAAACAATCTTTTGTTCTTTGAGACCATCTAGCCAGTGACTCTGCCCTCTAGACTCTTTGGGTGATGGCCATGTCTTTGGATTCTAGGGGGAGGGCCTTAGGTTCAGGGCTTCAGTTCTATCTTCCAGGACCACTGGGATGGTGTCTTTATGCCCAGGACTTTGTGTGACCCTATTTTCCTAGTGCAGTTGAGTGATGAGCCCACTTCCTCAGCCCTGCCAGGCTCCATTTTTCTGCCCCTTTGGCATGGCTGCTCTGCCTCCACAGCTTTGGACAGAGGATCCAGCCCCATCCCTCTGGCACTTGTTAACTGCATCTGGAGTCCGTGAAAATCAACTGACTCCAAAACCTGGGAGGTCATGACCTCAGTCTTCAAAATTTTAGTGCTGTGGGACCACCTGCTGAGAACCCAGAGGTCATGGCCCTTCCCTTTGAGACAAACGCAGTTGTGCATCTTGTGCTCCTTGTTTCTTCAGATTCTTCTTCCTGCTTCCTTGGCATCTTGGCCACTCAGCCTCTCAGCACTCTGGGACTGGCCTGACCTCTGCCCTGTTAAGGCAAGTGTTAGAAAACTCTTTGTCTCTATCACTGTGTCTGGAGGCATGCAATTTTGTCATTAGCCGTGCCTGAAAGGCAGATTTGCCTAATGCAATACATGGTTTGATTTCTTGACTGCTGCTACCATGAGTGTTGATAGTTGATCCAAGATGAATGAAGCCCTTGAAAACATCAATCTTTTCTCATTGATAAGAATGATGTTTATTGATCCAGTGGTAGTAAGCGCCTTCCTCCCCCACTGCTGGTTTCCCTCTCCTTTGGCCTCATGGAAAATAAAAGGTAATGAATGCCACACCTCTAAATAAACTCCTCTTAAAACTGACTGTCTGATCACATCGGGTTACATCAGAGTGGTGATTATACCAGGGAGCTTCAAAAAGTTCATCTATTAATTCCATTTTTTTCCACAAGCTTTTTGAAGACCCCTCATATTAACTCATAAAATGGAGGATAACTACTTCATTTTATAACTGCCAGACTACATCAGATTGATACAGTAACTGCCTAACCACTGAGAATCATGAATTAGCCAAGTTGACACATATTTTGGGGGGACACAATTCAATCCACGGTATACATGAATCAATGAACTAAATGTCTTATCAATGTCATTATTGCAAAGAATCAGACTGTTTATTGCTGAAATTAAAACAACTACATAACAATTGCCGTCTTTAAAATAAATACCAGATAGTAGATGTATAGTCAGTATCTGTTGAACTGAGCTCCTTACATGAGGAAGTAATTAAATCCTCCTATTTAAATACATTGGAGTCCTGGTGTGGAGCTGTGGGTTAGTGCACTAGACTGCAAGGTCAGTTTCAACTGCAAGGCTGGTGGTTGAAACACACCAGCTACTCCTTGGAAACCCAATACAGGGTTTCTATGAATCGGCATTGACGGTAGAAATCAACAACAGCGTTTAAGTACATCACTTACTCCTGACAGGTAGAGAAATAAACAGAGAGACTGGAAAAAATAAAAACAAAATTCCAACCATGGGTATTTGATATCACATTTTCCTGGTTTAAAATAACTTTGTACTGACTGGAAATCCTGAACTAATATATTTTAAATTCACTCATAACCAGAGAAAATTGAAGTATTTTACTCTTGGAGATTTAAGCTGAAGATTAGTGAAAACATTTAGGGCAATTTCTGATGAAAGCGATCCTTTTCATCCTTAAGGACAGAGTGGCCACTAGTAGCCCATTAACCTACTGATTATGGAAGTAAATATTTACAGAAGATGTCAAATCTTTCCCTAAAAACTCCAAGCAAGTTCTTAGCTGTAGTCAATCATCTTCCATGTTGAGGTCTTTGGATCAGTGAGAAATTAATGAACAAATGACATTTCTGTAGGCAGATATTAAAGCCATCATCAGTAGTATTGTATTTCTGCTTTCAGTTAAAATCAGTGTTTTTGGTAAAATCAGTATGGTTTCATTTTAAAAGCCCTAAATAAAAAGTGTTAAAGCACACATTCTATCAAAACTTCAACGATGCATCTAATCCCAACAATAATTCAGCAAGCATGTTTGGATGCCAGCAATATGCAAGTAACTCTACTAAAAGTCACTACACTGGGAGTATATAAATGAATAAGATTTAGTTCCTGCCCTCAAAGTGTTTACCATCTAGTAGAGGAGATAATAAATGTACTTATAACTGAGAGAAAGAATAGCATTCACTTATTAAAATTCATCAAGCCCTTGATTAAAGTTCTTTCAGGTTCCTAATCGTCTTTACTATGAAATCCAAAATCTTTAGCGTTAATAACTTTATATAATCTGTCCCCTGCACACCCTTCTGCCTATCTACTTAACTTCTCAACATATATTTATTGAGCACCACATTTGTTCTAGATAGCGTGTTCAGCACAGAGGTGTTAAACAAGATAGACAGCAGTTTTCCCTTTGCGGTCCTTATATTTCACAACTTTTCCTTTGACAAACATTAAAATCCAATCACACACCTAACAATTCTCAGCATTAGGTATTCAGTGACCTCTGTGATTCTGGAAACTGGTTTTGTTTCTACTGGGTATGGCTTCTGCCATGTTTTCAACCCAGTAAATTCCCCATTCTTTCCGTTTTTATCCCACATTTTTATACCTACTACTTTTATGGCATATTTTTTGATACCTACTTCCTTCATGGGTATGGCCCTGGCATTTTATAGCATACCTCTTATTTGACTTAATGTTGCTGAGCAAGTGATATTTACTATACCAAGAGAAGCTGAACAGGAAATAACTCATTCATACTAGAGCCATGTTTATTTAGAATGGGACCATTAAACAGTGTGTGGGAGATACACGGTTTAATATCATAATCTGAGATTACGGACAGAAGAGTTTTCACCATTCCTACCACCAACTAGTCAAGGAGATAGATCAATGACCGGTCCCTGAAGGAGAGAGTTGTCTTAGGAGAAGCAGGGACAGTCAGCAGAACACAGCCAGGCCCAGTGCCTCAGAAAGAAGAAATAGGTAGACTTCATTGTTTTCCTCCTACTTTTCTGTTTTTGAGAGATGACCACAGTAGGCTAAATCCCAGTAGAAATCTAAGTGCCAGCAAGTTTTTCTGGTAGTCCCTACAGGCCATTATGCTGGGAAAAAGAAGGCTGACAAGTGGAACAAAGGATATGCATGGGTAAGGGAAGAAATCTGCCTCACTTACACATGTGCAACATTTTCCACACTTTTAATTCCTTAAAGTGGATCTGAATTCACTGATAATCCCGAGACCTAGGACAATGTCACGAATATAGTTGTTGTTAAATGCCATCGAGTCAGTTATGACTCATAGCTACCCCTTATAGAATTTCTGAGGAGCAGCTGGAGGGTTTGAATCGCTGACCTTGTGATTAGCAGTCCAGTGCTTATCTTATATTGCCACAACAGGAGTTCCCTAGAAAATAGTAGATACATGTGAAGTGTTTTGTTAGTTGGTTTAATGTTAAAAAGAGCTGTGCAAAGAATGCTAACTATGTCTGCTTCAGTAGTTATTCATATTAGATGGTAATTACTGGTTTATTTTTTTATTTCATCAATAAGTCATCTGACTTCTTCAGAATAATGACATAGATTGACATTTAGTTCATTGATTTATAAGAATCATGGATTGAATTGTGTTCCTCCAAAATAGGTGTCAACTTGACTCAGCCATGATTGTCAATGATTTTGGTAGTTACTGCATTAAAATGTTTGGCAGTTATGAATTGATGTAATTAGCCTCCATTTTGTGATATAATTTGAGGGGGCCTCAAAAAGTTTTCAGAAAACTCATTCCAAGACTGAAACTCAAAGGGAAGACATGAGCAGGCATGTAGTCTTGCTGGAGACCATGTTGGTCTTACCAGTATGCGGAGGTGGGGGAAAAACAGCAATGAAGTTGTGAGCCAAGTCCGA
>NW_006408521.1:9925513-9928255 GCF_000296735.1 Chrysochloris asiatica | reverse complement strand
ACACACACACACACACAAAATGATGATGCATGGAGAGGATTATAATCATTGCAATGAAATGAAATACGATAGGATGAATGTAAAGCTGATGTTCTCCCATGTAAACTATCACTCAATTCACAATAAAACTTAAAAAAACAAAAAAAACCTTGTTGACAGGTGGACAAAGTGTATTGAAAAATAAGGAGGTTATATTAAAAAAAAAAAAGATTTGTCTTTTCTAAAAGTAGATTAAAATAAATTCTTCAAAAAAAGTTTGCAGAAAAATGGAATTACAACAACAACAACAACAGAATTTGTAAAGAATCTCTTAAAGCCTTCACAAGGGATTTGGTAGCAGGTACCTTGGATATCCTGTCCAGATCCCGATCCTATGGACACCCATCCCCCAGTTGCTGGTGCTGGGGGTGCTAGTTGTTAAAGGTTCCCACCTGTTGTCTTTGGTGAGGTATTGCCCGTGATTGAGGGGAGATGATTGAGAAGTCACACATTTCTCTGAGGGTGGCCCATGACTGATAGTCTGACTGGTCAGCATTCTTACCTTGGGTTGGGCCACCTGTTTCACATTCTATGCTGAAGTGTTCCTGGTGGGGTGTGACAGAAGCTAGCTACTCCCCAGAGGGTTAATAATGTCGCTAAACATCTCTTGGATGGTATAATTCATGCTATAAAATGCCTTTTAGGGGCAGGCCGACTTGTGTTTAAGCCACATCTTTGCCTGACTCCTCCCCCTGTTGTAGCCAGCTTTCCTCTCTCCCCTATAGGTTTCTCTTGGGAGCATTGCAAGAATCCTTATCTCAGGCTCTGCCCCCAAGGGAATCCTATCTAAGATATACAGGGAGAATAATAAGGCAAGGGATGCATACTGTAGTAAAAGAATAAAACAAGTATGCAAATAATGTAAGCTAGACCATAATGTAATTGAAAAGAGTTGCAAAGATAATGCTATGGTGTTTTAAAGAAAAAAAATACTTTACCTAGATTATGTTGTTGTTGTGGTTATGTGCCGTGGAGTCAGTTCCAACTCATAGCGACCCTACACAGGGTTTCCGAGGCTGTAAATCTTTACGGGAGCAGAAAGCCTCTTCTTCTCCCGCGGAACAGCTGGTAGTTTCAAACTGCTGACCATGCAGCTCGCAGTCCGATTCGTAACCACTACGCTACCAGAGTTGGGGGTATAAAATCTACGAAGCTGGATATCCCAACATTTGTTGGAGAATTGTAAGTAGGCCGTTTTACCTGGTACAGAGTAGGAGGCTATGATAGAGCCATATCATACATAGTACGTCTTCAGAGTCAGGCGTTCTTCGTTTGAAAGGAGTGCAAAGTCACTGAATGTTTTGAGCATCGCAGCAATTATGCTGTCGCCGCGCTTCTCAAGCTATGCCTGGCTAACTGCGTTGAGTGATGGGAAACAGAAGTTGGAGGGACCAGCAAGGAGGCTAATGAGTTAACTGAGAAATCACATGATGTTACACAGTGACAAGTGGTGAGAAACAGATAGAAGAGCAATTTTGGAAGTACGGGCAGACCTCAGAGACATTGTGGGTTTAGTTCCAGACTGCCGCAATAAAGCGAGTCACACAAAGTGCTTGGTGTCCCAGTGCATCTAAAAGTTATGTTTACACTATATTGTAGTCTATTAAGTCTGTACGAGCATTATGAAACAGTTTGAAATATTATGAGAATTACTAAATGTAATGCAGTCATGAAATGAGCACAGGCTTTTGGAAAAATGGCATCAACACACTTGATCTGATGCAGGGTTACTGTTGTTGTTGTTGTTGTTGTTAAGTGCCTTCGAGTCGGTTCCAACCCATAGCGACCCTGTACAGGGTTTCCGAGGGTGTAAATCTTTACAGGAGTACAAACCTTCAATTTATAATAAAAAAAAAACCCACCCCAACCTGCAATAATGAAACAAGGTGTGCTGTAGAATTGACGGGACTTGGCAAGTAATAGGTTGTAGAGAACAAGGGCATGCAAGAATGATAACACAACGTGTGTCTCAAGGGTGTGACCTTAATGCCTTTCCAGAGTGATAGGGTCTCATCAAAGTGTACAAACGTTTAACATCTTGTTATAAAATATAAATACTGAGTTTCATACTGTTTTTGAAACCTTTGCTGATTTAAGAGAGAGAATCATATTTTATTGGGGGTTTTTTCATCCTAAAATTTATGAATAAAGGTAACAACATTACCTAAGGTTTATGTACCATATCTGTCATGGGCTGAGACAGGTGAAGAAGCACTCCTATCGGTGTGTTTTTATCTCCCTGCACATGAAGTATGGAAAGTTCTTACTCCCATAAGCTTGAGACAATATTCTGTGTCTCATGAAGATTTGTGATAAAGCTGTGCTCACTCTGTTTTCTGACTATAAACAGAGATGGAATTGGATACCCAAATGGAACATTTCTAACAACCAACGGGACCTTAGACTATGTGCTGATAGTAAGGAAATACCTTGTTTGCAGGTTCCTAGGGCAGTATTTTGGAAAGTCTTTGGGGATTGAAGCGTTGCGATTGAGTCCTGACTACACCAACAGTTAGTTTGATTGTACTTGGGCAGTTAGTTTGATTGTACTTGGGCAGTTAGTTTGATTGTACTTGGGCAGTTAGTTTGATTGTACTTAGGCAGTTAGTTTGATTGTACTTAGGCAGTTAGTTTGATTGTACTTAGGCAGTTAGTTTGATTGTACTTAGGCAGTTAGTTTGATTGTACTTGGGCAGTTAGTTT
>NW_006408521.1:9905342-9925413 GCF_000296735.1 Chrysochloris asiatica | reverse complement strand
TATGAGAATTACTAAATGTAATGCAGTCATGAAATGAGCACAGGCTTTTGGAAAAATGGCATCAACACACTTGATCTGATGCAGGGTTACTGTTGTTGTTGTTGTTGTTGTTAAGTGCCTTCGAGTCGGTTCCAACCCATAGCGACCCTGTACAGGGTTTCCGAGGGTGTAAATCTTTACAGGAGTACAAACCTTCAATTTATAATAAAAAAAAAACCCACCCCAACCTGCAATAATGAAACAAGGTGTGCTGTAGAATTGACGGGACTTGGCAAGTAATAGGTTGTAGAGAACAAGGGCATGCAAGAATGATAACACAACGTGTGTCTCAAGGGTGTGACCTTAATGCCTTTCCAGAGTGATAGGGTCTCATCAAAGTGTACAAACGTTTAACATCTTGTTATAAAATATAAATACTGAGTTTCATACTGTTTTTGAAACCTTTGCTGATTTAAGAGAGAGAATCATATTTTATTGGGGGTTTTTTCATCCTAAAATTTATGAATAAAGGTAACAACATTACCTAAGGTTTATGTACCATATCTGTCATGGGCTGAGACAGGTGAAGAAGCACTCCTATCGGTGTGTTTTTATCTCCCTGCACATGAAGTATGGAAAGTTCTTACTCCCATAAGCTTGAGACAATATTCTGTGTCTCATGAAGATTTGTGATAAAGCTGTGCTCACTCTGTTTTCTGACTATAAACAGAGATGGAATTGGATACCCAAATGGAACATTTCTAACAACCAACGGGACCTTAGACTATGTGCTGATAGTAAGGAAATACCTTGTTTGCAGGTTCCTAGGGCAGTATTTTGGAAAGTCTTTGGGGATTGAAGCGTTGCGATTGAGTCCTGACTACACCAACAGTTAGTTTGATTGTACTTGGGCAGTTAGTTTGATTGTACTTGGGCAGTTAGTTTGATTGTACTTGGGCAGTTAGTTTGATTGTACTTAGGCAGTTAGTTTGATTGTACTTAGGCAGTTAGTTTGATTGTACTTGATTGAACTTAAACTCTGTGGGTCTGACTTCAGGACAGTACTTTCTTCAAAGATTTGCTTTGAGGACATTTAAAACTATGGAGATATTTTTTCCTTATACTTACAGAATAAATGTTGGAGAGTTTTATTCATGTTGGTCTTACATCTTCGAGGCAAAAACTATTTTTTTTAAGTATTTTTTCTTTTCATCATATTTCCTGGCACACAGTAATTGTTCATTAAAGCTTGTCATATGGATAAATGAATTAATTTTTTCCTTTGGTGGTCTAAGCTACAGTCAGTGTGTGTACTTCATTCTCCATTACTCCCTCAGAAATAAGAAACAGGAAAAGAGAGGCATATTGGGAGTTTTCTGATATTAAAAGCTACTTTCTTCTCCATCTGTTTTTACTTTACTTGAAGACTTGCGTATTTCATCTAGGATGGATGAAATTCGTTTCCCCCTATTTGTAAAACACTGTATTATTTTGGATGTGCCTCTGGATTCTATTACTGTTATTTAGACAGCAGTATCCTGTTGAAGTAGGAGAAGCTGGATTAGCATATGGAAGGACTGTTGTTGCATATTTTATTTTACCTTTTGGCATTTCCAAAAAATGATAGGAAGATGAAAAATGACCTGCTCTTCAATATCCCTTCCCTCTCCCACTGGTGGAACAGCTTGTTCCTATTATTTGAGCAGCTTTGGATATGTGTGTATGTATGTGAATCATTTTGTATGTAGAGAGTCTCTTTAGGCCTATAGGTCTCCAGCTTCAGGTACACTAGACAAGTAATACTAGACAGGTAAATCCTTTAAAAGAAAACAAAACATAAAACCTAACAGATTGTGACACAGAAAAATGAAATGAATTTTGCAAGTTAGTGGAGACTGAAAGTCACTTTTCTAGTTTCACCTGTTGACTTCTCACAAAACCCCACTGAACCTTTTAAATGTTATATACCAACATCCCTAAGAGAGTATTCTTCATAGCCCTTGAGGTATGTGGAGACATGAATGTGCCCTGTTCAACTTTAATTTGAGTTGTCTAAGCCCATGTTCTTCCTTTATGGTTTTCTGACTCCAGACCTTTGTACGTTTTGTTGTGATATTTGACTTTATCTTCTCGAACTGACCTTTGAAATTTTCTGTTCAGCTCTTGGTACCTCCCATTTCTTCCATTTGCTTTAGCATCTCTACGCTGGGGAGCAAGCTTCAGTGTCTCTTCTGACATCCATTTTGACCTTTTCCTTCTTTCTTGTCTTCTTAATGCCTTTTTGCTTTCTTGCTATGATGTTCTTGATGTCATCCCACAACCCTTCTGGCCTTTGGTCTTTAGTGTTTAATGTATCAAATCTGTTTTTCAAATGATCCTGTTAAAGACCTTTTTAAAGTGTTGAAAAGCAAAAATGTCAGCTTGAAGACTAAGGTGCACCTGGTCCAAGCCATGATATTTTCAATAACTTTATATGCATGCAAAAACTGGACAATGAATAAGGAAGACCATAGAAGAATTGATGCTTTTGAGTTATGGTGTTGGAGGAGAATATTGAAAGTGCCATGGGCTGCCAAAAGAACCAACAGATCTGTGTTGGAAGCAGTGCAGCCAAAGTGCTCCTTGGAGGCCAGGATGGCCAAACTTCGTCTCTCATTCTTCGGACATATTGTCAGCTGGAGAAGGATATCATGTTTGGTAAGGTGGATGGTCAGAGAAACAGAGGAAGACCCCCAGCGAGACGGATTGGCAAAGTGGCAGCGTCAATGGGCTCAAGCGTGGCAACAATTGTGAGATTGGCCCAGGATCAGGCAGTGTTTCGCTCTGTTGTGCATAGGGTCGCTATGAGTCTGTACCAACTCAATGGTGCCTAACAACAACAACAACAAAGCCCATGTTCCCATTGATTCTCTCTGTCTTAGGCATAAATGGATTGGAGCTGGGCTTCTGTCGCTCATGTCTAAGTTTATTGGCAAATGCACTGGCCTGCCCAGTGTTCTAATTAGAGACACGGCTTGCGCTTTCTAAATGTGACCTGTAGTTTTCATATGGATTTGATGCATTTGCTCACATCATTGCCTTTCTTACAGAAGCAATCTGGACTAACACTCTAACAGGTAAGAAAAATGTGCAAAAGTTAACCATCATATAGTACAGAAGGGAAAAGTTGTAAGAGAGGAATTAAAAACAAATCTATAGACGCATAGATGAGAAGGAAAATTGTGTTCTGGTAGCACAATGATTAACCAAAAGATCGGCAGTTCAAACTGACCTAGTGGTTCCATGAAAGAAAGATCCAGCTGTCTGCTCAACAACTCATCGACACCCAATATGACCAACAGAACAAGAGGGAAAAGTTTACTAGAGGGGGTGCTTTCAAGCTAACTAGGACTGCTAGGCAGAAGTTGGAATAGAGTGTTAGTCCTGATTGCTTCTGTTTATCTCAGTATTCTAGCACTTGTCCAGTGTCTGGACACTGAGTTGGAAACTAATCAACATTTGTTAAAACCAGCAATATTGAGAGATTAAGTATTCTTCCTTCAATGGAATTGCATGCAATGTTTTCATTTAACGTATTTTAAACTTCAACAGCAGGGGAAATAGTCATACTTTGGTTGTTCAGTATTTTTTCTTGTGATTTTTATTGTATTTGTTCTAGTGAACGTAACTCATATGCATAGCTCTGTCGTTCTGTTTTTCACATACCATCATTTAAGAGGTTATGAGCTGTCAGTAATGTACCCATTACCAAAGATGGAGCCACAAATGTGCCTTCCATTTGCTTAAGTCAGAACGAGAAGCAACGTTCTTCAATGTCAAAAATACACCGTAAAGGATATAGCTCTTTGAGCTATGCAGAACTTTTCAGCCGCTGTACTGTTGAAACTTGAGACCAGCTTATAACTGTAGTTTATGTCTCTTTTTCTTGCAAAGAAGGTGGAATGAATGGCCTTACCTAGTTCACATCTTGACAGTTTTTCCAACTCAGAAAACTGCAGCTTTTTCTGGAAGTAACACTCAAATATAGTCATGACCTTTTGGCAGGACTTTACTAATTGGTACAGGGCAGTAATTGAATATACAAAACAAATTGAGACAAAATCTAGCGAGAACATCAGTTCATATGATGGAAGCAGCTTACACATGCATTTTAACTAGACTTACAAAATTGTGTTTTGATTTTTTTGTTAGAAAACTGGGATACAAGTTGATTCAAAACATTACAGCTTGGAGTTGTTTGAGTAATATTTACTACTACTGAATATTTGTAAGAGTAAATCTGGTAAGGAAGTCACCATTATGTATTTATTCATTGGTATGTTCAAGTGCTTCTAATTTCAGTGCTAGGGAGTCTGAGCTCAGCATGTCAGAGTGTGGGAATTGGCCAGGGCAAAATGACTAGGGAGAAGGGATTTTGTTCCAGATCATTAATATCTATTTCCTGTCTTTATAATGTTCTCTAAGCTACCAGTTCTCTCTGAAGGAAAGGAATTATCCTGATTAATTCTCAGTTCTTTCCCTCCTTTCCTATGTTAGTGTTTTGTTTCCTTTTTCCCTTCAAAAAAGATGTAAAGGTGCCCAGGGCAGCTTATATTCCCCAAATCTCTAATTCCTCACCTGAGTGAATGGAATGAAAAGACGAGGCGGTCCCACGCCTTCCCTAGGTCCTTCAGGTGTGTACCAGTTGGGAGCTTAGGAAACACCTCGGCACCCTCTTTCCCTCAGGTGTGCCTCAGCAGATAAAGTTTGTGGTTTATTGACTACTACTCTTTGTTTTCTCAGGCTCTTGAATTGGTTTTTCACTTAGCCATTCCAGACATCTGCTACAATGTCCTACTTCCCTCAAGATTCTGTCCCACTCGCCTCTTCTTAAGGACTCCTGGTGGTGCAGTGGGTTAGGCATTGGACCCCTAACTGCAAGATTACCAGTTCAAATCCACCAGCCCCTCTGCTAGAGAAAATGAGGCTGTCTGCTCCTGTACAAATGTACTCCATCCTCTAGCATCACTGAGATGCTAGCATCACAGAGCCAGCTTGATGGCAGGGAGATTTTGGTTTCTTTGACTTGTGATGATTTGTATGCTCCACAAAATCCTCCTTGCAGATAGATTATAGATCAGTGGAAGCTTGCAACATTTTCCAGTTCCTGGAATTCATACAAAATATACAGGATATTGTGTTGGCTAATTTTATGTGTCAATTTGGCTAAATTATGGTACCCAGTGGTTTGGTCATAACACTGGTCTGGATGTTGCTGTGAGGTATTTTGTAAATGTAATTGATATGTGCAATTGTTGTTGTTGTTAAGTGCCATCGAGTTGATACCTACTCATAGCGACTCTATGTACAACAGAGCAAAACACTGCCCGGTCCTCGGTCAACCTCACAATTGTTGCCACACTTGAGACCACTGATGCTGCCCCTTTGCCAATCTATCTCATGTGTGTGTGTGTGTGTGGGGGGGTGGTTCTACCTCTTTTTCTTAACTCTTCTGATAGCGTAGTGGTTACAAATTGGGCTGCAAACCGCAAGGTCAGCAGTTCAAAGCTACCAGCTGTTCCACAGGAGAAAGATGAGGCATTTTGTTCCCATAAAGATTTACAGCCTCAGAAACATTGTACAGGGTCGCTAGGAGTTGGAACTGACTCGATGGCACACAGCCACCACCAAGTAAAGATTGCCATTGAAATGTAGCTGGGCCTTATCCAATCCCTTTAAAACATTAGGAACAAAAACTGAAGTTCTCCCCAAAGAATAGGAGTTCTGCCTCAATTTGCTGTAAGTATTTATTGGAGTTGCTCGTCTGCTACGTGGACTACAGGTTTGAATTTACCAGTTCCCATAATCATGTGAACCAATTAGTTAACATGAATCCTTTACTCTTTGGTTATGTGCCGTGGAGTCGGAACCGGCCCATAGCGATCCTGTACAGGGTTTCCAAGGCTGAAAATCTTTACGGGAGCAGAAAGCTTCATCTTTCTCCCGCGGAACAGCTGGTAGTTTCGAACTGCTGACCTTGAGGTTAGCAGCCTGATTCATAAGCACTATGCTACCAGAGCTCACTCTTTGGAGAACCATAATTACTCAGTTGGTGCTTTTCAGTACTACCGTATGTTCTTACCTTCCAAGCTTCAGCCAAAAGGAATCTCTTCCCTGATAAATTTACTAATCCTGCTTTGCATGATAGCTCCAATGTAGACTTCCAGTGCAAGTTTCAAACGGGCTTTTTGCTGCATGGTGTTATTATTAACTCAGTGCCTTGCATGAGCTGCTTATAAACCATTTAACTTATATTGGAACGAATCTCTATCTTTTCCTTTACCACTTCCAAAGTTTCCATTTTCTAGGCCACTAAGAATACAAATACATGCTATTGGCTCTCCTCCTGAAGAAGTAAAGGACATTATTTTTGATTCTCAGGATTTCTCTGGTAGAAATGTAGGGTAACTATAGTGTGTAAGTAAAAAATAGTATTGCTGCTGGGCTCCAGTTCATACATACACACATTTATTCTATATGAGCTATGTTTAAACATGCCTTTGTGATGAGTGAATAGGTGCAGACAAGTTCTCTCAAAAATATGCTTGTCTTAGTTTTCTTAAGGTACCTTAAAAAAAAAAAAAAAAAAAAAAAAAAAAAGTCCAACCAAAACAATGGATTCCAAGGGGATCACTGGGCCAGCTACATTTTGAGCAGGGAGGTCAGCTGACAAGGTTATAGCAAGTGCTTTCTGTGATCCCTAAGGGGTAATCTTGATAAATTGAGTTGAAGGATAAAAGACAGGAGCTTCTTATGAAAATGTTTTCAGAAAATTGAAATATTGCATTGGAGAGAAAAAGGCCAGAAATTTTGGTGAGGAACTTTTCCATCACTGCATTGTTCCTGCTCTTCTTTGAGGCAAGGGCCTTCCAAAGAACATTTCACTGGGGAGCCTTAGCTCATCCACCCTACACTCCTGATCTTGTCCTCTGAGGCTTTTTTGTTGTTATTCCCAAAACTCCAAGGACATTTAAAAGGAATACAAGTTGAGCCCAGGAGCTCTGTTAGTGTAGTGATTATGAGTCCGGCTGCTAACCTCAAGGTCAGCAGTTCGAAACTATCAGCTGTTTCATGGAAGAAAGATGAGATTTTCTGCTCCCGTAAAGATTTATAGTCTCAGAAGACCTATTCAGGGTTTCTATGAGTCGGAACCGACTCATTGGCAGTTAACAACAACAACAACATACCAGAGTGGGTTATGTGTTGGATCCCTAATTGCAAGATCATCTGTTCTATCTAATCCACCAGCCACTCCAAGGGAGAAAAATTAGGCGTTCTGCTCCTGTAACAATGTATGGCCTCAGGAACCCTATACAGGGTCTCTGTGAGTCTGAACCAACTCAATAACATGCAGCAGCAGCGGCATCATGATGATGCCTAAAGTGCCATTTTGATGCGGTATAAATCGAAGAGTGCAGAGTTCTTCAGGGAAGGGTTAGGAAGGTAGAAACACTGCCTTCAGAAGTGCATAGACTTAGATGGAGCACTAGGGTCACATGTTGATATTTTTGTTTAATAAAGCTTTCTATGATATTTGTTGCAATGCTTTTTATTGACCTTTGTATGTCTAGATTTTGTGTGTTTGCAGAAAATCAAAGGCATTGTTTGATTAATTCAAGACCTATGATACTTATTACAAGAGATGTGATAATTAAGAGACAGTGATGTTGTTATGGTCTAGAGAAGTTAAACAGGGGACCAGAATAGTTACTACAGAAGAAAGTGAATTATATACATTTCTCACTTTTTACAGGGCAGGGTCAATCATACACAGACCTATTGTTACCTTTCATGTAGCAAAGAATGCTCTTTGGAAGTGGGCATATTTCTTCTGGTAATACTGAGGACATGGGAGTACAGAATATGAAAACTGCCTGAAAAGGAAGTTTAGAGTACCAAAGGCTTAGTGAAATTTTGATATGGGAAGGCAGGGAATGGGAAGAGATCAGGCTCACAGTATGGAGGAAGATAGCCAAGATCAGAGTAGGATCCTTGGCCAATACAGTGGGATATGTGCTATCACAATTTTGAACATGCTCCACCAAAGATTTCCTTGAGATATGTTAGTATTCAGACACTCTGGCTCCTGACAAATGCTATACAGGGTCGCTATGAGTCGGAACTGACTAGATGATCCTAACAAAACAACGACAGAAAACACTCACATGATTTTTATTATTGTTCTCATTATGGAGTCCTGGTGTGGTCCTGAATCATAAGCATTGGACTGCTAAGTGTAAGGTTGGTGTTTTAAACCCACTAATTGCACCTTGGACACCCTATGTAGGATTGCTTTGAGTTGGAATCGACTCCCTGGCACTTAACACGTGCAAAGGGATTCTCAAAGGCAATAGAGCTGTCCTGTGGATTATGATGACGGGATTGTGTATTGATATCTGGAGTCCTGGTGTGGCATGTGGGATAATCACTGGACTGCCAACCATAAGTTTGACAGTTCAAACCCACCAGGCACTTCTTGGAAACCCTATACAGGGTCACTATAAGTTGAAACCAACAGCACTTAGCAACAACAACAACAATTTGAAAGTGAATTATATATTTTCCATTTTATGTTCTTCTCAATTAATTTTTCTCCTGAAAACATTTTGTGGCTTAATACTTAGCTGTTGAGTTTACTGGGTATGGACACACTTAGACAGGCACATTTATAAAATGGGTCTGGAAAATCAACTAGAAACCCCTCCAGCAATGGAAAAGTTTGGTTTTTCTTAAGCCACCCATGATATATTCACTTTCAGGTTTCTGTGTTTATGTGGAAGGGAGAAACAGAAAGATATTGTTTTGACTAGTGTCGGCAAATGAAGAAAGCTGTTTTCTATCCAAAGTGTTCTTTTCTCCTGTAAAATATGCTGAAATCTATTTCCTTGCTGGTTTAAGAGAGTGCAAATGTGCAGTCAACTTGTACTGATAACTGAATTACCAACCTCATCTAGCCTCCATTGTAATCCCTGTCCCCAGATGCCCAGACTGCCCAGCCTTGAATTCAGTGAGCAAATAAGTGCTTGGGGCAAAAAATCATAACTTCAGGCTCACACATAACAGCAAATGGAAGGATGACATAGAAACAGGCAGTGTTTCCTTATGGTGTACGTAGAGTCGCTCTGAGTCAGCACTGACTTGGCTGCAACAAACGACAGCAATTCGCAAGGAGAGCATTTGACCAATTTAGTTTCTCATTGTGACAGTTACTACATAATTGCTAACTCATTAGAATTATTCCAAGTATGTTGTTAAGTACCATCTAGTCAGTTCTGAATCATACCGACCCTGTACATGGTTTCCCAGGACTTGAACTGGGAGTTGGTAGGTTGGAACCTCCAACTCTGAAGTTAGCTGTCTAGTGCTTATCCTACCTGGAACCACTGATCTTGCAGTTAGCGGTCCAGTGCCGCACAAAGAAGTTGGAGATGACATTGGGTTTAATGTTTTATTCATGTTTGATTTTCTTAGAATACTATTCTTGCTGAATTTTGTCATTTTCCTAGGAATAGTTAATTATCACAAGGAGCAGATTGTTGACACTAATGAGGCATAAAAGCAAAAAAAAAGTATCTAGAATATTGGATTAGTGCTATTTCATTCTTTCTCTGTAATTTTAATAGGGACTGAAGTGTTTCCTAAGAACAATTCCTACTGCCCTCAGATTCTCGCTGGACAAATTCATGTGCAATTTTCATTGAACTTGAGGGAAATTGAAGTGATTAGTCATACCTGCTACTTTTCCTGGACTTAATTACTTGAGACTAGTAGAAGTGGGCCCTGAGTTTTTTACATGAGTTCTTTGTGTATAGTGTTTAACAAGAAAATCTATTTCTCTCCCTTTTTTCATGTACCATGTAAGAATTTTCTCTCAGTAATAGAGTAATAGATATATATGCCTTTCTAGCAGTGAAATTTTGCAAAAGACAGGTGGCTGATGTATCTTATGTGGAGGAGCCGCTCATTTGGAATTGCTCACTGTCTGAGCAGGTGTTAGGAGAATTCACAATCTAATCAATCGCTGTGACTAGTGAGGTCATTGTTGTAATTAAGGAAAAACTAAAATAGTATTCTTTTTTAAAATAATATTTAATTCCATGGAGATCACAGTGCTTGTTTTATAAAAGGGCTTAAAATGAAACTGTGTTGGTATAGATGACTGCATTATATGAAATGTGTATGTATATGTGAATATGAGAGAGAAAGAGAGAGAGAGAAAAAATATGAAATGGAGAGAATGTGTTGCAGAACAGGAGTTTGTTTCATCCATCATTATTTGAGGGCTATTTCTGTTATTTTGAAGATACACCTTTAATAGTTAGAGGCAAAAGAGTGGGTTAAAGGTACTACGGTTTTCATTCAGGATGAAATTCTTTATTCCTGTATGTTGTTGTTAAGTGCCATTGAGTCCGCTCTGACTCATAGCAATCCTGTATGGTTTTTACGAGGGGCAGGTGGTGGCTTTGAACTGCTAACCTTGTTCACAGTCCAGTGCTAAACCTATTGCACTAAAGCATAAATCCTTACTCGTTTATAAACAAAAAGAATAAAATATGATATATACACGTTTTTACATAGAGTGATATCATAGTTAAAAACTACAAGCTAAGCTCAAAAAGGAGTCCTGGTGTGGCACTGTGGAATAATGCAGTGACGCGCAAGCTCAACAGTTAAATTCACCATCTGCTCCTTGCAAATCCTATTCAGGGTCGCTATGAGTCGGAACCGACTTGACAGCACTTAACAACAACAACAAGCTCAAAAAATATCTTTTATAATATCTAAAATGCTTAGGATTATCCTACAATTATTACTGTGGCTGAATGTTCCTGGGATGCTAGTCTTATCTCCCTCAAGTGTTCTTTTGATAATTATATATGATATGTTTTCTTTAATAGCTTCATAAAAGTCACAGGAACATATGAAAAAAAATTTGTCTTGCTACAGATTAGTAACCCAAGTGAATTTTGTTGTTTGTGTAATGACTGAAATGCCTGGTTTATGGTACCAAGAGAATGAGATGAACAACGTGAATTAACTTCCATTTTGCATGGGCTTAAGATCATAGCCTTTGTGAGAATGGAGATCCTTGTCTACTTCTGTATCTATCAGATGGACCTTGAAATTGCTGCAGGAAAGAGAACAACTTTTATGTCAGTAAATTAACCCAGCAAAAGTTGATTCTCACTCACATTATTACATTTCCAGCATAGGTTGACAGCTAGCCTCTGCCTAATAAGCTGCTGTTTGCCATCACAGTGCTGTGACTTACTGTGACCCGTGAGCAGCAGGATGAAATGTTGCCCACGCCTATGCCATCGTCATGGTCCTCAGTATAGTTGAATCCATTGTTACAACTACTGTGTATTTTTATTGCCTTTCAATGTAGGATTTCACCTTCCAGCATTATGCTTTGGGCAATATTCTGTTGTTATACATAGGGCTAATTGTGGGAGAAAGATGAGGCTTTCTACTCCCATAAAGATTTACACCCTTGGAAACCCTGTACAGGGTCGCTATGGTCGGAACCGACTCGACGGCACTTCACAACAACAACAACAACCATCATAATGCCTTTTTTTCCTAGTCTGTCAGTATGGAAGCTTTGCTGGAATCTTTCTACCATAGGTAATCCTATTGGCATCTGAAACTCTAGTGGCGTAATTTCCCTCACCATAGCAGCATGCAAGTCATTGCAGCACAACACACTGACACACGAGTGGGGCTGTCCAGTGCAGTCACATGGAAACTCACACTGATGGAGACCACTTCTGGCCCATGTTTCCAAATCACCACTGAAGGGGAAATGAAAGGTTGACATTTGCTCTTAAACTGTAACGTTTTCTGTTCTCCCGTGGTATATGCCACTTCTCCACTCATCTCATTGTTAAAGCAAGTCACAGGATCATAGCCACCTTCGAAAGAGTGATAGAGGACAATACTCTACCGATCTCACAAAGAGGAAAACCAGACTCATTGTGTACAGTGTAATGCCAGTCAGAAGTTGACATAAATGATTAGAATAGTTTCCATAGAAAAAGGGTTAATGTAAATTCATTACTTTTATTAGAAAATAAGTTCAAAGCCCAATCCCTGCTAATGAATGGTGTCATGTTTGAGGAAGGAGTCCGAAAAGCTTATTTTTAATCATCAAAAAATTGTAAAGAAAAAGCTCTCCTAATATTTGTCAACGTAAAATGGATCAGTCTCTGGTAGTTGCATTATAAATTACAAGTGATTACAACTAGAACTTATGGTGCTGCTAAATTGCAGAGCTTCAGTACTGTTGATACACAAAGGGAAGCTGGCCTCCATGGAGGTGGTATCTTTTTCTTTTAGGAGGAGCATGAGCAGGTGCTAAGGAGTTCTGGTAGTGTAGTCGTTACGAATCGGGCTGCTAACCTCAAGGTAGGCAGTTTGAAACTACCAGCTGTTCTGCAGGAGAAAGATGAGGCTTTCTGCTCCTGTAAAGATTTGCAGCCTCAGAAACCCTGTGCAGGGTCGCTCTGAGTTGGAACTGACTCCACAGTACTTAACAACAACAACATGAGTAGGTGCTGAAATTTAAATGGTAAGAAACATATGTTTTCAGGGAGAACAACTGAAGAGAAGCTGAGGAGTGACCGTAGGGATTATTGTAGCAGGATTGGAAGAGTGTGGGAGTATACGAATGTCTGCATTCGTTTATTCCTGGTGAAAGGCATTTAACTTAAAAAGCAATGAAATGTACATTCTAATTTATTAAATATTTACCGATCAAAATTCTCTTGCTCTGTTTCTCCCTCTCTATCACACAAATATGCCTTCGTTCACTAATAACAAAGATTTACTAGCAAGCTAGTCTAATTCTGGATATACAGTGATAAACATGACAAAGAACAACTCTAGTCTAGTAAGCATTACTGTGGGAAAGATATGAAGAAAACATACAGTAAAGCAAGAAATCACAGACTACAGAAAGTCACTCTGTCATCAGGAAGGCTTATCTGAAGAGATGGCATTTGAGGTGGGAAAATAAACTGAAGAAACAAGCCATGACATTTTGTGGAGAAGAACTTTCCTGAAGACGACAAAGTAAGTGCAAAAAAGACTCTGAAGTGGAACCATGTTCATCAGAGATGAATGTGTGTCGGGTTTGGCATAGCACCAGGCCCGTAGTATAAGGGTGAGTTAAACATGGTCTACACTCCAGTTACATTAAAACACACATCCGTGGCTGATGACATTGAGTGTGCACATGAAATGATTCTGTTGAATAAACTAGTGGCAGTCGATTATGTGGCAAATCATTCACAAATCAGCCATGGCTCTGCCTATGAAATGTTCCACGACAGAATTGGGTTTCAAAAAAGTTTATGTGAGATGGGTACCAAAACAGCTCATGGAAGAGCATAAACAAACACAATTTGGCTCAAAACTTGAAGGAAAGTAGAAGTTTCAGAATAAAAAAAAAATGTTACTGGTGAAGAATCATGGATTCATCACTGCAGGCCTGAGAGTAAATGGCAGAGCGTGAAATGGAAACATCCTTAATCCCCAAGCAAGAAACAGTTCAAAAGTCAACATCAGCTGGAAAATTGATGCTCACGGTTTTCTGTAATTCTTAAGGGCCAGTATTGAAACACTATTAGGAAAAAGTTTCAACAATCCACTGTGATTGTTACAGTGAGATGCTCTCTGAAGAGTTAAAGCTTCAACTTTGGATTAAATGCAGAAGACTGCTATCCAAGGACAATGTGATCTTGCATGACAATGCACATCCGCACACCTCTGCCCATGCTGTTAACACTCTGCACAAACTTGGTTTTGCAGTGTTAAAGCATCCTTCCTGTAGTTTTGATCTTGCTCCATTGGACTTTCACGTGTTTGGTTCCCTTAAAGCAGTCCTTTGACAATGAACAAATGAACATTCACCTATGATGAAGAAGTGAAGACTGTGTGGCATTCATGGCTCACAGCTAAGGCTAAAACGTATTTTAATAAGGGAATATAAAAGCTTGTTGATAGATGGGCACAGTTTATTGAAAAGCAAGGAAATTCTAACGAAAAATGATGTATTTGTCTTTTCTAAAAGTTGATTAAAATAAATTCTACAGCCAAAGTGGAGATAATTTTTAACTCACCCTCATAATTGTTCAATAAATATTTGTGTAATGAATGAATATAGACTGTGTCCTCAAGAAATTCACAATGTAGTAAAGAGAAGAGGCTTGGCTAAAAGCAAGTATACTTGGTGACAATAATAGTATTATGTATACACTGAACATAGTACTAGCTTTTTGCATAAGTGATCATATTCAGTTTCCAAGGAGGGGCTTAGTGTCTTAGACTGGGTTCTCTAGAGAAAGAAACCAGTGAAGCGTACACATGTATATATAAAGAGAGATTTCCATCAAGAAAATGACTCACACAGTTGTAGATGTGGTCAGTTCCAAGTCTGTGGGTTAGATGTCAAGCAGGAGACTTCTGACTCATGTAGCTGCAGGGCTGATGACCCAAGATCAGCAGGGAAGACAGCAGGCAGACAGACAAATATACAGGTCCAACAGGTAGAAAGGCAGACTGCTGATGACTCCCAGGCTCAGCAGGTAATAAATAGAACAGGCCACTGGCTCAAGTCCAAAGAACCAGAGTTTAGAGGTTGAGCCAGATGAACGATCCAGACCTAGCAGAAAGCAAGAAAGCTTTGCCTGAGTGTCCAGTATATTGGAAGGAGGCACAGCCCTAAGGAAACTTCCTTTCAATTGATTGACTGCTCATAGGAAACCTCATCAAAGAGTTCATTACACTAATTAGATCTTATCATGGAGGATAGCTAAATGTTAACTTCTAATCTACTAAGAGTCCTGTTCCAGTCATGTTGACACAAAACCTTAACTATTATATTTGAACACATGCTGTAGCTCCCACTTAAGAAAGAGAAAGCTAGGAGATAGTAAGGTATCATGGGTAAACTTTTGGACTAGATGCCTGGTTTTGAGTAATATTTCTGCCACTTACAACTCTGTGAATTTGGGCAAGTTACGTAACTTCTCTGTGCCTGGGTTTCATCACCTAAAAAAAAAAAAAAAAATGAAGGTCAAAGTTTTAGGTCAGCACTCGTCTGTCAGTTTGTCTCATTGTGGTGGCCTGTCTTGCTGTGATACTGGAAGCTAAATTATTTTGAATTTTGAATGTCAGCAGGGTCACTAATGGTGGACAGGTTTCAATGAATTTCTAGACTAAGACAGACTCAGAAGAAGAAGAGATGGATTACTTCCAAAAGTTTAGCCAACAATAGCCTCATGATAGCAGTATAGCACTGTCAAATAGCACCAGCAAATTGAATATTGAAACATGAGGAAGAACATCAAAGTTTTTTTCAGATCTAATGCCAGAAGATGAATACCTTAAGTTGGAAGGCATTTACAATATGACTGGGAAGAGCTGCTTCCTCCAAGTACATTTGACTATGATGATGCAAAATTTGCAAACCTTTCAGGGCCTTCATTTGCTGATGGAGCACAACTCAAAATGAGGAGAAACAACTGCAAACATCCATTTATAATTGGAGCATAAAATGTATGGAATATGATCCTAAAAAATTGGAAGTTGTCAAAAATGAAATGAAACACATAGACATTGATTCCCTACACATTAAAGTGGATTCATATTGGCCACTTAGAATCTGACAATCACATGGTTTACTATGCCAGGAATGACAAATGTAAGAAGAATGGTAGCACATTCATCATCAAAAAGAACATCTCAAGATCTTTCTTTAAATGTAATGCTATCTGTGATAAGATGATATCCAAACACCTACAAGGAAGACCAGTCAATACCATTATTATTTAAATGTATGCACCAACCACTAAGGGCAGGGATGATGAGACTGAAGAATTCTACCAGCTTGCTCAGTCTGAAATTGATCAAACATGCAATCAAGATGTATTGATAATTATTGGTGATTTGAATGCAACATTTGGAAACAAAGAGGAAGGAGGAGTAGTTGGAAAATATGACTTTGGTGATCGAAATGCTGGAGATCACATGATAGAACTTTGCAAGACCAATGACTTCATTGCAACAATATAAAAGACACATGAATTTCAGCAGAAGGAATACACAGGAGTCAAATTGACTACAGCTAAGGAAAAACACGGTTGAAAAGTTCTTCATCAGCCCAAACAAGGAAAGGGGCAGACTGTGGACAGATCATCAATTGCTCGTATGCAAGTTCAGGCTGAAGCTGAAGAAAATTTAAACAAGTCCATAATAATCAAAATATGACCTTGTACACATTCCACATGAATTTAGAGATCATCTCAAATACAGATTTGATGCAGTAGATAATACTGACAGAAAATCAGAAGAGTTGTTGGATGACATCAAGAACATCATACAGAATAAAAGCAAAAGGTCGTTAAGAAAACAAGAAAAAAAGGAAAAGACCAAAATGGATGTCAGAAAAAACTCTGAAACTTGTTCTCCAGAATAGAGATGCTAAAGCAAATGGAAGAAATGAGGAGGTACATGAACTGAATTGACATTTTGAAGGGCAGCTTCAGAAGACAAAGTCAAACATTATAATGAAATGTACAAAGATCTGAAGTTAGAAAACCAAAAGGGAAGAACACATTCAGATTTCTCAAGCTGAAAGAACTGAGGAAAAAATCCAAGCCTCAATTTATAATACTAAAATTTTCTTTGGACAGAATATTGAATGATTCAGAAAGCATCAAAAGAAGATGTCAGGAATACACCCCCAGCAAGATGGATTGGCAAAGTGGCAGCATCAATGGGCTCAAGCATGGCAACAATAGTGAGGATGGCCCAGGATCAGGCAGTGTTTCGTTCTGCTGTGCATAAGTTCGCTATGAGTCGGTACCGGCTTGATGGCACCTAACAACAACCACAATATACCAAAAATAAATGGTCGATGGTCAACATTTCAAGAGATAGCATATGATCAACAGTCAATGGTACTGAAGGAAGAACTCCAAGATGCACTAAAGGCCATGGCAAACACGAGGCACTGGGAATTGTTGAACTACACATTGAAGTCTTTCAACAAACAGGCAGAACTGGAGGCAGTCACTGCCTATGTCAAGAAATTTGGAAGATAGCTACCTGGTCAACTAATTAGAACATATCCATATTTGTGCCCAATTCCAAAGAGAGGTGATCCAATGGAATATATCATAAAATCATCAAATAATAATCATTAAAATCACATGAAAGTAAAATTTTGCTAAAGATTATTCAAAACTGGCAGCAACAGTCCATAGAATACTGACAGAGGAATTCAGATGAATACATGGAAGGCGGGATAGCATTGCTGATGTCAAATGAATCTTGGCTAAAAGTAGAGAATACCAGGAAAATGTTTACCTGTGCTTTATTGACTATGCAAAGTCTTTAAACTGTGTGGATCATGACAAGCTATGGACAACATTACAGCGAATGAGTATTCCGGAACAATCAATTGTACTCATGAGAAACCTGTATGTAGAACAAGGTGACACTGAATGGTTTTAAATCAGGAAATGTGTGTTCCAGGGTTGTATTCTTTCACCATAATTATTCAGTCTGTATGCTAAACAAATAATCTGAGAAACTGGATTGTATGAAGAAGAATATGGCATCAGGATTGGAGGAAGACTCATTAACAACCTGCGACATGCAGATGATACAACCTTGCTTGCTAAAAGTGAAGCCAGCTTAAAATACTATCTTTGAAGATCCATAGACCATAGCCTTTGATAGGGGTTGCACCTCAAGGTAAAGAAAACAAAATTCCTCACACTGGACCAATCATTAACATCATGATAAATGGAGAAAAGATTGAAGTTGTCAAAGACTTAACTTTTCTTGGATCCATTATCAACCCTCACAGAGGCAGCAATCAAGAAATCAAGCGACACACTGTATTAGACAAATCTGATCCAGAAGACCTCTTTAAAGTGTTCAAGAGCAAAGATATGAGTTTGAGTAATAAAGTGTGCCAGACCCAAGCCATGGTATATTCAATACTTTCATATATATATATGAATGTTGAACAGTGACAAAGGAAGACCAAAGAAGAATTGATGCATTTAGTTATGTATGGTATTGGAGGAGAATATTAAAAGTACCATGGGCTGCAAGAAGAACAAACAAATCTTCGTTGGAAGTACAGTTAAAATGCTTCTTAGAAGCCAGCATGGGGAGACTTTGTATCTCATAATTCATAAATATTATCAGGTGAAACCGGTCCCTGGTGAAGGACATCATGCTAGGTAAAGTGGCGGATATGTGAAAAAGATGGGTGACCCCAATGACGTGGATTGGCACAGTGGCATCAGCAATGGGCTCAAAGTTAACAAAGTTTGTGAGGATAGCCCAGGACCAAACAGCGTTTCGTTCTGTTGTGTATAAGGTCTCGAATGCACTGTAATCAACTTGATGACTCCTAATAGCAACAAAAGCTTTAGCAGGTAATTGTGAAGGTTGCATGAATTGTTGATACATAAAATGCTTAGAATGGTACCTGATACTGTATAGTACCTCTTAGTATCATCTTCTTCATCTCCATAATCATCATTTTTTGTACTTTAAAAAAACCAAGGGGAATTCACTGTTTGTGAGGGTTTCACAAAAGTCTTCACTGATAAGATGTCTGGACTGAGACCCGAATTGATGAGTAGAAATTGGAAAACGATAAAATATTATGCAAAGGCTTTTTATGGATTTCAACTTTCAATTTCAGGATATAAATATAATATGGGGGCTTTAAAAAGTTCATGGACAAATTTCATTGTCATTAAACTCCATTTTCCACAAACTTCTTGAAACCTATCTATATTTGATGTTGTTTTTAAGCGCCGTTGAGTCACTCCTGACTCATAGCAACCCTGTATAAGGGATTTTTGAGGAGCTATTGGTGAATTTAGACCAGCAACCTTGAGGTTCAAATCAACCTTGTGGTTGAGTGCTTATCTTACAGTGTCACACCAGGACTATATATATATATATATATAAACACACACACATATATACATATACACACATACATATAGTGGTTACTAATCAGGCTGCTAACCTCAGGGTCAGCAGTTCAAAACTACCAGCTGTTTCACGGGAGAGAGATGAGGGTTTCTGTTCCCATAAAGATTTACAGCCTTGGAAACCCTGTACAGGGTTGCTATGAATCGACATCAATGGCATTTAACAAAAACAACAAATATATATATATATATAGGTTAATGCACCAGACTGCAAAGCCATTTGATCTGCAAGGTTTGGATTCAAGCTCACTAGCTGCTCCTTGGAAACCCTATATAGGGTCACTATGGGTTGGAATTGACACGACAGCACTTAACAACAACAACATATATATATGTTGTTGTTGTTAAGTGCCTTGGAGTCGGTTCCAATTCATAGCAACCCTGAACAGGGTTTCCCAGGCTATAAATCTTTACGGGAGCAGAAAGCCTCATTTTTCTCCTGTGGAACAGCTGGTAGTTTCAAACTGCTCCCATGGAGCAGTTGGTAGTTTTGAACTGCTGACCTTGTGGTTCGCAGCCTGATTCGTAACCACTACGCTACCAGAGTTCCATAAGTCCTAGTGTGGTGCTGTGGGTTAATGTTCTGGACTATAGTTTTTTGAACTTCAAGATCGGTAGTTCAATCTCACCAACTGCTCCTCGGATACCCTATACAGGGTTGCTATGGGTAGGAACCTACTCAACAGCAATTAACAACAACAATAACAAGTATATCACATACATACATATTAGATATTAGACAATTAATGTAAATTCTATCTTCTTTCCAGAAATGCTTGTAGGCTCAGAACTTGTAGACACAAGAATAAAATCATTCTTGTTTTCTATCTCATAAAACAAAGATTAATGAATTCAGAATACTTTCATTTTTATTGTCATACAATAAAATAAAAGGTGAAGCACTGATGTCCTATGCCTGTAGTAAAATTGGAGTGGTAATAGTGATAGTTAAACTTTAATATCCACTCAGAATACTCATTATGTTGTTATTGTCAGGTGCCATCGAGTCGGAACCGACTCATAGC
>NW_006408521.1:9849493-9904045 GCF_000296735.1 Chrysochloris asiatica | reverse complement strand
GTAAATCTTTACAGGAGTAGAAAGCCTCATCTTTCTCCCGCAGAGCAGCTGGTAGTTTCGAACCGCTGACCTTAAGGTTTGCAGCCCGATTCGTAACCACTACACTACCAGAGCAGTCCTCTATAAATGAGAGCTACATGTGTATTCGTTTCAAGTTTGCTCTGCAATAATTGCCTGAGAAAGAAGGAAAGCCACATCTATCATCTGTTCTCTTTTCATAATAAATATGCAAGTGCATAATTACAATGTGAGAGAGCTGGAGGTGACTAGAAGAGAACATTGTGACTTTGTTGGATTACTGGAATTTTTATGTACTAGAATCCACTTTCTGTTTTGAGAATGCCAACAACACATTGTTCCTATTTCTATTTACATCAATAGAAATACCCTATATTCACAAACAGTCCTTTTATGACTGTGGAATAATTTTTTTGTGGAATAAATTGGTACTTCTCTTTCTGGCCTTAGCTCTGGGCTCACACAGAAGACCTTGATAAGTATGATATATTATTTACTCAAACTAGTTCTCTCCCTAAACCTCATGAACACTCTTGTGGTCATTTGAATTCAGGCCTGATTTTGGCAAAGCTATAGCAAGAAAAAAAGTGTGATATCTCATTCTTGTCACATTTGAATTTTGTTTAAACAAGTATCTTCCAAGGATTGCATAGAGTTCTTACACAAGGGTGATAAATGCCTCCTTTATTTTTGTTTCTCCCTTCCCCTAAACCTCAGGTCTTATACATTATTAAAATCTCATGATTTACTAAGCTTTTAGCACTCTCAGAGGCCATTTTAAAAATGGCAATAATTTGTGTATGTGTATTTTGTATTGTCAATGTACTATGATACTTATATTGCTAAATGTGGGAATTTAGGAATGCTTTTATTTCATGGCTAGATAAATACAGTTGTACCCATGACTAGGGCTCGTTTTGAATGGGGAATTGGAAGTACTGAGCAGTAATACTTCATGTAGTATGTCCTTGCTGTTGTTGTTAAGTGCTGTCGAGTTGGGCCAACCCATAACGACCCTGCACAGGGTTTCCGAGGCTGTAAACCTTTATGGGAGCAGACACCCTCATCTTTGTCCCATGGAACTGCTGGTAGTTTTGAATTGCTGACCTTGAAGTTAGCAGTCCGATTCATAACCTTAGTTGCTCTAAAATACAAATCCTTTTTTGGTGAATGTTTACGTCATAGAACACGGGCAGCTTCCTTACTCTCACCATCTGTGGTTCATATAATGTCCTCAACTATCATGAGATCACAGTTGAACTCGATGGAATTTCCTTGTTTAAATTTTCACATCCGGTTTTTCCCCACTCATAGTTTTCAAAGGCTAGCAAATTATGCGGAAGCTCTGTAGGATAAGCACTGGACTTATCCTACAGATAATTCCACACAAGGTAGGCAGCTCAAGCCTACCAGCTGCTCCATGGGAGAAATATGAGGCTTTTTGCTTACATGGAGATTTATAGCCAATGAATCCCTACACCGGGTTGATATGAGTCAGATGACACTTAACAACTGGCTCAATGACACTTAACAACTGAAGAAAACCAAACAAACAAAACAGCATGTTATGAAGTGTATCTTTACTATATTTCACATGTTTTCACAAGTGTGTAGTGTTCATATAAAAGCAAAATTAGTGATTGTCAAGGACTGGCCTCGACATGGGGGTTCGGCTCACGAAGTTGGGAGATCTGGCGGTGACAGAGATAGAGAAAGAATACACACAAAGACGCAAAGAGAGAGAACACAAAACACCCCGAAACCAGAGTGGATGCGACACTGGCGGGCGGACCCTGGACTACCGGCATCGTGGCCCCTGCAGGCAGTAAAGCAACGCCTTGCAAACCTTAACGCATGCCTTGCCAGCTGTAACGCCTCACATGCCATCCGTAATGCACACGGGCTTCCATCTGCACCCGGTTTTATTTCGGGGAGGAGCTTTACACAAAGGAAGGCGGGGTTTATTAAGACGGGGTACAGAAGTGAAATGTGATTAATCGTTCAACACAGGACACAATGATTTACAGGAATCAAATTCTAGAACATCACAAAATGTCTTGATAATCTAACATCCTTAATTTTCCAGAAATTCAAACAAATTATTACATGGCACTTTTCAGGTTCAAATCCCAGGGCAGCAACTCGGTTTCTCAAGCCTAATTAATATACCTATAGCACCTAATCTCTGATGTGGGAAGGTGAAAAGGATTGGAAGGAGTCCTGCTGTGTCGGCTGCCTGGCTGAGATTTGCAAGAGAAAGCAAGACTCCTAGCTGAATGGTTTTGCACCTGGGGGCTATCCAAGAAGGCAGACACCTATTATACTTAGGACAAAACCCCAGACTAAGCCTTGGGGAAGCTTGGCTTTTGGAACTTCCCAGCAAACTTATTTTTGGAGCTTTTTTATAGTCTCAGCTTTAGGAGCAGTTTAATATTTGTCCATGGGTATCAAGGGCTCATGTATTAAGTTAATATCAAACATAACTAAATAATTTGATAAAGAACAGTTTGGACGAGTGTGCCCCGTGGCCAGAGTTTGTTCCTCAGAGAGATTTGTTCTTAGAACCTTAAGCACTGCCTACACAGTGGAGATATTAAGAGGGGCACATTAAGAAACCATTTTCTCAGAGGCTACAGTTACAGGGGTTCGAAAGCATAGCATGAATTAATAGGACTAAAGAGAATTATACAGAGCTAGCCCCACAGTGAGTTCGAAAAAGCCAATGAACCCGGGATGTCCTGAGGTTACTTCCTTGAGCCCACAGGGTCTCTGGCCAGCAAGTCTGAGTGCAGCCACGTGCTGGATTTTCATCCATGACACTGGTCCTCAACACCCCAATACCTGCAGTCTGCAACAATGGATGTTTTAAAATTCACTTGGACCATAAATACCAATGTGTACACTATTACGTTAAGGAGCTCTGGTAGCGTAGTGGTTACGAATCTGGCTGTGAACTGCAAGGTCAGCAGTTCAAAACTACCAGCTGTTCCATGGGAGAAAGATGAGGCTTTCTGCTCCTGTAAAGGTTTACAGCTTCAGAAACCCTGTACAGGGTTGCTATGAGTCGGAATCAACTCCACGGCACATCACCACCACACTATTACATTGGTGTCACTTTATGAAATCATGGCTTGATTGCTTAGTGGTGCTGTGAATACACATGATAAATATGTTATTTCTAACATATCTGAGACCCGGTGTATTTAATGAAAAAGATTAGAGCAGTAATACATAGTCCTTTTGTGGTGCTGTGGGTTAATGCGCTGAACTGCAAGGTCGGCGGTTCAAGCTCACCAGCCGCTCCTCAGAAAACCTATACAGGGTCACTATGAGTCAAATTCGACTCGATGGCACTTAACAACAGCAACATAGCACACAATAGGTATTCAGTATGGGATGAATAGGAAATTTAATGAATGAGTAAAGTTATATAACATAGGGGCTCAGCTGTGAGCATGCCCAGATAGAATGGTAGCTTCACCACGTCATTCTCCTGAACTTTTGTCAACTTATTTGATCTATAGAAAGCTCAATTTCTTCATCTGCAAAATTAAATTGTTTGGATTCAGCAGAGAAAGCCATTAGCACAGTAGCAATGTATACTTAGCACATTTTAGAAATATTTTTCAATTACTGTTATATTTAAAATTTCATTTATTTCATTATTCTTAACAATAAACCCAGCAAAAACATAAACCAATTCAGTAGTGTATACATGTACAAGTCAGTGACATAGATTACATTCTTCAAGTTGTAGAAACATTTTCATGCTTCTTTATTGAGTTATTCCTCTGCTAACATAAACTCACTGCCCTTTAAGTTTCAATCTATTCTTTTAAGTTTTTGTTGTCATATTGAACCCATATAGATCGTGCTTAAAAGAATATAATGCTTGTGAGCTTGCTAACAACCACCTTGGTCTGCTGGTGAGTGGAAGAGGGGAAACGGCAGTAATGAAGACATGGGCTGAGTTTGACCACGTTCCATAGACTCCCATCAACCTGGAGATGAGAGAGAGTAGAGGAAGGGCTGGTTAGTCTGAAGTGTGGTGAGACTGGGGGCTCCTGAGCCAATGGACAAGGGTATAGCCACAGAGGGCTAGAGCTGAGAGTGAAGTGTCCAGCTGATATGAAGTGAGGGGAGATGCACAAGAACTACCAAACTTGTAGGTAGTACCCATTCAACCTAGCTTCAATGGTTTGATGATTAGAACTCGACTAGAGGAAGATTTTAAAAAAATTTTTTTTTATAAAGAAATCAAGTGTAAATTGCTACAATTTGATGAACTTAACTGTACTTATAGATGTAGTAGCTCAAAATACCAACTTACAGGGAAGAAGTCTTCACATTAAGTATCAATCCAAACTCTCTGTATACAGGGTTGATAGTGATGGGCAACTTAGACATTAGCTACCTAAAATGAGGGTGCTATAAAGGCATGAAGTTACTGGCTAACAAGTTTTCAAGAAGAAGTTTAGTTTCAGAGAGTGTGGGGAATGGTAGAAATCCTCACTGAATAGTTTTCATCTTGTTTAGATGGGTCTGGTGAAAAGAGATGGTAAGAAGCATAAGATTCTTATGCTTCAATAGTGAGTAATTGTTATCATGGCTAATGTCACAACTGTGAAGGTAGAAGTTTTATAACTAAAAGAGAGGAGTAGTTAATATTACATTCCAGGTACTGGACCCTAGGATCATCAAGGGGGAAGAGCATTAATGGAATGTGGGACCTTATCCAGAGACACAACACCACCAGAGAAGGAGGAAGAAATAAGAACATAGAGAGAGCAGCTGAGGATCTAGACTCATGGAAAGAGAAAAGCTTTGTGCTGGTGGCCAGGAAGCAGGCTTGCAGAATGTGCCCTTTGGTTGTTTAAATGATTATCTATATATTTCTGAGTGTTTTTGTGTAAAGCCACCCTCTACAAAAATAAAAGAAATAGAGGGAATAGAGGCAAAAATACTGTTGAGTGGTGATGCACTGAAGAGGTTGTAATCATTGCAAGGTAACAATGCGTGTAAAACCTATGTTCTCCCATCTAAACTATCACTCAATTCACAATAAAAACTTAAAAAAAAAAAAAAAAAGAAGAATATAATCCTCAAAGCAGACTTATTTTACTAGTTAAACCAAACTATTACTCAGTTTTACGAAGACATCGGAAGGTAATTTTGATTTAAGATTTAAAGATTATTTTAGGACAGTAGTTTCAGGATTTCATATAGCCTCTATGGATCCAAGAAGCTTGAAGTCCATGATAATTTGAAATTCTGGTTTACATTTTTCCTCCTTAGGTTAAAATTTGTCTATAGAATCTTTGATCAAAATGTTCAGTAATGGTAGCCCGGCAGCATTCCAGTTCTGGTCTCATGGCTGATGAGGCAGTTGTTCATGAAGATAATCAGCTACACATTCCATTTTCTGCTCTTATCCCTGATTTTTCCTCTTCCCCCTTTGCTCTAAAACAATAGATAGTAACTGTTTTGTCTTGCAAGCTTTTAATACCCCATAGACTATAAAACTAAATAGGAGGTAGAATAGAAGTGCTAAATGTTAGGTCAATTAACTGGGTGTCCAAAGAAACAATGACCCTAAATCTCGAAGCAAAGGAATCATGAGGTGTTTGGTTATTCCTAAGCAGCCGCAGCTGTTACTCTTTCTTATTATTTTTTTCATTAATGTAAATAAAATTATTTTTAATGAGTGTAAATTCTGATTATATAAGTAGCATTTGCAAAGTATGAATATTCCTAAACACTTAATTGTCCTCATGAGGAATCTGTACATGGACCAAGAAGCAGTTGTTCAAACAGAACATGGGAATGCTGAATGGTTTAAAATTTAGAAAGGTGTGTGACAAGGTTGTATTCTTTCACCATATTTATTCAACCTGTATGCTAAGCAAATAATCTGAGAAGCTGGGTTATAAGAAGGAAAACGTGGCATCAGGATTGCAGGAAGACTCCTTAACAACCTGGTGATATGCAGATGATACAACCTTGCTTTCTGAAAGTGAAGAGGACTTAAAGTGTTTACTGATGAAGACCAAAGAGCACGGCCTTTGGTATGGATTGCATCTCAATGTAAAGAAAACAAAAATCCTCACCACTGGACCAATAAACAACATTCCTATCAATGGAGAAAAGATTGTTCATTCTTCTTGGATCAACTATCAACACTCATGGAAGCAGGAGTCAAGAAATTAAATGACTTATTGCTTTAGGCAAATCTGCTGCACAAGACCTTTTTAAAGTGTTGAAGAGCAAAGATGTCAGCTTGAGGACTAAGGTGCACCTGACCCAATCCATGATATTTTCAATAACCTCATATGTATGTGAAAGCTGGACGGTGAATAAGGAAGACCATAGAAAAATTGATGCATTTGAGTAATGGTGTTGGAAGAGAGTATTGTAAGTTCCATGGGCTGCCAGAAGAACAAATAGACCTGTGTTGGAAGAAGTGAAGCCAGAGTGCTCCTTGGAGGCCAAGATGGCCAAACTCCGTTTCTCATACTTTGGACACATTGTCCGGAGGGACCAGTTACTGGAATAGGATATCACGTTTGGTAAGGTGGAGGGTCAGAGAAAAAGAGGAAGATCCTCAGCAAGATGGATTGGCCAAGTGGCAGCATCAGTGGGCTCAAGCATGGCAACAAATGTGAGGTTGGCCCTGGACCGGGTAGTGTTTTCTTCTGTTGTACGTAGGGTCGCTATGAGTTGGTACTGACTCGATGACACCTAACAACAATAACAACATCGTAAGCTACAAGTTTTATGTAGGAATGGATTACTTATTTTCAAAGACTACTAATGCATATACTTCAATACTATACATTGAAATAATTTTTTTCTCTTCACATGTAAATTAATCAAGATTTACAGAGCGAACCTTTATTATACTGCTTTTCACTGACTTAGGTCCAGGGGATGTATAGTTAAGGAATATTCTAAAATAATAGGTAAGCAGGTAGTTGGGTGATTTCAAAGTAAGGTAGAGGCAGTATGCACATAAAGGGAAAGCGAGAGTGGAGGAAGGAGTGAATGGGAGGTGATGAAATTTGAGTTAAGTTTTTGTTGTAGACCGAAGTTTTAGAAATGAGCTTTATGTTTCCAAGCTTCTCAGTCCTATCATGATGATGAGCTATAACTTCCATGGTTGTGTTATATTAACATAGCACAGCTGTTAGTTGCAGTTGAGTTGATTTGGTCCATTGCAATTCCATGTGTGTGGAGTATGTAATACTGCCTCATAAGTTTGCAAGTTGTGGCTTTTTGGAAGCATATCACCAGAGGTGTCTTCTGACGTGGGTTTAAACCAGCAGTCCTTCAGTTAGTCTTCAAATGCTTAATTGTTTATCTCACCAAAGCGGGAATTTTGGAGGTGGGCCTGATTCATCTCATATGCCCCAGGAAGCAGAGAACTGTCACTGTTTGTAGCAGAAGAGAAAGGCACAGAGATGTGAAGCACACAAAGGATTCTATGACGATGTTCATTTGAAGACAGAGGAGGCCACGTAAGAAGTACATAGGTTCCTTAAGGAGCTAATCGAGGATCCTGGGTGATGGCTAGTAGAAATTCGAGCCTCAATTAGGACCTTATTTCACAATGAACTAAAATCTGATGACAGTTTGAATAAGCTTCGAAACTAGTTATAGCATCTGCAGATAAGAGCTTAGCCTGGCTGCCATCTTCATTCTGGTCTTAATGAAAATTAGAAAAGAGAACTCAGCCAAACTGACTTAAATTTCCTACCTAAAGAAACTGGGAAATAATAAATGGGTATTGTTTTACACTGCTAAGTTTGTGTTGGTTTGTTATATAGGGACACCAATTGCCATTGTTATAGGTAAACATGTAGTATTTGACTCACCAGTAATTTATTTGTGGTCTGCATGCTAGAGTAATAAAATGACCACCATTCATTGAAGTTGTTGTTAAGTGCCTTCGAATTGGTTCCAACTCATAGCAACCCTGTGTAGGGTTTCCGAGGAGCAGCTGGTGAGTTCATACCACCAACCCTGCAGTTCAAATGGACCGTTCGGTCCAGTACACTATCCCACAGCACCACACCAGAACTCCATAAAAATGTGAATTGGTTCAGACCTAGTGTAAGAATCATGTGCCTATGTAGGGAAGTTTCATTTTGGTGACTTAGGAATAGTTACACTGATAAAACATTGTTTAATGTTGGTATAGATTAAAATAGGTAAGGGTGATTTGAATAGGGGATAGAGAATGGTGTGTACTGAAATTCACAATTAATAAAAAATAGAGGAAATGGTTAGAAAGGCAGACTGGAAAAGAATTAAAAAATTTATATGGTGATAATTTACTATGTGGAAATGTAGTCTTATAGTATAATATTAGTAAATGAGATTATTTCACTTTGTTTCATTCTGCATTTGCTTTTTAAGTTCATTACCTTTCTCTAATGGTGAGAGAAAATGCATTTTAATAAAAATAGATTTTCTGAGTCAGAGAATACCCTTTAAATTATTTTTTTCATATCTCTGTAAAGAATATAGGACATAATTTATATAGCTCACCACACACTACTAAATATGCTTTGAATAAGCAATTATTGCTCTTGCCCTGAAGTTTTTAAAAATAAAATCATACTAATACATGCTTTTTATCACTTGTCTGCTAGTGTGTCATACTGTGGTGACTTCCGATGTTGCTGTGATACTGGCAGCTATACCACCAGTGTTTCCAATACCATCATCAGGGCTATGCATTCACGGTGGTTAGATTTCAGACTAAGGACAAGGTCCTGGGATTTATTTTAAATGTTTACAAATCTGATAAAATGAGAGTATCTCATTTGATATATAAGTTCTTGGAATTTTAAAATATCACTGCTGACTAGTTCCCTTGCTAACAGTTGGGACATCTTACGGGGCAATGGTTAACTGTTTGTCTCCTAACCAAAAGCTTTAAACCCACCAGTGGGTCATTGAGAAAAAGCACCTGATCTGTTCCTGTAAAGCTTTCATCCCTAATACCCTACGGACCATTCTGTTCTTTCCTATGGGTTTCCATGTGTCCTGAACGGGAATCAGCTTGATGGCAGATAACAATGACATCCATTAATAGTCAATTTAAAAATCTGTCTTTATGCTGTTTAAAGAGTAATGTTGCTATATGGTTCTTTGGTTTTCAGCTGCAGCCACCACCGTTACTTCACCGTGTCAGTAAGGGATATTCTAAAAAGAAAAGTACGTTGATGAAAGTAAAACCCTTTTCCTTTTCCCTTTATTTAACCTGAGAGTTGAGCTCTTCTTTCCAAACAGGAAGATAGTAAGCAATAAATAAAAAATAAAAAAATCCCCATCTGATAAATTCAACCAGGAATGTGTAAACAAAAGCATCCAAGGCAGAATGTTATAAAAGAGAGCACAAATGTATAATTTTCTCTTCTTTCACTTCTTAGTCCTATGCTTTCCTATGGAAACATTGGATCATATAGAACAAATATAGGAACAACTCGTCCTGCTTCTGTTTTTTCTACCGTAAATCAAAGTTACTTCAAAATAAAGATGTTTTGAGTAAAGTGTTTAGTCTGCTTTGCTTTTTCAATGGAACACAGATAAAACCTGATTTTAAATTAGAGCATTGATCAATGTTATTTCCCCTTATTTTGGTTGTTTAATTGGTTCGTACACTCTAGCATTAACTTTCTGAGGATTCTCTAATTATCCCTATGGTCATAAATGGTTAATTGATGTCTGCTCTGACCTCGAAGATGTACTGACATTTTTTTCTTAGTAAAATTTCCTTGGCTCCTTTCTTTAACAAGGCTGAGAAGTCTTGCTTAGTCTCCTTGTTTTTTAAATAGCTTTTTTTCCGAAGTTTATATAATAGATTTAGAAATAACACTGAGAAATTCACAGAAGGAAATCATGGCCTCATGATTCGAGAGATAAGCGTTACAACACAGGCCTAGTTCAGGATTCTGATCTGTGGTGACTACCATAAGTATGTGTTTCAGGAGGGGAAGGGGCCAGGGCAGTAGGATTTCTGGTATTCTTGCCTATAAATACCTCCTCTTCATTCTGTCTTGCAAATATATTTTAAAGAACCTTAAAAACAGAGTACAGTTTGTATTCATAAAGACTTAAAACTCATTTTTTTAAAAATATCACAAGTTATATGCATCAAGCATAAAGATGCCATTAAGAAAAAAATATAAGATCCATGGTTGTAAATGTTTATGCCTATTGACTCTGGCTAATGCTTGTGTTTGCTACCACATTGTCTATGTTCCATGTAGCTGAGATTATATGTGTATTCTTGTTTACCAGTAGTCTAACACTATGCCTGGTCCATACTTACACACAAACATGAGAGAGAGAGAGAAAAAAAAAAAAAAATATATATATATATGTATATATTAAATGTTTACATTTTCATATGGAATCTTACTGCTTGTATGTGTGTATGAGGAGCCCTCGAGTACCAAAAATGGTTGACTAGTTGGCAAAAGGTTTAGTGTGAACCCACTCAGAGGCTCCTTTGCAGACAGAGGTAGCAATATGCTTCCAAATCTCAGGGAGCAATTGTACTCTGCACACATGGGGTCACCACGGGTCAAAATCCATAACAACAACCATGTATAATGAAACATGTCTTTTTATGTCCCATCCCACTAATGTCTTACTGTATTAAGAAATGTATTTCTACAAAGTTAATTTTGATGACAGAATAGAATGTAATAGAATTTACCAGTTCCTTCTTAATTATTATTGTTTTTTGGGGGCTAGTTTTGTTCCTTAATGCATTATTACAGAAGCAATGCTTCATGAAAGACATCATAATTTCATATTGTACATATTGTACACATAATTATTTTCTGTTGTTATAGCCTTAGAAGTAGAATTGGTAGATAAAAACATGTTGGTTCACAAACAGTGTAAATAATCTAGTAAAAAATGCATTGAGGTGTTCACTCAAAACTATCCATGGCTTCAATATAGTTAATTTAATTTGTTTGTATTGTTGAAAAGGGAGTTTTGATGAGGAGTCTCTTTGATAATTTTCCTCTTTCTGCCCAGTCTGCAAAGAATATCTTTGGATAGTAAGAAGGAAACATGAATGTAAAGAGGAATTGGGGGGTAGACACGTAATGAAAAGGCCCTGCTAGAAGGCAAGATAAAATCTATTTTAAAGTTTTGTGAAGGCCTGTGTTTGCCTTCATCTGGGCCTGCTTCTAGAAGGAGCAGAGTGATGAAGCTTTCTGCTGCTAACCAAAAGGTTGTTGATTTGAAACCACCATCTGCTTCAAGGGCATAAAATATTGGAGAGTTGCTAAAACACAGATTTGGTATATGTTTTAATTTCTCAGGGAAAATGTGTGAATAATCTAAATTGCACAATTTAAAAATAAGTAACTGAAATTGATTCTGGGGCAGATAATGGATAAGAGTGTGAAAAGGAAAAGTTGATTACTAGGAATTCAGCATAGGTTCACTATGATCAAGGAGTGTAGTCAAAAGAAATCAGAAGACTTGACATCTTGTCACTATTCTGTCAAGAATATTTTGTGACCTTGGAAAATTAATTCACTTAGTTCATATGAATCTAATTGTGTTATCTAAAAAATGGAGCATTTCAGCAGACTATTCTTATTCTAAGATTGTATGATTCTATTCTTTCCAGTTGTTAAATTCTAGAGTTATAGGAATATTGCAAGGAATCAGATATTTTAATTTTGAGAAGACAAGACTTAAGGAGAACATCACTTTTTTTTTTCCCTTTCTTTCAAATAATTGATGTAGGAACTCAAAACCATAAACCAGTTTAAGTCTTGTCACTTCTGACTCAAAATGTCTTATAGAACAGAGTAGAAATGCCTCAGTCACCACTCTCCAGCATAGAGATGCTAAAGCAAACGGGAAAAATGAGGAGGTAAAAGGGCTGAAGAGAAAAATTTAAAGGGCCGCTCACAAAGACAAAGTCAAATGGAGTTAGAAAACCAGAAAGAAAGAACATGCTTAGCATTTCTCAAGTTGACAGAACTGAAGAAAAAATTCAAGCCTCGACTTAAAATATTGACAAATTCTATGGGACACATGGAGTTCTGGTGTGGTGCTGTGGGTTAATGCTCCAGACTGTAAAGCCATTTGAAGTTCAAGGTTGGTAGTTCAAGCTCACCAGCTAGCTGCTCCTTGGAAACCCTACACAGGTTCGCTATGGAGCGGGATCAACTCGACGGCATTTAATAACAGCAACATGGTAAACATATTGAGCTATGCAGAAAGTGTCCAATGAAGATGAAAGGAATTCACAGAGTCACTGTACCAAAAGAAATGGTTGATGTTCAGTCATTTCAAGAGTTAGCATATGATCAGAATCTAATGATAATGAAGTAAGAAATCCAAGGTACACTGAAGGCATTGGCAAAGAAGAAGGTTCTGGGAATTGATGGAATACAAATTGAAATATTTCAAGAAAGTGAGGTGGCACTGAAGGCACTCACTTATCTATGCCAAGAAATTTGGAAGACCTGGTCATATTTGTACCCATTCTAAAGAGAGGTGATCTAATGGAATACAAAAATGATAGGACAATTATCCTTAATATCACATACAAGTAAAATTTTACTAAAGATAATTTTAAAAGAACTGCAATAGTGCATTGACAGGGATCTGTCAGAGGTTCAAGCCGGATTCAGATCAGGTCCTGGTATGAGGGATATCATTGCTGATGTCAGATGGATCTTGGCTGAAAGCAGAGAATACCAGAAAGATGTTTACCTGTGCTTTATTTACTATACAAATGTTTCTGACTGTGTGCATGATGACAATGTGAAGAATGAGTGTTCCAGAACACTTCATAGAACTCATGAGAAATCTCTACATAGACAAAAAGGCAATTGTTTGAACAGAACAAAGGGATACTGCATGGTGTAATATCAGGAATGTTGTGTGCCAGGGATGTATTCTTTCACCATACTTATTCCATCTGTATGCTGAGCAAATAATATGAGAAAAGAAAATGTTATAAAGTCAGGAAAGGTGTGTACCAGGATTGTGTTCATTCACCATGCTTATTCATTCTATATACTGAGCAAATCTGATCAACTAGATTATATGAAGAAGAACATGGTATCAGGATTGGAGAAAGACTCATTAACAGCCTGTGATACACAGGTGATACAATCTTGCTTGCTGAAAGTGAACAGACTTAAAATGCATATTGATAATGATCAAAGGTTACAACCTTCAGTATGAATTGCACCTCAATGTAAAGAAAACAAAAATCCTTACCACTGGACCAATTAAAAAAAAATCAAGATAAATGAAGGAAAAATTTTAGTTGTCAAAGACTTCATTTTTCGTGAGTCCGCTATCAACACTCATGCAAGCAGTATTTAAGAAATTAGACGACACGTTGCATTAGGCAAATATGTTGTACAAGACTTTAATATGTTCAAGAGCAAAGATGCCAGTTTGAGGACTAAGATGTTTCTGATATGCATGGTATTTTTGATAGTCCCATATGCATGTGAAAGTTGGACTGTGAATAAGGAAGACTGTAAAAGAATTGATGCATTTGAGTTTTGGTGTTTGAGAAGAATATTGAAAGTACTGTGGCCTTCTAGAAGAACAAACATATCGGTGTTGAAAGCAGTACAACCTCAATGCTCCTTAGACGCTAGGATGGCAAGACTTTGTCTCTGATACTTTGGGCATGTTATCAGGAGGAAACAACCGCTGGAGAAGGACATCGTAAAGTTAAGGGTCAGCAAAAACGATGAAGAGCCCCCAAGGAGATGGATTGGCATAGTGGCAGCACCAGTGGACTCAACTTTAACAAGAGTTGTGAACATGGCACAGTTCTGGGCACGGTTTCCTTCTGTTGTGCATAGGGTTGCTATGCCATCCTGTAGAACTGACTCGAGGGCACCTAACAATAACAACAACAGAAATGGCCCATAAGGTTTCCAAGGCTGTCATCTTCAGGGAAGCACAGTCTGCTCCAGCACAGAAGCTTAATGTTGTTGTTAGCGGTTGTTGATTTGATTCTGACCCCTAATGACCCTATATACAACAGAACAAAACACTGTATCAGGAGGGACCAGTCCGTGGATACGGACATACTGCTCACAAAGTGGAAGGTCCACAGTAAGAAGGAAGACCTTCAGAGGGACAGATTGACACAGTGGCCACAACAATGAGCTCAACACACAGTGAAACAACAGTTGTGACAATGGCACACAGCAGCAAGTGGGTTTAAATTGCTGACCTTTCGGTTCGCAGCCAAGCATTTAGCCACTGTGCCATCAGCGCTCCTTGATACAGGAAAGACACTAAAATATCTCTGAAGGTCATCAGGGGTAGACATAGAATTCGAGGTGTAAGTTTCATAAATTTTATTTTATCTAAGTGGAATAAAGAAATTTGTAGCTGTCTGAGTTGGAAATAGACTGTCTCAGGAGGCACCCAACTGTAGAGACAGACCAGAGATCCAACAACAGTCAGATGAACATAATTGGAGGAACACTTGATTAGTGATTTCTGCTATTTACGTCTTAAGTGACAGATTCTATAATGATTCTGAGGTGGATATGTAGAGAATAGTGTGTCTCAATTGATTTGAGGACATCTTTCTCTTTTATTGTTGTGTATTATAGTTACTTGGGATTCTGGTTTGATGCTATAGGATAAGCACTGAACTGAAAACTGCATGGTTGGTGCTTCAAGCCCACCATCTATCTGTTACTCATAAACCCTAAATAGGGTTGTTATGAGTTGGAACTGACTGGACAGCATTTTAGAACAACAACAACAACATATTTACCTGAATCTGTGTCATTTTTCATTTGGTTTATTTTTAATTTGTTGAGATAGAGACTTTTCTATCATTAATACTTAACATGTTTTCTTCCATAAATGTTTTTTCTTCCAATGGACGTCCTAAGACTGTATATATGCCTTGACTCCTGGTGTGGTGCTGTAAGATCAGCACTGGACTGTGAACCATAAGATAGGCAGTTCAAACCCACCAGCTGCTCCTTGGAAACCCTATACAGGGTCACTATGAGTTGAATCCAACTCTGTGACACTTAACAACACCAATTGTTGTTAAATTCCATCAAGCTAGCTTCAACTCAGAGTGATCTGTAGAGTATTTCTGGTGGGTTTTGAACTGCTGACTTTGTGTTTAAGTGTTGTTGTTGTTAGGTGCCATCGAGTTGACTCAGATTCGTTGTCACCCTGTGTTTAATAGAACAAAACACTGCCGGATCCTGTGCCACCCACACAGCTGTGTTTACATCTGAGCCCATTGCTGCTGCCACTGTGGCAGTCCATCTTGATATGGGTAGCCCCCTTTTTCATGGGCCCTCCACTTTGCCAAGCAAGATGTCCTCCTTCTCTAGGGAATGGTTCCTCCTGGTAACTTGTCTAAAGTATGAGAAACCAAGCATCCAACACTGGATTTAAGGTGTTTGAGTAGCCAAAGTGTTCGCACTTGGGTGGTAATTGAAAAGTTGGTGGTTCAAATCCAGCCAGTGGTACTATGGAAGAGACAGGCCTGATCAAAAGGTTACATACAGATAACAGTCAAGAAAATCCTTGGCTCTTCTACTCTAAGTCATGGGTCCGCCATGATTTGGAATCAACTCACTTTCACAATACAATACAATATTTACTAGAGGCAATCTGTTAGCCAACTTGAATAAAAATTGTATGACATTCTTGGGAATAAGAATTGTGTTCTTTTTCATCTTTATACTCCTAATATTTAGTTTACAGCTGGCTCTCTGAAAAATGATGACCTAAAAAAAAAAGACGACCTAACCACTGGCCAGACATTGTAGTTTGAATTTGAAAGATGAGTCAAGAGTTCAACAGTGGGAAAGGACATTTTATGTGGAAATAGTAAAATCATCAAAGAGGTGTGGTGTGGTATCTATGGGAACAGATAAAGAATCTGTGTAACTGGAGCATAAATTATGGCCGGAATGAGGGATGGGGAAAGAATGGCCCAAGATGTGGTTATAATCACAGCTGAGTTATCAATTAAAGACCTTGTGTCATGCCAAAAAATGTAAAATGGGCTTTGAACTTGAGCTCAAAAGCTCTATTTACCCCAAGGTCAACTATTGGGCTCCACTTTAAGGCAACTTTAAACAATTATGAGCATATGTTTCATTAAATGGTGTTCTTCAGAGATGACTAGAAAGGTAAGAGTTCTAGGAAGATATACACATGATACCTCAGTAACTTAAGACTCTGGGGATTTGGGCTAGGGGCCACATAGTACCAAGTGTTGAGGCCATGCTTATATTCAGAGGCACAGAAGTCAGTATTTCAGACGTTCCTACAAACTGTTTGGATCAATTTCCAGACATTTAAAGGTCTGGAGTGGACAGGTTCAGTCAAGATAGTTTTATGCTTTCTATCCTTAACCTCCACTTTGCAGCAATTTTAATGTTTAGAATGTTTAGACAGGCTGTGGTGATGAGTCTAGCAACAGGGTCCCTTTTCTGAGGCAGCTGCTCCACTCTCTTGGTTTAAGTGGATTCTTCATAAAATGTGCTTCCCCAGGTGACTACTTGTACTGCTTATGAAGTTGGTTAATTCAAATTGATGTCAGTATTTGCTGCTAAGTTGATTTGGAAAAATCTCTAAATTAACCCTTCATATATATTGCAGTCCCTCGATGCTGCCACTGCTAATTTTCACTGCAGTTTCAGATTTAACAATGTCATTTAAGTAAATTGTGTTTTGTTGTCTTCGTAATGAACTATAACAGAGAGAAAATTCACAAGAGAGGAGGCATCAGGTGTGATTCTTAGGCTTGTGGAATTTCTTCTTGGAGAAGTCACCTTCAAATTTGAACACATTTCATGTTCTGATGAGTTTTCCTGCTGGGCCCTAACTGATCATTTTCTACTCTGCAGTCATAGTGATTTGTGTCCCCTTCATTTCCATTCTTTAGAACATACATATACACACCTTATTCAAAACATTTTAGTTGACATCCCATTCTACTAAAAGATAATGTTCCTTCCTTAGACTAACAGGCCTACCCATCCTGCATCTTGTTTACATTTTCTTCATTCTTCTCTTCTAACCTCCATAACCTTTTTCAGTCCCTGGAACTTAAATCATGTTCTCCCACTGTAGTCTTTACCTGAAACATGATGTAGTTTTCTTTCTTCTCTGGTTGTTCCTGTTCACACTACAATTTCCTCTTAGTCAGCACTACCTGCCTCCAGGTAGTACACACCAGAGCGCCTGCCAACCTCGGATCCTCTTGAAAGTGTACATATCACTGGCATACATTTGCACTTGTCAGTTATAATTTTTCATTAATTTTTGTGATGCTTGACTAATGTCTTTGTTTTTCACTAGAAGGTAGAAACTGTCAATTTTATTCAGCAATTTGTTTGGATAGTATAGTATATCACCTGACAGAGAAGAGGTCCTCCAATTGTATTTGAGAAGTGAATGAATGAATTATATTATATTGCAACATACTAGGAATCTTATTTCCCTAGCTAGGAGGAATGGTCACTAGATTATTTCATTCTAGATAATTATCCATTGTCCATCCAGTGTCAAAGTGACTCTACAAACGTCCAAATCTGAAGTCTTTTATTAGCCTGAGAATTCTATTAAAATCTTGGCAAGTGAGGTGACAGGGTGGAAGAGGTGAACTTCAGAACCAGATAAACCCAGTTTCAGTCTTTACTCCGCAGTTTTGCTAACCAGATTTTGAAGCCTCTGAAGCTATCTTAGCTTCTCTGAGCCCCAGTTGCCTTATGAGAGAAACCCTTCCCATTGCCATAGATTCAATTCCATTTCATAGCAACCTTAAAGGACAGAGAGTTGGATTTCTGAGACTGTAAATCGTACTGGGAGCAGACAACTTTCCCTTTCTTCCGATGAGTAGCTTGGTGGGTTTGAATCACCAATCTTGATGTTAGCAGCCAAACACTTAACCCTCAGTACCACCAGGGCTCCTTGATTCAATAAAAGGGGGTTAAAAAATCCCACTTCTGAAATGTAGAGATGTCTATCAAAATTTTTTAAATGTTCATAATTTTGACCACCAATAGTTCTTGCAAATATTACTTCCACACAAGTACAAGTTACTTGAATTTCTGGGGTTACCTTTGGGAAGTTGGATGAATGGTCCGAGTGTGTGTTTGTGTGTGTGTTTTGTTGTTGTTGTTGTTAAGTGCCCTTGGTGGCGGTATGGCATGGAGTTGGTTCCAACTCATAGAGACCACCCTGTATAGAGTTTCCGAAGCTGTAAATTTGTATGGCAACAGAAAGCCTCATCTTTCTCCTGCAGGATGGCTGGTAGTTTCAAGCTGCTGATCTTGGGATTTAGCAAACTGACTATAATCACTATGCTACCAGAGCTCCTTAAAAGCCCTTGAGTTACTTCAAACTCATAATGACCCTGTATAGGGTTTCCAAGACTCTAAATCTTTGTGGGAACAGAAAGCCTCATCTTTCTCCCAAGGAGCAGCTACTGGGCTAGAACTGCCAACCTTGTGGTTCACAGTCCAGTGGTTATCCTACAAAGCTACCACACTCCCAGAGTATGTTGTGTTGGTAAGCGCCGTCAAGTCGCTTCCAACCCATGGTGACCCTCTATAGGGTTTCCGAGGAGCAGCTGGTGAGCTTGAACCACTGAACTTGCATTTTAAACCAACTTTGCAGTCTATCTAGCGCATTAACCCACAGCACCATGTGTAAATAGGGGAATACTAACTTTTTACTTTATAATTTATTATTAAAATGTTATCAAACTTATGTATATGTATTTATTCATTTATTTTATATATATATTTAAATCTCATAAAAATAATATCTTCTTAGGGTTACAGTGAGAATTAGATAAAATCATGTGTGAAAAATGTGTGGTACATAAGATGTTAAATAATCTCTTTAAAGGAAAGGGGACAGTCCTTCAGAAGTAAACAGTTACATAGTTTCCAAGCTTGAAAAAAAAGTCTCTTCTTAAAGTAGCTGAAACCGGAAGTGCCTTCCATTGGACCTGCTGGTTGTGTGGGAGGTGTTAGCTCCTTGAGATGCCACCTCTTTCTCCCTCTGGAACCAGCTGAGAGGCCTTAGGAAACCCAGTTTGAGGGCAGAAAACAACAAAACACAGCAAACAAATTACCTTGGATACCAGGTTGCTGTCTGAATAGCTTTATATTAACTCACCAGAGTTTCATCTGCTCTGGTTCCCATTAACCATGAAGTTTGGCATTTACCTTTGCAGATCCTGTTCAGCAGGGCATATTCACCTGTAGTCCTTCTTCTGGGTGTGAAAAGGTAAAATGAGCCCCTCTTTCACTACAGGGGTTAAAAAAGTCTCGAAGTAAGCTCTCCAGAGCCCTTATAAATTTTACATGAAAATTTTCAGAAGATAATTTTCAGAGGCAATTCCTAGTTGCATAATTTCCCTAATGAAAATAAAAACAAAAACATTCATAGGTAAAAGGTAAAGTAGCATGGGTGTTCGGACCAGGTGGGTAGAGGAATAAAATAGACCAAATCAAAGAATTGTCCAACGTTGAGGTTCATGAGGCATTCGGTATATATTGCTGTGTGCTGAGTGATTGTGTGTTTTAGTCTCATGTCTATCTCCTGCAAGAGTCTAGTTTCTAGAATTTCTCATAGACCTTCCCTCCACAAAATGCATGAATTCTCCACCATTGTTTAATGTTGCTTATATTCAGGGGTATATAAAATTTGCCTTTCATTAGCACTGACTTTTTTGTTTCTGTGTTATGCCCCTGAACACACAGAACACACAGAAACTCTGGTCACACAGAAACACTGAAAAGTTGACTTTTGAACTGGATGTTCTGGTTAATTTAGACCATTCTGCAGCTATTTGGTGAGGTCTAAAAGAATATTTTCCCCCAGTTCTCTGGACTGGATGTTTTCTGGGGAACAGTGCAGCCCTCTGATATGGCAACTTTCAGTTGCTCTCACACTGAGTTTGCATCACAATCTACATTTTTCATGTAATATTTATTAGTACCCTAATAAAAAGACAGCATTTCATCCTGTTTAGCCACTGAGTTTTAATTTCTATTTGGCTAGGTTACTTTATACCAGTTTCATTTTTATTGCCTCTATTCTAGAATAGAGCGAACACTCATACCTTTACTGAGTCTACAAAATGAAGCATTGTTGAGTAGTTTTGACTGACTACTTTTCACTGGGGAAGCTAAAGGAAAATAAAGTGAGGTTCACAGAGGAGACATGCATGTAGGGGAGTAATTTCTGGAGGCATGGGGCTATATACACTAAATCTCTGAACTCTGGCAGAGCTGGGATCCAGGATGCTAAAAGTAGAACAGACTGATTTATTTGTGACAAGGTACTTCAGCTGAACCTCTGTGCTGGTTTGTTGGTAAAGCCTAACATATGGGCTTTTAATGAGAGACATGTTAACAATTGCAGATATGAGAAACACAGCAGAAGGATTGGTTGTACCAACATTTGGGATAAGGAATTAGAGTTGGTTATTCAAGTAGCAGCTGCTTACAAGGTATGGCATGCTACTGTTTGAAATACAGACACTTTTGTGCAAAATGATATGTGAAGTGTATTCGCTTGATAAAAAATGGATGTTTCATATGCATGTGTGTGTTTTATGCTTAGACATTTTCAGGGCTCTGTAATATTACAGTAAGCAGCTCACATCCAGGTGATTGCTATTCATGCCTGTTGCCATCGGAAAGCATATAAAATCTGTATGTATTATGACAGTATGCATTATGTTATAGGGAGTTCCCTGGCTACAAGCGTTCGGCTTACAGGTAACTTCTACTTGTCACTTAATGCAAGGCTTCGAATAGATTTAAACAGGTTCTGAAATGGCCCATGAAGTGAAGCTGGAACAGATCAGACTTTTTATAGTTTTGGTGATTCGTCATGGTAACTAGAATGGGAAAAATTAAGGGTTGAAGCCCTAGCATGGGAGACTTGGAAGAGACATAATGATTTCTTTCAGGAGTCTGATACATGAGATTGGGTTATTGGCAGGACTGTGAAAAGCCATACACATTCAGAGAGGAATGATTGACCACTATCTTTGAGCAGGACACTGCCATGTTTGAGGGACTGCTGCCATTTTTTAGCAGGACATTGCTGTTTCAACTCTACTCACCCGTTCAAAACCCCGTTAGAATTTTATGTAGATTTTCCACATTTTGTAACAATGGAGCCAGCCCATACTCCCAATGAATTCTTTATCACAATCCCCTTCACTTGCTGGGCATGCAATTGTTAAATTGAAAAGACTTTCAGACTTGAAGAGCTGTATGTACCTGTTCTGACTGACTTACGAATTCTTAAAGATGCAGTTAGGAACAGATCTTGTTTGTAAGTAGAGGACTGCTTGCATTCCCTATTCAGCTAAAGGACTCTGAAAACTCTTCACTGCAATGAAAAATAGTAATTGTTAAGAAAAGGATTAGACAGGGCTGGTGGCACACTTTTTGGAATGTAGGGCATCATTTAAAAGATAGTTGAAATTACATACATACTCTGATACTGCATTAGACTACACATGTTTCCTTACCTATGAAAATCCATAGCTCCTTCTAGATAATCTGCTGCCTCCTCGACTCCTAAAAGTGGCAGCTCTACTTGTCAGATGACCTAGTCTCATTTCTCACCATGAATAACTAATCAGAGATGGGCCCATGTTATGGATTGAATTCATCTCCACCCCCCAAAATATGTGTTGAATTTCTGACCTTTATACCTTTGCACATACGTGGTCCTGTCTGAAAGTCTATTTCTTATGTTAATGAGGTCTTACCAATATATGATGGATTGTAAACTTAATTACTTATGGGCTAAATAAAAAGACCAGAATAGACAGAGACACCTATGGGGAAAGATAGATGCTGTATTGTCTACAAGGTGTTCTGGGTGGGGCACTGTAGGATAAACAGTTAACCACAAGGTTGGCAGTTGAAACCCACCAGATGCTCCTTGGGACCCCTATACAGGGTTGCGATGAGTCAGAACTGACTCGACAACACTTACCAATAATAGCAAACCAAGGAACCAAGAAATGTCTAACGCTGCTAACCTGGTGGGCTGTGACATGATGGAAACCCTGATTTGAATTTTATCCTCGGGAATCATGAGAAAGTAAATTCCCAGTTTCAAAAAACTCCCTCAATTGTGATATGTGTGTTGTAGCAGCACAAAGTAACTGAGGCAACTCATAATAAAAAATGAGATGATTTGCTAATTGGCCAGAGAACAATCCCATTATTTCTCTCAAACTTTTACGTATAGTAACACAAAGACTTGAGCCAGTCAGCGATGATCCCGAAACTGACCTGAAATGTGTACAATGGGTTGGAGAGGTGTCATGATGAGCATCTGTAAGACATGTATCCACAGGCAGGTGTGAAGTGGGGATGGGAGGAATAGGCAAAGAGGAAAATGAACAACAGAGAAGCAGAATAGAAACCGAGGGAGCAACTCCTTCCAGTGTCTTTGAGATCATGTTCAACTTTGTTGTCTTCTCGTAATATATTCCTCTCTAGCTAAGTTCTCTTGAATGGGTTTCTGTTTCCTAAAATCAAGATAGCGTACATGACAGCACTCATTTTACTACACGATCTTTGAGTCCACACTATGATTTGGAATCTATTTGGACACTGTAATATGCAATATATGATCATTCCAAGAAAAGCCCTAACAATCAAAAAACTAGAAGGACTTTAGTATTAGGGTTTAATAAAAATAGTATTCTGGTATGGGAAATATATTCCAGATGGAATGTTATTAAAGCTTATAAATCTAGAGTAAACATGGACTTGTTAACCGAATTCTTGAATATCACAACCAGATGGCATCTTTTAAGACTTAAAAGGATTATTTTCATTCAAATAAGCAACACCACTTTACCAAATAGGAAGGGAATAAATGGAATTCACTAACTCAGTGTATGGCTTAGGCATAGATTTTAAGTAAAGGACTCTGAGAAATGTATGTGAGACAGATCCATAACAGATGATTAAGAGAAATATTGGAAATATTACTGCGCTCTTAAAGTGACGCTGGTGAGAAATAATATGCCTTGCAACAAAATATCCTTATGTTATTATTAGATTTTACCACAGGCTGTACCATTTCTCCCAGGGTTCTCAGTAGGTAACAGGTATAAATTTACTACATGACACTCAAATATCTTTTCTCATTTTTCTTATAAATCACATAAATCTGAGTCATTCTCTTCCCAAGAGTCTGTAAAATGTATAGAGCTCTGGAATTTGAGAATTTCTTGTCTTAAGTTCAACATAGTCAGAACCAAGGAGCATATTTTCCAAATTCACATCATTGATCATTTGAAATTGGGAATCTATTCAATATCATATTTGGCAGTGGAAATCTTTTTGCTCACTTATGTGGCTTCAGACAAATTCCTTAACTTCTCAAGGTATCATGGTGCCTAGATCGATCATTCTATCTGAAATAATCAAAGGATATCCAAGACCCTTCCACCTCCCAAGTCTCTACTTAGTAGTAAAATCTACTTTCCCACTAGGGAGCCCACTGGCCTACCTTTCTCGGTAAAATACCTTTTAGTTATGGTTTAGTTTCACCCCTTAGCTTTAACTAAGACATTTCCTTCCTACTTTATGGTTACCCACCCTATCTATATATCGAGGCCTGGTGTGGTACTATAGGATAAGCACTAGACTCTGACCATAAGGTCGGTGGTTCAAACCCACTACCTGCTCCTGGTGTGATGCTGTAGAATAAGTGCTCAGCTGTAATGTTGATGTGAACCACAAGGTCAGCAATACAAATCTACCAGACAGTCCTCGGAAACCCTGAACAGGGTCACGATGACGCCACGGCACTCAACAGCAAGAACCACAATCTGCTCCTTAGAAACTCAGAATCGACTAGGTGGCACTGACAACACTGAACTATGGAAGCAGTTTGGTTTCTTTTTATAAAGAATGGTAAACCTTTTCAAAAATGTAATGCCAGAGTACCCTTGTTAAAGCAATATTGAGTCAAAACAAAAGAAAAACAAGCAACAGCAAAGGATTATCAGCTATTTGTGTGTATATAAGACTCACATTTAAATTTTGTTAGAATAAATGTCACTATAAATAGTTTGTGATTGTTGTCTTTGCATGAGCAGAGAGCTTTATCTTTCTTCTGCAGAGCAGCTGGTGGGCTCGAACAGGCCAACCTTGTGCTTATCCTATGGAGCCTCCTCACTCCCATGAATGCTTATTAAAACAACAGTATGAAAGTTAAAAAGTTACCTCAGCTTTGTTAGATATGTTGAGCTTGAATAGTTTAGTTTATCTTGCCAAACAGAATTCATCTTTGCTTTATGAATATAGTGTTTTAAATCTTAATCTCGGCTTGATGACACTTAACAACAATATTTACAATAAATGTAATTTTTCCAGTGACAGAGAACTAAAATAGGCAATCAAGGAAAAAAACCTTTTAAATAAGTCTTAGTCAATAAAGTTATACAGCCCATTTATGTCATGTTTTTTCTTCAACAGATCTTAGCCAAAAAGATTCAAGTCAGCTGAAAGGTTCATTTCTGAATGGAAAATAACAATAATAATTAAAAAAACAAAAAACAAAAAACTCAAAGTCTCTTTCCAGTACAAAACACAACACGGAAACTCACCTCATGACTTTTTGCCAAAACTCATGGCCAAATACAAGTGTGCTTCAAAAATTTTCTGGAAAACAATGCAATTAAAAGATAATGGATTTTTTTTTCTCACAGACTCTTTGAAGTCCTCTTGGACACCTGACAATATTTTATCACATTTTATGGGTTTTTCCACTTAACTAAGACTATATAAGGAACTCTGTTAGCGTAGCGGTTACAAATCGGGCTGTGAGCCACAAGGTCAGCAGTTCGAAACTACCAGCTGTTCCGCAGGAGAAAGATGAGGCTTTCTGCTCTCATAAAGATTTACAGCCTCGGAAACCCTGTACAGGGTCGCTATGAGTCAGAACTGACTCCACGGCACATAACCACCACCAAGACTATATACTTTAAAAAATATATTTTAAATTTAATGATACTGACTGTGTGATTTAAGTTGTGCAAACTTTCACCCTATCCTTCCCAGTTATTCCATCACCATTAGCATAAATTCAAATGCTCCTAAACAAAAATGCACCCCCCTCCTAACCCTGGTAACCACTAATAATCTTTCGTTCATATTTTGCATATTTCATCTAAGTGCAATCATACTGTATTTTTCTGATGTCACATATATGAAACACAATGACATTTCACTGAGCATAAAGTTTCCAAGGTTCTTCTATATCATGATGTGCCATTCCTCTGCATGACTAATATTCCATTGTATATATATGCCACAAGTTTATCCATTCATCTTTTGATGGACAACTTGTTTCTGCATTTTGGCTATCGAGAAAAGTTCACTGGACAGTGGAGCCCAAACAGAACACAACCTCTTGCTAGTTAGCTACGGAGAAAGAGAGTAGAATTCTGGATGCTGAAATACAAATTGCTCAGTCAAGGAAGCAAAGCTTTCAAATCACAGGTCAAACACTCTGAAATCATTCAGCCTTTCTATACCTTGTGGTATTTGGGAAAGACAGGTATCTGTCTGTTGGTTTTTCAATTTTAAGACTAGATATTGACATTGCAATCCTCTTTGGCCTCAGTGGCCCCCAAAAATTCATTTGCTATTAGAAAACTTCATTTTTATTGTTGTTAAGTGCCATCAAGTCAGTTATGATTCATAGTGACCCTGTGTAGGCTTTCCAAGGAGTGGCTGGTGGGGTTGAACCACTGACCTTACAGTTCAAATCCACCTTATGCTCCAGTGCTTATCCTGCCTCAGCATACCAGTCACCGCTGGTCAGTATGTGCTAATTTCCTTTGCACCTTGAAAAATAAAACTGACTCCCATCCTTTGAATGTATTAATAATTGCTATTTAAAAACATTTTGTAATTTGCCATCGGTCTTTGCTGTTAAGTTTGTTCTGTTAGTGTTCTTCACTTAAATGCCTTAGAGATGGATTGCATGAAGGTCCACTCCACTCTTGCAGCCATTCCTCCACAAGGATTCTTCTAAAGTTTAATCATTGGCATGAAATAAAATAAAAGAACACTAATTTGCAATTTTCTTTACTGAATGTTAAAAAAACAATGAAGAGTGTCTGATAGAAAAAGTGACTTGAAGAGGTACAAATGAAAAGGAGAAATAATTTTAAAATTAGTAGTCATATTATGAAAATAATGAAAGACAGATAAATGATCTCTGTTCTGGTGTGGCACTGTAGAATAAGCACTTCATCACAAGATTGGTTTGATCCAAAGGGTTGATGGTTCAGACTCACCAGCCACTCCTTGCAAAGCCTATACAGCATCACTATGAGTCGGAGCTGATTCCATGGCACTTAACAGCAACAATCCTGTCTCTTGGACTCCCAGTGTGGTGTCGTAGGATTCGCACTGGACTGTGAACCACAAACTCAGCAGTTCAAACCTCCCAGCTGCTCCCTGGAAACCCAGCTCCACTTAACAACAGCATCCTGGCTCTCGGAGCTCTGATGGTGCAGTGATTAAGCACTTGGCTGCTAAGTGAAAGGTTGACAGTTGAAACCTTCTAGCCATTCGTTGCACAGGAGACAGCTCTGGCAATCTGCTTCCATCAAGGCTTACATGGTAAGAGGCCCTATAGGCAAGTTCTACCGTGTCCTATAAGGTCACCATGAGTTGGAATTGACTCAGCAACAACAGTACAACAACAACAACATTTTGTGTCTAAGAAAACAGAAAGAAATACAAAACAAAATAGGAAAAAGTATTATCAGAAATAGTTAAAACTGAAAAAAAAAATGAGTGAAACAATTATATTTCTAATTTTTGGGAATTGGGGGTGGTATTTGAAAATATTCCTTACTTTCCTAGTATAGTGATTTTTAAGTTAGAACCTTTATCTTTATAACTTAAGAGGACTTGTTAAGCACAGATTGCTGGAGTTCAGAACTGTGCATTAGTTCCTATGGTATCAGTTGTCGATTGTTTGGATCTTTTTTCAGTACCTTTCCTGACAGTCTGCGAACTGGGAAATCTAGTATACATAAAATTGGCCCACAATTTAAATGCTTTTGATGAATCTCTTTCTAGACGATTTTCTTTCTAGTTCTGTAACTTTGCAATATGTTACAGTTGTTGTTAAGTGCTGCCAACTGGATTCCAACTCATAGCGACCCTGCATAGGGTTTCTGAGGAGCAGCTGGTGAGTTTCAACTGCTGACCTTATAGTTTGCAGTCCAGTGCTGATCCTACAGCACCACACCAGAAGTCCAGTATAACCTGTTTGAATTAAGTTAACCTACATAAGGAAGCAATTTATCAAATAAGGAGAAAAAGGTTAGACAGTCTTCATCCCAGTATAGTTCTAGTCTTAAAGCTATTCCCAGCGTGAAAAGAGGTAAGCATAGACAGTTTTGGCTACGGTCACAGTATCTCTTGGTTTGTCCAGTACTCTCCCAGTCTCTGACATAATTATTAAGAGTACCTCCTTTCACTTTCAAGAGTGTCTTGGTGTTCAATAGGAAAAATCAAAATGAAAAACAAAACAAAACAAAACAGCAGTCTGAATGGCTACTATAAGGATAAAGAAGTTGTTCGCTGGAGAGCCAGCAAGGCAAGCAATCAAGTCCCTTCAGGACAAACCCCCCCTCCCCCCCAACACTGAAACTCAAAGGGCTCACATGAGCAGCCATGTAAGCTTGCTGGTGACCATGGTGGTCTACTGGTGAGTGGAAGTGGGGGAAAGGCAACATGACTGTAAGGGCTGAGCCCAACCACATTCCATAGATACCCTTAAACCTGGAGATGAGAGAGAGAAGAGGAAGGGCTAGTTGGTCTGAATTATGGTGAGATCTGGGGTCTCCTGAGCCCATGGGCAAGGAACTAGCCACAGAGGGCCAGAGTTGAGTTTAGAGCATCCAGCTGATGTGAAGTGAGGGGAGACACACTTGTGAGACAAGTGTGTGAGAAGAGTACCCAAACTTGCAGATAGAACCATTGGACCTAGCTTCAATGGCTTGAAGAGCACAACTCAACTAAAAGAAGAGAAAAATTTTTGATAAAGGAATCAAGTGTAAATTGATACATTTTTAATGAGCTTGACCTATATCTATGGATGTAGTAGCTCAAAATACCAACTGAGAGGGAAGATGTCTTCATTCTACACCCTCTGTACACAGGGGTAATAGGGACGGGAAACTTAGACATTGACTACCAAAAATGGGGGCTCTATTAAGTCACAGAAGTGACTGGCTTACAAGTTTTCAGGAGGGAGTTTAGTTTCAGAGAGTGCAGGGAAAGGTAGAATCCCCACTGAATGGTTTTCATCTTGTCCAGACAGGTCTGGTGAAAGGAGTTGAGAATAAGATTCTTATGATTCAATAGTGAGTAGTTGTTGTATGACTAATTGTGATTGTCACAACTGTAAAGGTAGAAGCTTTGTATCATAAAGAGGGGAGTAGTTAATCTTACATTCCAGGAACAGAGGACCCTAGGACTATCAATGGAGAAGCGCGCATGAGCAGAAAGTGGAACCCTATCCAGAGAAGCAGCAACACCAGAGATGGAGGCAGAGATGATGACATGGAGAGAGAGGGAGCAGCTGAGGACTCTAGACTCATGGAAAGAGAGGCACTGAGTGCTGGCGGCCAGGAGGCAGGCTGGCAGAATGTGCCCTTTGGTTGTCTAAATGATTATATATTCCTGGGTGTTTTGGGGTACATTACCTCCCCCCCCCCCAAAAAAAAAAAAAACAGAGAGAATAAAGGCAAATACTGTTGAATGATGTGAGGAAAAAAAGAGTGTCTCGGTGTAGGTTATACATTTTTTAATTTTCCTACCTTTATGTAATTGGCTTTGAATATTTCCATTCTCTTCGGCATTTCATACTTACAATGTATAAATGAATCGTACTTTCTTTGCTGGATAATACTAAATAGTTGCTTTACATTGTTCTGATTTCATTGTCATGAACTGATTATCTGATTCACATATTTATATTTTGTTACCCTCAGGGCATGAAGTGCCATTTACACAAAAAGGACACTCAGAAATGCATGCTGTATGAAAGCACATGGCTGTAAAGGCACTAATTTGGGAACATCAAAGGTTTACCCTATTTATCTGGGGCCCTGGGTACTTTTGCATATCCAGTGGTTTCTGTGCATTAGGCAAGGCTAGCCATTTTAGTAGTCTCTTCACGCTGGAAAAGATAGTTCTTATTCAGTTGGCAGAAAGAGATTGGAACTCGTTCCTTAGAATTTTTTTCCCCTCCTGTGTTGTTGTTTTTGTTAAGTGTTGTCAAGTTGGATCAGAAATAGCAACCCTGTATAGAGTTTCCAAGAAGTATCTGGTGGGTTTGAACTGCCAGCCTTTCATTCAACATCCAATTCTTGTCCTATAGCATCACATCTTTTAATACAATATATAGCGTTGGCTGGAACCCCTGTCCAAAGTGATCTTTCCCTAAAGATAAAGGAAGCATGCAAAATTGAAATCATCTTAGCTTTGATAATAATTAAATAACTAAATAAGAATATGTTACTTGAAATAAAATGTTTACCACAGTACCTCTGTGAAGAGAGCAAGTTCTTATTAGGAAATTGCAAGCAAATCTGATGCCAGTGGTAGTTATTTTTCTCACAAATTTAAAAAAAAAAAAGGAAATCACTAATGTTTTGCTGTTGACATCAGTATTTCAAGGCCTGATCTCTATCAAGTTTAAGACTCTAGGATTTCCAAGCCCATGGCGAGGAGAAGCTTTAGATTGAACTATTTGTTATTGTTAAGTGCCGTCGAGTCGGTTCCAACCCATAGTTACCCTGAACAGGGGTTCCGAGGCTGTAAATCTTTATGGGAGCAGTAGCCTCATCTTTCTCCTGCGGAACCACTGGTAGTTTCGAACTGCTGACCTTGTGGTTCACAGCCCGATTCGTAACCACTATGCTACCAGAGATTGTACTATTACTACTAACAATATCCATTGATCTCATTGTCTGATACTTACCATTTGGTCTTTACGTGTTCCTAAGTATTATCCATATAGACACAGTAAGATTTCATTGGAATTCTTAAATGTTTAGGAATTTGTACTTTCACTTTTTTTCTTGAATTTTGAGTATACCCAAAGCACTCAAAAACAAAAATGATAGTAAACTGATTTTATATCTTATGCTGCTTCACTTGGAAGCATGAGTTTTGTTTTGTTTGTCTTTTTCCATTAGAATCTAAAAGCACTGATTCTCCTACAAGTGAAAACAGTATAACAGAAACAGAAAACATTGGGGCACATCTTGTTTTCATTTCTTGAGTCACCATAAATGGAACCTTTACGTTTAAAATATAAAGGACTGCTATGAAAATTATGGAATATGTCCCTTGATTTAAAAATTTTACATTATAATTAGGGAAGTCCGTTGTTAATTAAATAATTTTTGGAATATTTTCCTCATGTGGGTATGCAGAGAGCCAAAGTTAAAGTAAAACCAACAAGAATGTAGTAAGAGCTTGTGATAATAATTGGGGTGAGGGAGAAACAAATGAAAAAGATTTAGGGTGGTGGAAATTGAAAACAAAAACAAAACAATTTCTCTGGAAGATATATATATATATATATATATATGATTTTATACAACATGATAAACAAAATTTGAAAACTGGAGTTTGGCCAGCTGCTCTGTAGAAATAAATTAAAATAGAATTTCTGTTCTTAGCTAAAATATCAGCTCACACTCTTCCCTAACCTTGCAAAAAAAGAAATTGGTTTTTAAATAGCATCTGTAACCCAGAAACCAGAAGTAAATAACAGAAATATTGAAACATATGAAAATAATGCGGTGACAAACCAGATTTCATGAGCATTTTTTTAAAAAAGAAACTACAGAAATAAATAGCAGGGAACCAATTTTATCACCTTCAGATGCTAAATAACACACTAACAAGTATATACAAAAGTTCAAGTTGGGACTTCCCAGAGTCTGTGTAAGGAGGTTATGAAAAGCACACTTAGCCAAACAGCTACATAGAGGCATTAGGCATTTAGTGTTTTTTGCACATTTGGGTAATGTGTGAAATTATTTTCAACTTTAAAAATATCTTTACACCTTCATCTCTGTGGAGAGAAACCGTGAGGGTGATGCCTTGTGCCAGTGTGTGAATGTACTGGACCAGTCTTTGGTGAAGACACAAGGAACTGAGAATGATATTCTTTCATCTTCTTTACTTCTGTACAGTTAAGTGGTTTTGGTGTTTGCATGGGCTGGAGAAGTGGTTAAAGGAAAATATATTACTTAGTGGTTGAAAACAGCTCAAATTCTGGAAGCAGACTGAACTGGATTTGAATTTTGAATCCATGATTTTCTGGGGCCTTAAGAAGGTTCTTTAACAGATACTAACACGAATGTGGACTCCTGGTGTGGTGCTGTAGGATCAGCACTGGACTGCGAACCACAAGGTCAGTAATTCAAACCAACCAACTGCTCCTCGGAAACCTTATATAGGGCCGCTGTGAGTTGGGACCAACTCGACAAGTATATATGGGCCTCAATTCTCCAACTGTAAAATAGCTGATAGTGTCTGTCTCATAGAAACTGTATGGGAATAAATCAGATTATTTTTGTAATCATATAACAGGATGCCTGGAATATTGAAACTTAAAATGAATGTTGGCTAAGGAGCTTTGGTAGCGTAGTGGTTATGAATTGCGCTGCGAACCGCAAGGTGCAAGGTCAGCAGTTCGAAATTACCAGCTGCTCCACGGGAGAACGATGAGGAGTTCTGCTCCCGTAAAGATTTACAGCCTCGGAAACCCTGGTCAGGGTCACTATGAGTTGGAACCGACTCCACAGTACTTAACAACAACAACTAATTTTACCTTCAATATTAAAGACCATTCCTTGGCTCCTCATTGTTTCCTCTGATAAACCCAACACAAGCTAATATAATTACTACACCTATTCCCAACTTATTGACATGGCTAGGTTTCAGAGACCAGGTTGTTAGGTGAAAATTCGCATCATATGAAAATGGAGGATAATCATATCAGATCATAAAATCAAGGATGGCTACATCATTACAGAACTGCCAAACCTCTGAAAATTGTGGCCCAGTCCAGGTGACATATAACTTTAACCACCAAATCCAGTGTTCCGCTTGTCTCATACCTTGACATCCATAACTGTCAGACATCCGTACTTAATACACGAAGTTGCCAGATAGTAGATTTTTTTCTTACTGTTTTTGTAGATGTGAAATATCTGATAACAAGATAGTTGATAAGTGAGTAATGAATAGGTGTATTCTCCTGTATCCACACCTGATGTTTCTTTGCAACCATACCTATTTTTGGGGCTTCTTCTAAAAAAACACTCTCCTACCCATTTTGCCTAAGGAACTCTGGTAGTGTAGTGGTTACGAGTCGGGCTGCTAACCTCAAGGTCAGCAGTTCGAAACTACCAGCTGTTCTGTGGGAGAAAGATTAGGCTTTCTGTTCCCGTAAGATTTACGGCCTCGGAAACCCTGTACAGGGTGTCTGAACCGACTACATGGTACTTAACAACAACAACAACAACCAATTTTGCCTAATAAAATGTTACTCAAAATGCTATTTGTATGGTTTCTCTTACTCTCTTTTTAAAACTAGCTATTATGTGCATTTGTCTCATTAGCCTCATAGGTAACAGGCCAGGAATTCTGTCTTTCAGATCTCTGTGTTCTTTGCAGTGACTAAGGAAATGGTTTCACATAACAAACAGTACTGAATATATTTAGTTAATTCAAGGAATATCTCTAGATAAAATGACATAGAGATTTGACAAATATTTAAAGGAATGTTACCTTGGACACCAGGAGAGACCTCATTTGAATAGCCTGGCTGGAAAATGCCAGAACTTTCCTGGTAGCAAATTGAAGGATGCCCTCTGCTTAAAAGAAGAAGAGGAAAGGATAGTAAAAGCACTGACCTCTTAGGGACCTAAGAGAAGACTCTGGAGAATTAGGCTAGCTTTGGAATGAATCTAACAGCTTAGTGAAATAGAGTGAACATCTTTTCTTAGCATCAGCGATTTTTAAATCTAGTATTTCTTCTTCAATCTTGTTAGTTTTGTTACAACATTTCTACAATTGGCTTGCTTTGCATCTGTTGTCAGGAGGGACCAACCACTAGAGGAGGAAATCATGTTTGGTGAAGTAGAGGTCTCATGAAGGCTAGGGAGATTCTCAGTGACATGGATTGGCACATTAACCACAGGATGGCCTTGAAGATGCCAGTAATTGTGAGAATAATGCAGGACCAGTAATATTTTGTTAGATTGTACATTAAGTTGTCATGAGTCAAAATCTATTTGATAACATGACAAAATCTATTTGATGTCTGTCTATCTACCTGTTACTTAGTATATGCCACTCAGTATTTTACTTGTAAAAGGAACTCTAGTGGTGTAGCGGTTATGAATTGGGTTGTGAACCTCAAGGTCAGCAGTTCGAAACTACCAGCTGTTCCGCAGGAGAAAGATGAAACTTTCTGCTCCTGTAAAGATTTACAGCCTTGGAAACCCTGTTCAGGATCGCTATGGGTTGGAACCAACTCGACGGCACTTAACAACAAAAATAATTTTACTTGTATTTTTTCTTTTCATCTTCAAAGAGGAAGGGGAACTTCATGAAAGTTGTACTATTAGTATCCCTATGTCATAAATGAAGAAACTGGAACTCAGGAAGGTTTACCGCAAGGTTACAAAACAGTAGATGACATGGACAGAATTTGAAGCCTGATGCCAGAACCAGGCTCTTGATTCATAGGCTGAGTTGGATAAACCTTTCACACGTTATTCTAAGTGCAGTAAGCGATCCATGTTGAAGCATGCCTCAGGTCTTCATTTCTCTTTAAGGCTGATTAGTACTCTATGTATGTATGTACCACATTTTGAAAATCCATGTATTCTTTCTAGTCCACATACCTTGAAGTTATATGGTGATTGCACGTTTCAAATTTGAATTGAATTAATCAGTCAGTTAGAAACATAAAAAAATGATCAGGTCTTATTTTATAATATGGTCTAAATACTACAATTATTGTCTAATACCTTGCATTCCATGGTCTAACTTGTTCCTGACTTTCAGGATTCTTCATGCTGTAACAGAAAGTGTTGATTATGCAATGTATAAGATTTCTTTCTAACCAATGAACTTTAGGTTGTTGATAGACATTTAGATTGTTTCTGCTTATTGGCATTTGTGAGTAGCGTTGCAATAAACATTAGTGTTCATTATAGTATATTCCTGTGTGTGTTGCTATTGTTAGGTGTTTTTTGAGTCAGTTCCTACTCATTACGACCATACGTAGACCAGAACGTAGCTTGGTCCTGTTCCATTCGCTCATACATTGCTATGTTGGAGCCCATTGTTGCAGTGCCTGTGTCGATACATCTTACTGTATGTCTTTGTTTGTTCCGTTGATTCTCCACCAAGCACGATGTTCTTCTCTAGGGACTAGTCTCTCCTGATAACATGTCCAAAGTGCATTAGACGGAGTATCGCCATGCTTGCTTCAAAGGAGCATTCTGATTGTACTTCTGCCAAAGCAGATTTTTTTCACTCTTCTTGCAGCCCATAGCATAGTCAATATTGTTCACTAACACCATAATTACTAGACATCAATTCTTCTTTGGTCTTCTTCCTTATTTATTGACTATCTTCTGCATGCATATAAGGCAAATAAAAATACAATGGCTTGAGTCAGGCTCATCTTAGTCCACAAGGTGACATCTTTCCAATTTAAAGAGGGTTATTGCAGAAGATTTTCCCAGTGCAATTCCTTGTTTTCTTTTTCTGAACTATTGCTGTATAAACTTTGATTGTAGAGCTAAGTACTATGAAATCCTTAACAACTTAAGTATTTTCTCCATTTATCATGATGTTGCTTATTGATCCAATTGTGAGGATTTCTGCTTTCTTTACGTTGAAGTGTAATGCTATAGTCTTTGATCTTGATCAGTTAATGCTTCAAGCCCTCTGTTTTCAGCAAGCCAGGCTGTGTCATCTGCATATCACAGCTTGTTAATGAGTCTTCCTCCAATCCTGAAGAAGTTGCATTCTTCTTCATATACTTCAGTTTCTGGGATTGTTTGCTCAGAATAATAAGTACAGTGAGAGGATACAACACTGGTCCTAACCTTTCCTTATTTTAAACTGTCTTCTTGTTCTGTTTTAGCAGCTGCCTCTTTGTCTATGTGCAGGTTCCACATAAGCACAGTTAAGTATGCTGAAATTCCCAGTCTTAGCAACATTATCTGTAATTTGTTATATATTGTTGTTGTTTTTGTTAGGTGCCATCTAGTCAGTATCGACTCATAGTGACCTTATGCACAGCAGAATGAAACACTGCCCGATCCTGGGACAATCTCACTATTGTTGCCATGCTTGAGTACATCGATGCTGCCACTTTGCCAATCCATCTCGTTGGGAGTCTTCCTCTTTTTCTCTGACCCTCCACCTTACCAAACATGATATCCTTCTCCAGGGACTGGTCCCTCCTGACAATATGTCCGAAGTATGAGAGACAAAGTTTGGCCATCCTGGCCTCCAGGGAGCACTCTGGCTGTACTTCTTCCAACACAGATATGTTGGTTCATTTGGCAGCCCATGGCACTTTCAATATTCTCCTCCAACACTATAACTCAAATGCATCAATTCTTCTACGGTCTTCTTATTTATTGTCCAGCTTTCACATGCATATGAGGTTATTTAAAATACCATGGATTGGGTCAGGTGCATCTTAGTCCTCAAGCTGACATCTCTGCTCTTCAACACTTTAAAAAGGTCTTATGCAGCAGATTTGCCTAATGCAATACCTTGTTTGATTTCTTGACTGCTGCTTCCATGAGTGTTGATAGTTGATCCAAGAAGAATGAAGTCCTTGACAACTTCAATCTTTTCTCAGTTGATCAGAATGTTGTTTATTGGTCCAGTGGTGAGGATTTTTGCTTTCTTTACATGAATACTGAAGGCTGTGGTCTTTGATCTTCATCAGTAAATATTTTAAGTCCTCTTCACTTTCATCAAGCAAGGTTGTATCATCTGCATATCGCAGGTTTTTAATGAGTCTTCTGCTAATTCTGATGCTACGTTTTTCTTCATATAATCCAGCTTCTCGGATTGTTTGCTCAGAATAAAGTTTGAATAAATATGACAGAAGAATGCAACCCTGTCTCACACCTTTCTTCATTTTAAACCATTCAGTTTTCCCATGTTCTGTTCAAACAATGGCCTCTTGGTCCAAGTACAAATTCCTCATGAGCACAATTAAGTGTTCCGAATGCTTATACTTCACAATGTTGTCCATAGCTTGTCATGATCCACACAATCAAAAAAGCCTTTGCAGAGTAAATAAAGCACAGGTAAACATCTTTCTGATAGTCTCTTCTTTCAGCCAAGATCCATTGTTCATCAGCAATGATATCCCTCATTCCACGCCCTCTTCTGAATCCAGCTTGAACCTCTGGAAGTTCTCTGTCAATGTATGCTTGCAGTCATTTCTGTACTACTTTTAGTAAAACTTTACTCGCATGGGATATCAAACACATTGTCCAATGATTTCCACATTCCATTGGGTCACCTCTCTTTGGAATGGGCACAAATACAGATCTCTTCCAATCATTCGGCCAGATAGCTGTCTTCCAAATTTCTTGGCATAGATGAGTGAGTGCCTCCTGTGCCACCTCACTTTCTTGAAAGATTTCAATTTTTATGTCATCAATTCCGGGTGCCTTGTTCTTTGCGAATTCCTTCAATGCACCTTATACTTCCTCCTTCAGTATCATTGGCTCTTGATCATATGGTACCTCTTGAAACAGTTGAACATTAACCATTTCCTTTTGGTATAGTGATTCTGCATGCCTTCCATCTTCTTTTGATGCTTTCTGCATCATTCAATAATTTGCCCAGAGAATCTTTCAGTATCGAAAGTCAAGGCTTGAATTTTTTCTTCAGTTCCCCCAGCTTGAGAAATGCTGAGCTTGTTCTTCCTTTTTGGTTTTCTGACTCCAGATTTTTGCATATTTTGTTGTAATATTTGGCTTTATTTTTTCAAGGTGATCTTTGAAATTTTCTGTTCAGTTCTTGTACCTCGTAATTTCTTCCATTTGCTTTAGCATTTCTATTCTGGAGAGCAAGTTTCAGTGTCTCTTCTGACATCCATTTTTTGACCTTTTCCTTTTTTCTTGTTTTCTCAATGACTCTTTGCTTTCTTCATGTGTGATGTTCTTGATGTCATCCCACAAGTCTTTTGGTCTTCTGTCTTTAGTTTTTAATGTATCAAAACTGTTCTTCAGGTGATCTCTAAATTCAGGTGGGATATATTCAAGGTTATATTTTGGCTCTCAAGGACTTGTTTTCATTTCCTTCAGCTTCAGTTTGAATTTGCATATGAATAATTGATGGTCTGTTCCACAGTATGCCCTGGCTTTGTTTTGACTGATGATATGGAGCTTTTCCATCGTTTCTTTCCGCAGATGTAATCAATTGATTTCTATGTATTCCACCTGGTGAGGTACATGTGTATAGTCATCTTTTATGCTGTCTAAGTGGACAAATCATTGATTTTGCAGAATTCTATCATGCAATCTCCAGCATCATTTCTATCACCAAGGCCATATTTTCCAACTGTTGATCCTGCCTCTTTGCTCCCAACCTTTGCATTCCAATCACCAGTAATGATCGATGCATCTTGATTGATTTCAGATTGAAGAAGTTGGTAGAATTCTTCTATGTCATCCTCACTGGCTTTAGTGGTTGGTGCATAAATTTGAATAACAGTGGTATTAACTGAGCTTCCCTTGTAAGCGCATGGTTATTATCCTATCACAGACAGCATTGTACCTCATGACTGATCTGGATATGTTCTTTTGTACAATGAATGCAACACCATTTCTCTTCAATTTGTCATTCATAGCATAGTAAGTCACTTGGTTGTCAGATTCAAAATGGCCAATACCAGTTGATTTCAGCTCACTAATGCCTAAGACATCAGTGTTTATGCATTCCATTTAATTTTTGACAACTTCCAATTTTCCCAGATTCATACTTTGTACATTCCATGTTCCGATTTTGAATGGATGTTTACAGCAATTTCTCTTCATTTTGAGTTGTGCCCCATCAGCAAATGAAGGTCCTGCGGGCTTAACTCCATTCTCATCATCACGGTTAACTCTACTATGAGGAGGCAGCTCTTCCCCAGTCGCATTATGAGTGCCTTCTAACCTGAGGCACTATATCTGACAGTGTTTCTCTGCTGTTCATAAGGTTTTCAGTGACTAAATATTCGAAAGTAGTTCATCACTCCTTCTTCCTAGTCTGTCTTCATCTGGAAGCTCATCTGAAACCTGTCCACCATGGGTGATCCTGCTGATATTTAAAATACTAGTGGCATAGCTTTCAGAATCACAGCAACTCACAAACCACCATAGTACAACAAACTGACAGATGAGTGGTGGTTGTTATATATATTACATACAAATTTTAAAAATCATGAAAGGAAAGACTCCATGTCAGGTTAATAACTAAAACATAGGAAGCCTGTGGAGCTAGCTCATTAGCTCAGATCCAAATCTTCTTTGTTAGGCAATTGCTTTTTGTATGGAATCCATGGATATTAGAAGGATGTTACTGGCTACCTTTCATGGAATAATTGAATATCAATGTATCTTTCATGGAATTATTGAAAGATGTTGGCAAACATTTATTACAACTCATATAACTTTGTTGTTGTTGTTTATGTACTATTGAGTTGGCTGTTACTCATAGGGACCTTTATCAGGTTTTGGAGGAGCAGCTGGTGAGTTTGAACTGCCGGTCTTGTGGTTCAAACGACCTGGAGATCCAGTGCATATCCTGCATTGCCAAGAAACAAAGCTTTGGAAAGAAAAAAAAAAAAAGTGTCATACTTTAAATCAGTGAGTGAGTGTCAGAATTGGGCCCATAATGCTGTTTCCTTACTTTGGTCAAATGAACCAGGAATAAACAACTTTTCAGGTTAGCATTGCAAACCCAAATGTATAAAACGACAGCAAATGTCACTGTTACCGTATTTAAGATTCAATTGTTGTCACCTGTTCTTTCTGTACTTAAAATGTCTTCCTCTCTTTTATATTGGCAGAGCCTAATCTGAAAACCTATAGAACCTCAGATGCAGGGGGAAAAAACCTTGCATATTCCTATACCATGCTGTTCTCAAAGCAGACCTTGAGGAGCTTGTAAAATTACTCTTAAAAAAAACAAACAAAACTCTATTCATTAGTCCAAAGGCAATTTCAAAATTGCTTCATTTGCATGATCTATATTCAAAATCCTGGATCTCAGAGATCCTTGACATTGCCAGTGGAGAGCTGTTTTTTTTGTTTTTTTGTTTTCCTTTTCTTTTCTTTTCTTTTTTTGCTTTCTGCCAAAAAAAAAAGAAAAGAAAAGAAAAAGAAAACGGCCGTGGATAATACAGCACAGCAGTTTGGCCCCAAACTAGTGAGTGTTGCATAAGTTGGGAGGCTCTGGGAACTGAAATTCAAATAGAATAATAACTGTGGATTGTGGATTGTGATGAAAAAGGAAAGGGGAAGTTGTCCTGTGCATAAAGGATTGCCTGAGCAGTTCTCTAATGAGCGAGCACACAGTGGAAACAGGACATGACCAATGCTGGGCGAAGAGTCAGAAAGCCAAAAGCAAGTGTCAGAGCCCTGTAGGAAATATGTCAGAAGGCTGAAACTGCTGCAGATAAGAAAACCTTCGTAAATATGCCCAAAACAAGAAGACAAAAAATAAAGGGACAGTTGCCCATGTGCCCCTCTCAGGAAGGACTCATAGTTTACCTGTCTTCTCCCAAAGACTGTAAATATTAGATTGGAAAGGACATAATACTACTAGGAGGAAATAGAATCCCAGGGTTATGTAGAAATTTAAAAACATCTCATTGTTGGTTTACATTCAGTTCTATATACTGTCATTGTGCATCTGTAGTACCCTGACATTTTGTTAGGAGTCCTGGTGTGGCTCTGTAGGCTAACCATGGGACTGCTAACTACAAGATAGGTAGCTCAAACCCAGCAGCCACTCCTTGGAAACCCTATATAGTGTCACTATGAGTCAGAACTGATTCCATGGCACTTAACAACAACAACAATGGTAATATATGGAGTCCTGGTATAGTACTGTAGGATAAGCACTGGACTGCTAACTGCATGCAAGGGTGGCTATTCAAACAAACTAGCTGCTCCTCAGAAACCCTTTAGCAGCACCAACAGTGGTCTAGAGATGAACAAGATACAATTCCTGCCCTGAAGGATACCCAGTCTGGGGGTGAAACACACACAAGGCAAGTTCATTATGTAACATTGTGATGACTGCAATACTGTATTGATCTCTGTTACTTTGTAGAGCTGTGGAGAATAGGAGGGGAGCAGAAGACTATAATTGGTCCCAACGTTGCTTTAGTTGTTAGCAAAGAAACTTAGATCCCTGATATATGATAAATTAGACTTGTATTTTGATGTCAAGCAAGAATAAGATGAATGAAAAAAGATGATGAATTCTAAGGCGCTTTGAGATGACAACTAAGAATCATAGCGAATTTACTAAGAAAAATCAAGTCACAAGTGATTTAATTTTTCTTGTAGAAAAGGTAAATTAGGTTAGACGGTTAGAAACATTATAGGCATTCATACTGCATATCTTGTATACTGGATTTATGCAAATACGTGACCATTTCTCCAATGACATGTTTGTGGATGCAGAGAAGAAAAATGGACAGGGTGCTCAGATTTAGGAAATATCAATTGGTGGCTGTTAATAAGAGGGCAGGCTTCTGGTGGTAGTTATTGGCCTTTATTTTATTGTGGCTACATTAATCCTTTCATTCATGATGTGGGTAATATATTAGTATGGGACCCTACAAGGAAACAACAGTTGAAGCAAGTTTACAAAACAGACTATAAGTTGTGGAGAGGTTTAAGTGTTAGGGTTAGGTGAAAGATGAGTTCCTTCAGGCCAAGCGAAGCAAGAGTAGTCATGTGAATTGGAAGGCTCCTGACCTGCTCAGGGGCTAGCAGGTCTGTCCCTGAGGATTACTGTTGTTGACCTGCTTGTTTCTTTCTGTGCTGTTGTAGTTGTTACAGGCATCTCTCCATTCCTTCTTCCCTTCGTACTTCTTCCTCTCTGTACTCATCATTTTGCAGGGACCTATGGCACTAATTTGCTTCTCTTTTCTGTATGGCAGCCCTTGTCCTGTCTTTGATTTACTGCTTGCCGAGACCTTAACTAGACAGATCTTTGCTGATGTTCTGTAATCATGGCAAGGGTACTTTCGTGTCCCATTGTGCCTGTGAGTATTGGACAAGGTCTTTTATGCACTTGTGAATAAGAAGGAACACTGTGAGGCTCCTGGTAACAAATTTATAAGGATTTGGAAATGGTAATAAATTGTTAGCTATCAATAGATCAAGGTCTTAGGTAAGTGAGATGGGAACAAAGCAATTGTACTGGATTATGTCTTAGTTTCATAACAAAACATCCTACTGTAACAAAATAACCACAAGTGGGTTGACTTACAGAACAGAAATGTATTTTTTCACACTCTAGGAAGACTGAAATCCAAATTCAGTGCTTGGCTTTAAGGAGAAGTCCTTCTTTTCTGTTTCATCATCTTCTCACTGGTATCCAGTAAATACTGACTCATAGTGGCCCCATATAGAGTTTCCAAGATAAGATCTTTACAAGACCTTGCAGCCTCATCTTTCTCCCACAGAATGACAGGGGTTTTGAACCACTGACCTTGCAGATAACAGCCCAGTGTCCAACTCACAGCATCACCAACCTCTGGTAGTCAGCACTGCTTGTAGCTGCTGGGTTTGTAGATTGTCCGTGTGTCTGTATTTATATGGCATCTTTACCTGTGTGTCTCTCTGTTCTGATCTTTTTATAGAACTCAGATGTGTTTAATGTTTAGAACTAAGTCTGTTCTGAAATTGCCTGGTTAACATGATAAAACTTGTAGTTCCAAACATGGTCATATTTAGAAGTACCAAAAAAAAAAAAAAAAAATCCAACTCATAGCTACCCTATATGACAGAGAAGAACTGTCCCAATGTGTTTCCAAAGCTGTAATCTTTTGGGACACAGACTGCCACATCTTTCTCCTGAAGAGAGGCTGGTGGCTTCAAGTCCCCAACTTTTCAGTTAGTTGCAAAGCACTTAAGCACTGTTGTATCAGGCACTTCTTATTTATAAGTATGGGGTAAGGACTGTAACACATATTATTGTGGGACACGATTCAATCCATACAAAGAAAGAATATTATTTAAATTCTTATATCGCCCACACATATCTACCTAGCGGTGCTATAGGCTAAGCACTGGACCGCAAGGCCGGTAGTTCAATCCCACTAGTCACTCCTTGGAAACCCTATTCAGGGTCACTATGAGTTGGAACTAACTCAGCATCACTGAACAACTCTCCTAGTAAATTCCAAAAATTTGTTTTCTGTTGTTTGGGCAAAGAAATAAATTTTAAAGAAAGTCACAGTCTGACTAAAGTATCCCTAAATGAATTTAATTTTTGAGTATTTTTAAAAATTGTATCTTCCTTTGGCCAGTGTTCAAATTATGAGGGTGAGTCAAAAATTATCTGCACTCTGACTGTAGAATTTATTTTCATCAACTTTTAGAAAACCAAATACATCATTTTTTGACATAATCACCTTACTTTTCAATGCATTTGTCCATCTGTCAAGAAATTTTTGTATTTCCTTATTTTTAAATGTTTTAGACTGAGCTGGAAGTCATGAATGCACCACTTCACTAGTAGAGGAGAATCTTTGTCCTCAAAGGGCTGCTTTCAGGGGACCAAGCAGGCAAAAGTAAGATGGAGACAGGTCAGGACTGTAAAGTGAAGCCCTGGTGTGGAGCTGTGGTTAATGCACTGGTGGACTCCAAAGCTGGTTCAAGTTTACCAGCTGCTCTTTGGAAACCCTATACAGGGTTGCTATGGGTGGAACTGACTCAATGGCACTTAACAACAACAGCAACAGAAAGATGCTGTAATACCTCAAAACAAAATGTTTGCAGAATGTCAACAGTGTGGGCAGTGTGGGAATGTACATTGTCATGCCAGATCACAGTGACCGTGGATAGCTGTCCTGTGCTTTTAATCCAAAGTTTCAGCTAAAGCTCTTTAGTGAGCATCTGACTGTACGGAGAACTGTTGATTGTTGAACCTTTTTCCTGATGGTATTCCAGTACTGGCCATTGAGAATGTCAAAAGACTGTAAGCATAAATTTTCCACCAGATAATTGACTTTTAAACTTTTTCTTAGTCAGGGATTGAGGATGTTTCCATCCCATATTCTGCCATTTACTCTCAGGCTCGTAGTGATGATTCCTTGCCAGTAATGATTTTGTTTTAATAATCTCTTAGCTGCCTTCAAGTATTGGTCCAACTTTTGTTTGCAGATGTCCAACTGCTTCTGTTCATGGTCTTTCGTGAGTGGTTTCAGTATCCATCTTGCATAAACTTTTTGAAACTCAAGTCTGTTGTTGAGTATTCCATAGGCAGATTCATAGCTGATTTGCCACATAATCCACTGCCACTCTTCTGTTCAACAGAACCCTTTCACGTGCACGCTTAATATTGTCATCAGCCACAGATGTAGATGAGGGTGTTGTAATATAACCAGAGAATGGAAAGTTTTTGACTCGACCTCATATATTTTTACTTGCTTGAAGATACTCTGACAGAAAGCAATGCAAATATTTAAAACTTGTATCAGTGATACATCACATAGTAGATAAGACCTATGCAGTGAATCAAAAGTTGTTATTAATTTAGTAAGATTCTCACTCCTTTGTATATGACACTAAAGTTAAGCATTTAAATTTGATCTAGAAATAGTCTTTCTTCCTTTATCACCATTTATGTTGTCAAGGTGAATCCAAGATAACAGTTTGTTGCAGGTAGCCTGAAATTTCAATCTTATTCCTGAGTTCACCCTCATTTCTAGAGGGATATGCAAAATAGATCATATTTATTTATAGATTACTCAGAGGCTCTTTCCCTCTTTCTCCCTCTCTCTCCTACTCCCAATATCCCTGCCTAGAGGTCTCTGTTCAAAAGAATCCGTAGGGTCTCTTTTAATTTCTCTTTACCTCAAAATGCCCTACAGGATCCTTGGGGGAATGATATACAGTAGGCTTTTCTATATCCTTGCATACATTTTAAATTTATATATTTTCAAAGTACTGGGAAATCATTGACTTTATATGAATGCATTGTTGTGATGTAAGCCTTCCAGTGACAAAAAGATAATGTTACCATCATTTTAAAAGGAATTGATACTTAACTGGTCATAATTTTTCTATTATGGAGCTGCTTCATAGCTATTTATTGGGGGTAAAATATCTAAGAGTTCATTGAGGCTGCTTCAGGTTACTTTATCATTTTTTTCCCTATCTTTTTAACTGCAAACTTCACAGTGGAAACATTTTCCTTTGTGTATATTGAGACTATATTCCTGAGCCTTTGGACCTACCAATTCAGACAGCTTGCCTTGCTTTCCTAGCTAGTCAGTCAAGCATAACACCAAGAGGTGATTAGAGTTGTACTGCCCCTGATTCACAGACCTTCAGCCTTCCTTCTTCTCCCTAGCTTCCTTTTGCTTAGCAACAGGAATGTGGCAAGTACTGTACTGCCAACAGATTTCTTCTCGCTCTCATTTTGAAAAGAAGAAGTTAAGGATATAAGACAGCCAATAAAACACTGCGCTATTTATTTGGGCTTCTGACTAGAATTTCATACTCTGAATGCTAGTGGTTTCCTTGGCCACAGAGTTTTTACAATATTTCTATCTGAAATAGACTTAATCATATAATAACCTCTGGGCCCCCTGCTACCCAATGAATGTAGCTGAATGTCAGCAGCTAGGAAGTACAACACCACTTTCAACTACAGCTCTGCTCTGTTTTCCATCCCCTGATAATATTTCTCTAAATTTAAGTCATCTAGGCCAGCAATTAAGACCATCCCTGTATAAATATTTATAGCCTCAGAAACCCTATACCAGTCACTGTGAGTAGGAATTGATTAGATGACAGTGAGCTTGCCTTTTTTTGGGTTTTGTAGAAGCTGATAAAGGAATTTAGAGAGATGCATACAGCCTTCATTCCTCTAGTAATGCTGAGAGATTTTTAAGTTAGCTTGGGCATTCAACAAAGGTTTGTTGGTTTCTTTTCTTGAGTAGGACATTATGTTAGGTCCTGAGAAGAGCAGTGAGTTGAGTAAGACTCAAATCCTGTCTTAAAGAAGAGAAACTAAAATTAGGTTGAACCTTATGGAATTGCCAACATTCAATCAATCATTTTTTACCTATAAAATTGCCAGTTACCTGCGGGTAGTCCTAATAATAAGTACTCTATTTCTAAAGGAGCATTAAAGCTGAAGATCGTAAATATAACTCATAGAATCTGGCAAGGTTTTATGGGGAACGTGGGACTTCAGTAAGACCTTGAAATCAGGGTAGAAGTAGATACTCCTGAAGCTAACCTCCTTCTCTGCTAGCCCGTGAAAAACATAATCAAAGGAATAAAGAACAGAAAGGAATGAGTATTATGCTTAGAGAATGGCAAGAAATCCAGAATAAAGGTAGCAAATAATTGATGGGTGTGGCGGGGAAGGACTAATACAACTGGGGTAGTAAATCCAGCTCAGACTACCTTGTTTTGATAAGACTACGCAGAAATATCAAAGATGTACAGGAAGGGAGCTACGTACTTCCAGCATTCGTGAACTCTGCTTGCCAAGATGGACTGGCTTTTCCTGGTACAGAAAATTAATAGAAAGAAGTCACAGCATCTTAAAATACCTGCTTTTAAGATTTCAAAATGTGAAGGAGAACAAAGTGAAAATTTTGATTTGATAGAGGATGAACCAGAAAAGGAATTAGCGTTCAGAAAAGTAGCATCAAAGGTTTACAAACTTTGACCCAAGTCTGGCTCACCAGTTGTTTTTATAAATAAAGTTTTGTTCAGTTTCGTTTTGCTTTTTGCATACTGCTTGTGCATACAGTGAAGCTGTGCTTCCACAGAGGAATTGAGGAGTTGCCACAAAGACAGTATGATCACTAAAGCATAAAATAGTTACTGTCTCCTCCACTGAAGAAAAAAGGTTGCTATCTCCTGGCATAAAAGAAGAAAACAGAAGGAACTGTATTTACACCATCTCTTAATTTTCAACTTTTTTAGAGTAATTGGTGTAGGAAATGATTTTCGGCAGTAAGATCACCAGCAGTGAAAGTATGATAATAAATTGCACCTGGTAGGCCCTTGGTGACAGGTTGAGGGTTTGACAGGGAGAGTTGGGAATTGTAAGTTGCAGAAACATGTATTTACTGACTGGTAGATTTCAGTGCCTCATTTAGACACTGAAGCCAAGTATTCCTAATTTCCAGAGAAATTAAATATCAGGCCATTTATATGATATCTCCCAGTTTTTAAACATTGGCAGCTAATGAAGTGCAGTCCTGGTGTGGCGCTGTGGGTTAATGCGCACTACTGCAAAGCCGTTTGAATTGCAAGGTTGGCTGTTCAAGCTCACCAGCTGCTCCTTGGAAACTCTATACAGGGTCGCTATGGGTCGGAATAGATTTAAAGGCACTTAACAACAACAACAAAGTAAATTTGACAGATAAGGATAAACAAGGCTCTCCCGTGCTCCTGAGTGCCCCGACACACTCACAGGCCCCCCATGCTGTGGGAGAACTGGGTCATTTATCACTCTATACGTCCTCGTGCTCCTTGGAAAACCTAGGCAGGGTCGCTAGGACAGCATTTACCAACAATGCAATGAAAACTGTGAAGCTTTGGGAGAAACAATCACAATTTTTATGCTCTGGATTGTTTATAGCCTTGTGTTTCTGTCTCCTGGATTTGAGACCAAGAACAAGACATCATTATGAGAAATGAAAGGCTAAAAGGTTTGGTTGTTGTTGTGTGCTGTGGAGTCGGTTCCGACTCATAGCGACTCTGTACAGGGTTGCCGAGGCTATAAATCTTTACGGGAGCAGAAAGCCTCATCTTTCTCCTGCGGAACCGCTGGTAGTTTCGAACTGCTGACCCTGAGGTTCGCAGCCCAATTTGTAACCATTACGCTACCAGAGCTCCTTTGGTGGTGGTGTTAAATGCCGTGATATTGGTTCCAACCCACAGCGATCCTATATAGGATTTCCAAGGAGCGGCAGGGAGCTTGAACCCCGACCCTATGGTTCATACTGCCTTTGCAGTCCAGCGTATTAACCCACAGCACCACACCAGGCTGAAAGTTTGTAGTTGTTGTTTTTAAGTGCCATTGAGTGGATTCCGATCTATAGCAACTCCGTATAGGGTTTCCAAAGAACAGCTGGTGAGTTTGAACCATCAACCTTGCAGTTCAAACGACTTTACAGTCTGATGCATTAGCCCACAGTGCTACACCAGTACTCAAGGTAGGATGATATAAATCAATTATACAGCAAGAGAATGTTTCGAGAGTTATATGGTACAATTCTCACATGGCCTGAGGGATTTGTAAGTGAGAGTGGGCAGTCAGGAGCTTGGAAGAAACTTGTTTACTTCTATCTGTCTAGCTAACTTTAGAACACAGTAAGTTTTTAGTGCTTTGGTTAAATGATTCAGATATACTGACAGTTTGTATTTCTATGTTAATTAGACTAATTTCCCCTCCTCCACTCCTCATGAGTTGTTCTAAAATAGTGTAAGAAAAAAAAGGGATTGATTGTACATCTGGTACTTAAATGTCTATTTAAAGTGGGGTATCGGGGGTGGATTAGGGAAATAACTTGGGCAAAGTATGTTTCTTGATCTTCTTAGGATGTGTAAGGGCCTTCTCCTTTGAGCTTGAAGCCAAATTTTCAAGGAGAAAACCTGAGAAACTTTATTGTTGATGGTATGTTTTGTTTCAATAAATATGCAGTAAATTTTATATGTTTAACTGTTGAATATGCACAGATAAGTTGTTTAGCCTGTAAACTTTCATCCAAATCATAATTAAATATTTAAAAAAATGAGTAGACAACATGAACTTGAAAGGTTATAAAGGCAGCTTAGAGGGTGGTAAGTTTCTGTTACGAGAAGAGGCATAAGCCTGAAAAGGAAGGTGATAATGGTTGAGCAGTTTGAAGATGTCACCGATGTCATTGAATTATACATGCAGAAATTGCTGACTTAAGGTGTATGTTTTTCTGTGTGCATTGCAAGTACTTAAAAAGAAAACTTTTTCTTTTAAAGCCATTATAGTATGTACTTTAATGAGTGATTTGTATGGTATGTGAATTATATAGCAATAAAGTACTTCTTTTTTAAAGTCATAAAGACTTTTATAGTATAGTTTACTAGGAAAAACTGGTAACGAAACATTCCAATGGCCCCAAAGGCAAATAAGTAGATGTCACACAGTATAATGCACTAGCATAGTCCTGGATAGTGCAAGTGATTTGTGTACTCTACTAGTAAACTGAATGTTGGAGATTTAAGTCCAGCGAGAGGAGCTCTGGTAGCGTGGTCATTACGAGTCAGGCTGCTAACCTTAAAGTCAACAGTTTGAAACTACAAGCCATCCCACGGGAAAAAGATGAGGCTTTCTGCTCTTGTAAAGATTTATAGCCTCGGAAACCCTATGCAGGGTCATATCTATGAGTTGGAACCGACTCCACGGCATATAACTACCACCACTATTACCACCAGAGAAGCTTTGAAAGAAAAGGCTGCTGAATACTTCTGAAAAATTTGCCACTAAATACCCTAGAGAGCAGAGTTCTAAGCTTGACCCACATGAGGTTTCCATGAGTAGGAATCAGCAGGATAATAACCAGTTTGTAATGTCATCGAAGCTGAGAAATGCACCTCAATATTAATTTGAAAGGTATTTTGACATGTCAGATATGCCATAAATTCTAAAGTTACTAATTTCCGAAGGTAAATAGAAAATATAAACCAGGAGACTGTAATTTATTTGTTGTTTCTGCTTCTCACTTTGCCTCGTATAGAATTTTGGCCAAAGCCCAAGCATAGCCTTGGAAAGAATCAGAAATCTAAACTTGTGCTGATTGTAAAAGGGCAAGAGAGAAAGGTTGTGTATTTTGGTAACAAAAAACAACCACAAATTGAACAGGGTTAGGCCTATTTGTTTGAAAGACCAATATTTAGCAGCAATCCTCAGCAATGGTATCAACTCATGGCATTTGAAAGATCTGTTTTGGAAGAAGTGCAGCCAGAGTGCTCCTTGGAGGCCAAGATGGCTAAGCTTCATCTCTCCTACTATGGACATATTGTCCGGAGGAAACAGTCGCTGGAGAAGGATGTCATGCTGGGTAAGGTGAAGGGTCAGAGAAAAAGAGGAAGACCCCTAACGAGATGGATTGTCCAGGTGGCATCATTGATGGACTCAGTGTGGCAGCGGTAGTGAGGTTGACCCAGGATCGGACATTGTTTCGTCCTGCTGTGCATGGGATTGCTATGAGTCGGTTCCGACTCGATGACACCTGACAACAACAACAACAAGAAAAGTGAATGAGTGGTTGAGACTAGGACTGGTCCTCTGGTTCAAGAGAAAGTTTGTTGTTCTGCCTCAGCAATCCTGTGTCTTTGTGGAGCAGAAAGCCTCACCTTTCACCTGTGGAGAGGCTGGTGGGCTCAAACTGCCAACTTTGTGATTTGCAGTCCAGTGCCATTGTGCTACTATAAAAATATTAAAAGTGCTGTAATGTGGTGGAGTAATGTGTCATAATGAGTCCTAGTGTGGCACATGCGTTAGACTACAAGGTCAGCTTGAACTTCCAGGTCAGCGGTTCAAGCTTAGATGCTGCTCTTTGGAAACCGCTGTAAGTTGGAACTGGCTGGTTGGCACTGAACAACAACAACAATGTGTCGTTGAGTCCTGGTGTGCCGCTGTAGGGTAAGCACTGGACCGAAAGTTCAGTGGTTCAAACTAACCAGCTGCTCCTCAGAAACCCTATACAGGGCCACTATGTGTAGGAACCGACTAGACTGCCCTTAACAGCAACAATAACAGCATGTCGTGGAAAGGCCGGGGCCATTCGTGGAGACTAATGAACACCCTAAATCAGTCTTCCACTTACACGGAAGATTTGTCAGTAATATTTGTTCTGAATTTGCAGTGCCTCCTTGCCTACTACAAACAGGTTGTGGAAAAATTCCGTTAACCTTTTTCTGCCATTTTCTATGAATTTTTGGAAGCCCCTCATAGTTGTAAAAGTGGTGAGGACATGAAATAACCAGTATTGAGCATATAATGAGTGCTAAGCTGTCTTTCACACCTTATCCTGTCTAGTCCTCACAGTACTTTGAGGGTGATGTTACTAGGCCCATTTTAAAGATGAGAATAATGGAAGTGTTAAGAAAGTACTAACAGAATCCTTAACAATGTCTCTCCTTTTACCCCACTGCATACATACCGCCCCTGATCCAGCTCTATGGATAGATTTCACCTGTGCTGAATGCTCATAACAGGCTGTCTTAAATATAGTGCAGTTTTTCTTTTTCACTGGTACAAAATAATTCATGTATTCCATATTTAGAATGCAGCATTGTCAAACACATAGTAGACAGTATGTGTAGACAGCAAATAAACATTTCTAGTACAGAAATGTTTTTACCGTTTTTGGGTTAGGGACAGCTTTGCATGATTTGATCTTTCTGTTTCAGTATAGAGTCATGCCCTGTTTCTCTGTAAGGCAGACCAAGCACCTATTTTCAGAAATTGGCTGGACAAGAGCAAGATGTTTCTTTGCTCTGACAGAAGCAACCCTTGGCAGGAAGAATTGTGAATTGTCCTGTTTCTACTAGGTGTGAATGCTCTTCAAAGCAATTTATCATCTCCGAGCTCTTTGTAGGCATGGGTTGACTTAATAGAAGGACTGCCACTTTGAAAGAAGGCTATTCAATTCACTTCTGTGTGGATCAGCTAACTGCTTCTGCCGAGCACCCAGTTGAAGTGTGCAGTATTTCTTTACATTTGTATGTTTTAAATATAAATATTATGATCCAGGTCACTAAAGACCTTAGTATTTGGAATATTTGAATAGCAAGTGGGTGGGATTCTACTTCTGCAAAGAAATCTTGAGAAAAAATGAAAATATTAGCATATTCTACTATTAAAAAAATAGATCCGTTGCCATGGATTCCAACTCAAAGGGATCTAATAGGAGAAAGTAGAACTGTCCCAGAGGATTTCCAAGACTGTAATTTTAATCTTTACGAAGTTGAGTGCTGTGCCTGTCTTCCGTGGAGTGCCTGGTGAGTTTGAACTGCTGACTTTCCAGGTAGTTGCAAAGTGCTTGACCCTTGCATACTGGGATGCAAAAGTTTTCTAGCCCCTAAAGTTTTTAGGAACTCCATTCTTGGGAACTTAATATGTAAGTTGTAAATTGGATGCTTCAGAAAATGTGCACATAAAATTCTGCTTTGATGAACCTCTGGCTTTTAAACACTTAAAAAAGGTGTACTCTGTTCAGAATGTGTTTGGAGATTTTGTGGTTCACAAATACAAATGTTTCTCATAGATCTTAAGTTCTTCCCAGTTGTCTTATGTTGGGTTTTCTTGAGAAAAATGTCCAGGATATAAAGATTTACACCCTCGGAAACCCTGTACAGGGTCGCTATGGGTCGGAACCGACTCGACGGCACTTAACAACAACAACAATATATAAATATATAAAGAAATGTTTATTATCAAGGAAATGGCTTACAGTTGTAAAGTCCCAGGTCCCCAGTAGAAGAGAGAGAGCCTTTCTCATGTGTCCATTATATGGGGAATAGGCCACACCCCCTAAGACTCATCCTTTTGATTGATTACCCACTCATAGCCCCTCATCATAAAGTTAACTATGCCTGTATCAAGCCTCATCACCATAGGGATAAGCTAACTATGCCTGTATCAAGGCTTATCACCATAAGGATAAGCTCATCTCAGCTGCTAACCTACTGGAAATCCTGACCTAGTCAAGTTGACACAGAACCCTACCAGTCCACACTTATCAACTTGACCCCTACAAAGTAAACTGTAAAGTTGTACATGAGCCTAACATGATATAACTAAAACACATACAACCAAAAATGCACTGGCCCAACTTACATCTTATATGTCACAGGTGAACAAAGCAAAAATATTTCATGCATACATACTAAACAAAACAAAAAATAGATATTCATTTAAATGTCCAAAGAACATGTTCTACAAGCCACCATTCTCCTGCTCACAGACACTCAGCCTTCCTTAGTCCATGTGCTTAAAATCTGCAGCTGCTCAATCTGTCTATGGCATCATCTCTGCTGTAACTGCTTTTTCAGACAGGGCTCACATGGTCCACTCATGCTCCTTCTTCTTGATGGCCCTGGGATTGTCTATTCCTAATGTGAAAGTTTGACTACTTCCCCGTTTAGTTATACATCTTCTACCATCTTCTACAATTGCAGCTTTGATGATGGCAATTAATCTTATAACAGTTACTCACAATTGAAATAATAAAATCCTATCAGCATCATCCCCCGCCCCCTTTTGCCAGAACTGGGAAAAGAAAAAAATATTCAGTGGAAACTCTACCATACCCACTTCATTCTGAAGCTAAGCTCACCCATGAAAGCTTGTAAGCCAGCCATTCAGGCTCTGTATATGGTATTCCCAATCTTATGGACTGGACTTCTGATGTGGTGCTGTAGGATCAGCATTGGACTGGGAACCACCAGGTCGGCAGTTCAAACACACCAGCCGCTCCTCAGAAACCCTACACAGGGTCGCTATGAGTCAGAGTCAACTTGACAGCACTTAACAGTAACAACAACAACAACAATCTTATAGACTAGAGTCCTGGTGTGGTGCTGTGGGATGAACCATTGGACTGCAAGGTCAGCTTGAACCCAAAGGTTGGTGGTTCAACCTTACCAGCTGCTCTTTGGAAACCCTATACAGGGTTGCTATGAGTCGGAACTGACTCGTTGTTCCTTAACAACAATTTTACAGTCTATGAATCACAAGTATATTGAATATACCTGAATGATTTGGCAATTTTTTAATCTAAGTACACAACAGCAATAGATAAATGGCTACCAAAGACTCAATGCTAGTTTGTAAACTCACATATGAAATTTATGATTCTTTATAATGGAGAGTAAAGTGCTGCTGGGAGAAATATTTTATAAAGTATATTAAATTCTCCAGAAAGCAGATCAATACCATATCTTATTTGAAGAAGGCAAGTCTTACATTATTACAATGAAGATAAACAATAAGAAAAAAATCATAGCCTTCAGTAAGTTCCATTCTCTTCCTTGAAGTAATGGCATAACTATCCTTTGAACTCTACACAGTAAATCCCTATTGACTTCAATGTTTCTTGGCAATGTAACACAATAGGAGAAATATGGAATTTCTAACCGGGAAGTCTTGCTTTCAAATATAAGTCCAGTTATTTATTGTTAAGTGCCTTCAAGTTGGTTCATACTCATAGCAACCCTATATCGGGTTGCCGAGGTTTTTAAAAAAATATTTGTGGAAGCAGAAGGCTTCATCTTTCTCCCACAGAGCAACTGGTGGGCTTGAACCGCGGACCTTCTGGTATGCAGTCCAGTGCTTATCGTATAGAGCTACAATGCTCCTGAAAAAAAAACAACAACACGTGATAGGTAATCCCTGGGTTATAAACATCAGAATGTCAGACTTAAGTACAACCCACAGTGAAAAGCTTCAAGAAGAATTTCTTTAAGAAAGATCAACACAAGGCTGATGTCTATGAGTTGAAGGCCCAACTGTTCGACTTTTCCAACATATCTATTGCTTTTGTTAAGTTCTGTCAAGTTGCTTCTGACTCACAGGGACCCTATAGGTATAGGGTTTCCAAGGAGCAGCTGGTGGGTTTGAACTATGGTTACCAATCCATTGCTTATCCTACAGTGCCACACCAGGACTCCACCATGTAAAGCCCCTCCATAGTCCTTGATGTCAATCACCACTCCTCCTTTCCCTCAAGTCCCAGGTTTCTGCAACACTCTGCAATGTCTCACAAAAATCACATTTGGTGAAAGAAATGATTCACACAACTGTGGGGCCTGGTGAGCCCCAAATCTGTAGTTCAGAGATCGGTCTGGAGGAATCTTCTCTCTCAGGTAGTCTAAGGAGCAGAGGAACCCACATCTGCAGGTCAGACAACAAGCTGTTAATGCATGAGATAATTAGGTCAAGTGATGGGTTGGAAGTCCCAGGATCTAAAGGCCAGATGTAATGAGCTAGATGCATCATATCCAGGCAAGAGAGCGAGCTTTTCCAAAGCAGTCTTATAAATTGGAGTGAGACCATGTCCCCAAGGGAAACTAACATTGGGGGCATCCTTGGTTCTACTGTAATCTTTACTCCTTAGCCCCACCTT
>NW_006408521.1:9839584-9848298 GCF_000296735.1 Chrysochloris asiatica | reverse complement strand
GAACTTGAACTGCCAACCTTGCGGTTCAAACCAACCTTGCAGTCTGGCACATTAATCCACAGCGACACATCAGGAGTCCTATAGAACATACGAAACGATTCTCATTTTACCTAAGGAGCATTACTATATGACTGATTGGGAATGGGGATAGCAGGAGACCAGTCAGTCATTTCAGAAGTTAATGCATGTTTTAGACAAACATTTTCTAGAGGGGAAGAACACTATAACTAAATGTTGCCAGAGACTAGAAAATAATAGATCTTGAGCAGCTTTAGGCCCTGTAAGCTGATGACGTTCCACTGGATTCTTTTTATGTGGTTGATTGTTATTAGATTCTCAGGTTTCCTTCCTGTGAGCTTAATTTGTGAGGAGAAAAAGAACTCATCCCCCACCCACCCACCCACCCCCACACACACACCCAGTAGACCTCTCTTTTTTGTCACAAAGTGTCCAGTGTGATTTTAACATCAAAGAGTTATATTTAACCTTTGAGTCAAATCTTATATATTTCATTCATCTCTAAGACAATTATGTGCAAATTCTTCTTTCTGAGCCTCATGAGTGAGTCCCAGAGAAGTCAAGGCTGGTCTTAATAAGAAAGGACTTGGTCTGCTGTATTGTGCTTCATGTTCACTTTGAAACATTCAAAACCACTGCTTCAACTCATTATCCTCAGGCAGGTATGGAATGGCCTAGAACAGACATCTCCATCCGAGTGGAAAGACTTTTCAGTTTTGCATCCTTTTAATCTTTGTAAATGCAGTCTGTGCTATGTCAAGGGGACTTACAATGCCATATTTTTATCCATCAAAAGATTTGAAGTTATTTTTCTTCTTAAATGGAGTCTGTGATATCATCAGTCACATATTATTTCTATGTTACAAATCAAACAAATTGGAAGAAATGTTCTGCTATATTTTTTAAGGACAGCGCAAACGATGATTATTCTACATCAGTCTGACAGTTCATCCTCACCAACATTTAGTGTTTCAACGGAATGGCAGTCATAAATGAAAGTGATGTGGGATCATAGTTGTTGTTGTTGTTAAGTGCTGTCGAGTCAGTTCTGACCGAAAGCGACCCTGTGTTCTGTTTCCGAGGAGCGGCTGGTGAGTTTGAACCGCTGAACTTGTGGTTCACACCGTCTTTGCAGTCCCGTGCTTCAACCCACGGCACCACACCAGGACTCCAGCTGTGTATTATGCATAAATGTCATATTTAAGATTTATTATTTGCATCATTCAAGGGTAGTTAATGTTTCCAAGTGTTTCTTCAGCTTTATGATGTGTCTTTTTCAGTTTGTAGGTATCCTTACAAATAGGAGCATTATAAATAGTTGCATTTAACTGTTTTATTTCTAATTAATACTATAATACATGCTAGCTTGTGGACTCCTGGTGTGGCGCTGTAGGATCAGCACTGGACTGTGAACGATCAATCGGCTGTTCAAAACCACCAGCTGCTTCTCAGAAATCCTATATAAGGTTTCTATGAATTAGAACCAACTCAGTGGCATTTAACGAGAACAACATTCTAGTTTATATGTCTCATTCATAATGGCATCCAGTATATATATTTTGCAAAAATAGATTTAGTATTAATTGCTCAAGATAAGGAGAATTACTAGACTAGGGACTCAGGTACTCTCAATCTAATATAAATCTTACCATGAGCACCAAATCGCCATTCTAGTCAACTCTCCCATCTAATAATCAGTAAGAACAGATAAGCAAATTTACAGCGTTAACTGTATGGTCATAGATTCGTACAACAGTAGCAACCAGCAACATACATTGTAATGAAAAACTATGTAATTTTTAAATTAATTAATGCAGTGTTTTTCCATAAGGGATTTGAATTTATGGATAATTTAGCTGACGTAACTGACTGCCTTGGGATAAATTCATTTGCATTCATAATGTTTTAATATATTTTATAAACATGGAAAGCAAAGTCATTATTTATTTCTTAAACTGAAAATATAATAAAAGAAGTAACTTGGAGGGAAAAGCCTTCCGTTCTCACTGAAACCAAGTAAACAACAATGTGAGGACAGGAAGCAGTTAAAAATACACCAATTGTATGTTCTTTCATCCAGATTATGGCAGACCTTTGAATTCTTTTCCTTTTGATGAGTTGAAGGAGATTCAAAATAGCATGCCCCAAGCAATAGGAACTATTTTACATTAGAAAGGTACTGTACTAACATTGATTTGGGTAGTTGAAACTTGAATAAAATTCCCTTTCAATTACTGCAGATTTAAAAATATTAAAAATATTAACAATATGAAGCACTTTGTACAATAATACAGCAACCTTAATTGCCAAGTATGTTTTTGTATTAAGTGCCATTGAAGTAGTTCTGACTCATAGTTACCCCATATAAGGTTTCTGAGGAGTGGTTTTAAACCACTGACTTTGTGGTTAATAGTCCAGTGGTTATCCTACAGTGCCACACTAGGACTCCAGGTATAAACAGTAGCAATAATCTATATACACTTTTAGGCCAAAATTTGAAATATATATAGGAATGTTCCACCTTTATATAATTTTTGACTGGGAAAGAGGTGAGAATGATCTAATGCATTCACTTAACGTGACAAATGTTAATTTCTAGGTTTAAGCAGTTGATTTTATTACTCAAATATTTGTAGGAAAAAAGAAAATGTGGACATTTGTTGTTGTTAAGTGCCATTGAGTAGGTTCCTACTCATAGCAACCCTTTGTAGGTTTTCCCAAGAGCAGCTAGTAGATTTGAACCATGGACCTTTTGGTTATCAGCCTAGTGTTTATCCTACAGCGCCATACCAGGAATACTTAGGAACATATAATTTTAGGATAGCAAAGACACATTGTTCTTATGTTTTCCCAGGTGGTTCAAGTATCTATCAGTCAACATGCTGTTGGCTGTAGGTAACAAAAAATCTTCTCAAACTGACTTAAACAAGGATGTTTATTATCTCACATAACAAAAATTTCTGAGATAGGATTGGCTCTGGGTATAACAGTTTCGCTTAAATTTGGGGGGATTTAGTCTTTGCAAAGCGTTGGTTTCTTACTCACATAAGCAGCAAGGTGGCTGTAGCTGCCTATCCCCCACTGTTCAAAGGAGACTGTGTGTTAGTTTCTTTCGTGAGATTGCTTTTCATTAAGAAAGCATCTCTCTCCTGTGTGCTTCCATCAGACTCACCTAGATTTCATGGTTGGGCCACATGACAGAGATATGAAATTACCATAAGTTCAGTAGATGAATTCTGATCATGTTTGGGATTGGACACCAGGGTCAGCTTCCCCTGAGTCTAGTGGTGGGGGTCGGGGGTGGCCAACTGAATAAAGCCAGCATTTCTTTTCCAAGGGAAGAAAGGAAGAAGTGGATGTTGTGTAGGAAATCATTGATCATAGACTCATTTCATTTGCAGAGGGAAAAAATGGCCCAGAGAAATCTTCTAATGTGTCCCAAGTTACAGACATAGAGCTATTTCACCCCAAATTATTTTTACTCATTATTCATGTATTTTTCCCAGTGCTTTTTTTCTGTTAAATCTGTCATTATGATCATACTTGCAATTCCATATGAGGATAAATTTTACCCAACTGAGTGCTCAAGGTGATTGTGTCCTAACCCAGGTAACTTTAATTTTATCTTTTCTCAGGATGTGACTTTCCCATGAGTCCTCTACAGACTAACTCTTCTTTATAGTTTCTACAAACGAAACTTTTATTTATCTGCCTTGTTGCTTGACCATAAGTTTTGTCTCTTTCATTAAATTCCACAAAGCCAAGCTACATTGTCTAAGAGTAGTTTTGCTTAGCACTCTGTTCTTCTTGTCTGAAATTTAATGAAAGAATGAACAAATGAGCACTGAGATTTTTCAGTTTTATTGTTATCAAATATGTGTAAGCCATTTATTATAAGTTCCAATATAGCAGACTATGCTTTCAGATGTCATGAAGACATGTTCCCGGGTCTTTGAATTAGTGGAATAAATAAATAGGCTATCTAAAGGGTATGTAAAACAACAATATAAGGTAGCCTTATGCAAATGACAGATAAACGTTACAGATAGCAGCCAATCATCAGAAGACTTCAGTGATGAGGACTTTGTCATTTGAAGACTGCTTCATCAAAGAGGGAGAACTGAGAATGTAAGGAAGGGTGAAGCAGACAAATGGAAAGACAGGAATCCAATCCTGGAAGATGAACTATCTCTCACCTTGACTTTGTTCTGTGTCAGCCTTTTTCCCAATTGGGTTCTGGGCCTTTATGGCATGTCCTATTCACTTAGCTACTCTTGAGAAAGAGAGCTCTGATTTTTCCACCAAGCACCAGAGTTTACTTTGCCTGGAATGATTTAGAATTGTCCACTATTCCTGAACCAGTCACTGTGATGAGCACTAAGCAGGATAGTATAATAATTCTCATAGTAGAAATAATAGTGTAATGCCACCAAAATGGATACCAGAAGGAGCCCTAGTAGTGCAGTGCTTAAGTGTTCCTCTTCTAACCTAAAAGTCAGCAGTTTGAATCTACCAGCTGCTCCATGGTAGAAAGATGTTGCAGTCTGCTTCCATAAAGATTACAGTGTTGGAAGCAGTTCTTGTTGTTTATAGGTGCTGTTGAGTCAGTTCCAACTCATAGCAACCCTATGCAAAACAGAATGTAACCATGTCTGGTCCTGCTCCGTCCTCACAGAGGTGCCTGTGTTTGAGCCCACTGATTCTCCAGTGATGATCAGTTCATCAGCAGACGTTTTACTTGTTCCCTTGATGCACAGATGCCCTAAGAAGATGTATGGCTGTTTTTCTTCACTTCTTTATTAGTCTTCGGGTTGGAGCTAACTGCTGATTAACCTATAGGAACGTGCAGACAAAGGTCAGGGCAGGAATCGAAGCTGAGTCTCTCGACTTACAGACAAAATGGAGTCACTTTAGCCAATTGCAGCTTCAGTAGTCAGAGATCATTCTGTTGTCTTTTAAGAGCTCGCAGGACCGTTCCTGACACACAAGAACCAAAAATCAAAACCAAATCCACTGTTGTCAATGCAATTCTGACTCATAGCAACTCCATAAGACAGAATACAACTACCCCATAGGGTTTCCAAAGCTATAATCTTTACAAAAGCAAACGGCCTCATCTTTCTCCCATGTAGTGGCTGGTGTGTTTGAACCATTGACCTTTTGGTTAGTAGCTAAGTGCTTAGCCACTGCACTACCAAGGTCCAGTATCTTAGCCACTGTTTCTACTTTTAATATCATGATTATTGAGGACAGTGATGCTTCAGTGTTAGAATTCTTGACTTCTGTGTGGAGACCCTGATTTGATTTCTGCCCAGTGCCTTTCATACATACTCAGCATTTGTCATGCGGTTGCTATGATCGGGAAGAAATTTCATTGGAACTTCCAGACTAAGACTAGGAAGAAAGGTTTGGTAATCTACTCCTGAAAATCAGCCAAGGAAATCCTTGTGGATCACACAGGGTTGGAACTGCGCAATTGACCATGATGATCTCACAGGAGTGGCCAGTATTTTGTTCTGTTGAAAATGGGGTCACCATGAGTTGGGGGTTGATTTGATAGCATGTAACAACAATAATCACAAGTGTGCTAGAAGTTTTCTATGTTAGTTTGGCTGGGAATTCGAGTATTTTGCCATCTTCTCTCCATGAAATGCTTCTCACCTATCGAGAGAGATACGTTAGCCAGTTCAGTCCTCGGTGGCCTGCACCTCACAGTTAACACTATTTCAGTTTTTGAGTATTTCTTCTTGCTCCTGCTCTTAGTGATTTCAGTACTTCGTTATTTGGTTCTATGCTGTTGCTGTTAAGTGCCATCAAGTCTATCTCGACTCATAAGATCCTGTATAGGGTTTCCAAGGAGCAGTTGGTGAGTTTGAGCCACCAACCTTGCAATTCAACCTGACCTTGAGGTCCAGTGTGTATCCCGCAGTGCCACAGCAGGGCTAGATTTTATTTTATGGATTTTAGGGCTATACTCTGCCCCTCCTCCCACTACCTGCCATCCAGTGATCATATAACTCATTTCTGAGGTGTATTTATTTTATGCAAACTGAAAACCAATTTATTTGTCTCAGTACATGAATGCATTCCTTTCTGTCTCTTTCTCTCTATCTACCCACTGCCATCAAGTAGATTCAAACTCATGGCTAAAGCTTAGACAGTAGAACTGCTCCCTCAGGTTTCTGAGACTGTAACCATGACAGGAACATAGAGCCTCAAATCTCCCTCAAATCAGTTGGTGGATTTGAACTGCCAACCTTGTAGTTAGCCACACAACATTTAAACCCACTATGCCATCAGAGCTCAAAAAGTTCATGGAAAACTGGAATATATACACACATACGAATATATGTATGTGGAGCTCCAAAAGGTTACTGGGAAAGTTCTATTCTCTTTTCATTCCATTTTCCACAGCTTTTTTGAAGCCCCCTCAAGTTTGTGGAAAAATGGAATTAAAAGATGATGAACATTTCTCAAAACCTTTTTGAAGCTCCCTTGTGAGTATGTTGCTTTTAAGTTCTGACTCACAGTGACCCTTTATAGGTTTCTCAAGGAGTGGCTGGTGGGTTTGAACCGTCGACCTTGTGGTTAGCAGTCAGTGCTTCTCCTGCAGCGCCACATTGTGCTTCTTATTGTTGTGTGTTGTTGAGTTGTTATGGGGTTTCTAAGAGTAGCTGGTGTGTTTGATCCTAGTGCTATCCTACTGCTTGTTGTTATTAAGTACCATGGAGTCGGTTCCGACTCATAGTGACCCTGCACAGGGTTTCCGAGGCTATGTATCTTTATGGGAGCAGAAAGCCTCATCTTTCAACCACAGATCAACTGGTAGTTTCGAACTGCCGACCTAGGGGTTAGCAGCCCGATTCATAACCACTATGCTACCAGAGCTCCTTATCCTAGTGCTAATGACTGGCAAATGCAGTGACTTTGACAATGCGTGTGCTGAAATGCAGATTGCTCCAATTTTCCGTTGAAATGCCCATCTCTGCAGGGAATACTACTTTCCTGGGTTGTATCATCAGAAATCAATTCTGCTCATGGAGATTACTGAAGATTAAAAACAAATACCAAGTTCAAAATCAATGTGATGTAATTACATTTATCTGTACAAATACTGACAAGTTTTGGTTACCAAGAAACTATTTGAAGTTTTTAAAAATAGTTTAGGTGAGACATAGCCATCAGAAAAACAATCCCATAACTTCTTTTTAGAGCTACTGCTTAACAACAAGGAGCTTTGGTAGCATAGTGGTTACGAATCAGGCTGCTAATCTCATGGTCAGCAGTTCGAAATTACCAGCTGTTCTGCAGGAGAAAGATAAGGCTTTCTGCTCCTGTAAATATTTACAGCCTCGGAAGCCCTGTACAGGGTCTCTATGAGTCGGAATCGACTCCACAGCACATAACAACATCAACAACAACGTAACAATAAACAACAATTTAGAAAGCAAATCCCAGCAACTAATGAAGTATATTTAACAAGAATCCTTCGTGTCTATTTCTTGTTTGAAAAGAGTTTGCTGTTCTTGCTTAAAAACTGCAGTTTATAAGATATGTTGTTGTAACTTGAATTGGTGTGTGTAGGGAGATGTGGCAAAGGTCCATCAGCAACTTTTCAAGGAATTGGGACATTTTTCACCTCTTTTCAATGAGCAGATCTTTTGTTCTCCCAGTGGAAGATATTACTGACACAAATGCAAAGTATCTTGAAGTTTATAGACCATTAGTTTGATATACAACGTTTTAATCCATTTTTTAGTATTGCTGTTTTCAGTAGACCATCAAATTTTACACAGCAAGTTTAAGAATTTTTCAAAGTTTTTGGTGAATTAAGCTTAGAAAATTCTGTCTTGCAACACAACTGGATTCTGAGATATTTCTGGAAACTGGGGGTTGGGGGGAGGTGGAATCTGTGTTTCTCCAGATTAATTCTGTCTGGGAGCATTATGAAGTAATTGCCAAGGGAAAATACACATCTCATCCTTTTGCCATATTTTCTTTTCCAAAAATGAACCTGAATACATAGTTGAGATAATGAATAGACTTTCAACAGTTTGGGATATGAACAGCATAAACTGTTGAAGCAAAGCCAGTTAACATAAGCAAGAAAAATTCCCAGACACATATCTATTATCAGTCTTGCTGAGAGTTCGCTCCCTCATGCTGGGTGAAGATCAAGTTTTGTTTTCTTTGTTTTTGGTCCAGTGCAAAGACTATTTTGGGAATATGGAGTTTATTCTGTACAGTGTCGTAACTCTTGGTGGTTCTTTTGATTCTTGCCATTGTCTAGAACAAAGGTTGCAAACCTGAAATGCTGCTAGACTAGACGGCGACAGGTGAAAATGCTACAAACTGATCCTACATTTCGAGGGATCAGCAACTACTCAGTTCCAACAAATTGTTGTTGTTGAAAATATATACAGCAAATCATACACCAGTTCAACAATTTCTACAGGTACAATCCAGTGCCATCGATGATATTTTGTAAGCTGTGTATGTAGCCTGTGTCATCCTCAGTTCCCTGTTTGTTCTTCATCAAGTGACATAACACACTTTGCTTGATGTTTCCTATCTTCTCTTTTGCATTGCTGTTACTAATTTGGTCACATATCGAAAGTTATTTAAAAGAGTCCTAGGATCAAGATAAATATTCTTTACTAGCTAGGCTAGATTGTTTGCTTTAAAGAAGGCTTCAG
>NW_006408521.1:9837243-9839183 GCF_000296735.1 Chrysochloris asiatica | reverse complement strand
ATTCAATTAAAAATACAATTTTATAGATCCAAAGACATCTGAGAGCCACATGTGACCTGAAGGTCAGCAGTTTGCAATTTCTAGGCTAACGCATAACACTGTGCACTATCTGATGGCTTTATGAAATACTATTTATTGAGCTTGTGGATGTGTGCTCTGGAAGGCCTTCTGGTGTTGGTCAGTAATGTCAGTCTCTGTTCTGCCTGGGTCTCTGCTCAGTATTTTACCATTTCCCTAACCTACATCCATTTAACCAAGGATTTCAGATGAAATTCTTGTATTGAAGAGAGGCTTTCACATAGCATGAGGCCAGTCTTTGGAATTCTAATCTTGTTACCAATCTTGTCTGGGTTAGAGTTTCTAACTTCGTTCTAAAACAAAATCTGTATCTTTTACTCCACATCTAGTTATTTGTTTTCTTCCTTGTCTGCTGCCCTTAAAAGCATAATCAGAACCCAAGTATTTATAGGATTAAGCTCTATGTTGTTGAGTTTGCTTCGAGTTTAATGTCCAACCCTTGTTCTCCAGCCCCATAGGTGGGGTCCCTCCATTTTGCTGGTGACAACTCTCTGCCTTCTGTAATCTGTGTTGCCTCAATCGAAACTTTATTGCTTTTCAAGACCCCAGTTTCACCTCTGTATTGCTGATACAAATAGCTTATCTGTTGAGGATTTTTTTTTTTTTTTTATTCTGAGTTACACAGGTCTTGCTGGATTTATTCTCTTTACTATTACTCTTTTTGCCTCAAGGAATACATATGATTCTTGGATGTTCCCAGTCTGTTAAATGTTGCTTTAATGAGCCCTTCATATCTGGTTATATCATCAGGTCAAAACTCTTAGGAGAGTGACATTGTAAAATGATAAGTATGGAAAAAAATTCTTGTTTTTTTGTTTGTATGAGAGCATTGAAAAGTTTGTAAAAATACTCCATCATCTTTTAATCCCATTTTTCCATGAAATTTTAAAGCCTGCTCTTACTCATGTAATTGAAGTGAAGTTATTATTTCTTATACAAAAGCTAGTTGTGTATAAAGCTTATTTGGAAAAGTAGATTGGTAATTATTTTAGTATAGCTAATCGATACAGCCAAGGGATTTATGAAAGAAAAATATCATTGTTGCTAGAATGAATGTGTACCAATATATTAAAATCTTCTTGTAGAGCTAAAAGAAAAGATGTGGCTGTTGCTAGAATTATGGGTATTACCTGTTAAATTCCCCCTTTAGAGTGTCACATCTCTTGGGATTATTGTCAAAGACCATGGTAACTACAAAAGTATTATATTTGGATCAGTGAACTTGAACAACACCCCAAAGAGCTGAATGTTGATATGGAAATTTTCTTTTCTTTGAAAAATCAGACTCTAAATTCCAAATTCCAGAATGCTCAAACTTATTTTTACATAAGCTCCATCATGTGTTCTGTTGATTTATTTTGCTTTTGAAGAAAGTGGTCTATTACCAAGGAGTTGTGTCCTCTTCCCCATCTGTGTGAGATTGGGAAGGGTGAGCAGCTAAGTGTCAGAAAGCCTAGAGCCTGGCATATCTCAAGAGCATAAGTAAACCCTCCTTAAAGATACCTGAAGTTTATATCCAATAGATTGACTGACGATGCTCCAGGCATATTAACTATGAAACTAAAATTTGATTGCTGTTGAGTCAGTTTCACGGTGACCCTATAAAGCAGAGTATAATTGCCCCACAGTATGTCCAAAGCTGTAAATCTTTTTTTTTTTCTTCTTCAACTTTTTATTGTGAATTGAGTGAAGGCTTACAGAAAAGATCCTCAGTTTTACATTCAACAAATCATGCACCTTGTTTCATCTTAATGAATGATTGCAATCTCCTCCAGGCAACATTTCTTCCCTTTGGTTACTCCTGTACAAATATTCTGTTTCAAACTCTTAAATATTTGTGGGCTCTATAAACATATATGGAG
>NW_006408521.1:9812986-9836438 GCF_000296735.1 Chrysochloris asiatica | reverse complement strand
GGTGTACATATATCTACTTGTGGCCTGGCTCTTATTTCTTGTGGATATATACGAAGTAGAGGGATTGTAGGGTCACAAGGTTGTAAATCTTTATGGAAACAGCTTTATGGTGTTGCAGCATGTAGCTTATTAATGTTATCATTCTTTGATGTTCAATCTCAGATGTTCAATGTTAATGATTTACTATTCACAACACTTCCCTATGTTGTTGTGAAGCACCATTGAGTCGGTTCCAACCCATAGCGACTCTGTATAGGGTTTCCGAGGAGCAGTTGGTGAGCTTGAACTACTGACCTTGCAGTTCAAATGGCTTTTGCAGTCTGGTGCATAAACCCACAGCACCACACACTGCCTTATAGCAGATGATAAAAGCCTGGGGGGGGAAAAAAAAAAAGTATTCTACTTTTGTTAAAATCAGCTTATGATGGAGTTGCAGGAACAAAATCCCATCCTAAGTCAGGAACTGCTTGTAAAAATGTATGTATGCATGGAAATAAATTGTGGTATGCAAATATGGGTCATGTACTGATATCACATGTGAGTGTATATGGTGCTTTGTGGAAAATGGAGTATTTATCAGTTGGTATGCCTGTATTTGAAAAGGTAGCATGATATTTGTCTTTGCTTTGTAGTAGATTAAAGCTTGGTACCATAAAGATGTAAGGAGCTCTAGTAGCATAGTGGTTACGAATCAGGCTGCAAACCTCAGGGTCAGCAGTTCGAAACTACCAGCTTCTCTGTGGGAGAAAGATGAGGCTTTCTGCTCCCGTAAAGATGTACAGCCTCAAAGACCCTGTACAGGGTTGCTATGAGTCGGAACCTACTCCAAGGCACATAACAACAACAATAACCATAAAGATGTAGTATATAGGTGGAAGTTTGAAATCTTGAGAAAAGAGTGATTATAAAGTAATATGAAGTAGAAAAAGAAAAATCAAAGAGAACTAGACTTCACTTGACACATATCTTTGAATAGTATCTTTTTCCTGTTAACACTGGGTAGCTTATTTATTTAATCAATGTAGTTTTCATGACTCAAAAGTTTTTGCATTTGTTTGGGTATTGACTTCTTAAGCTTTAAATGTGCAATATGTAAAATAGTATCCAGCCATTCAAGTTCATTTTGATGTTAGTAGCCATTATAAGGTGCAACTAATGGTCTCTCCCTGTCTGAATCTAAGAAGAATGAAGAAAATCAAAGATGCATGGAAACTATTAGTCCAGTGGCCTAATGGACCATGCACACCTCACCTCCCAAGACCCTGAGCCAGAAGAAGGAGATGGCTGGTGCCTGGATACCATTGCCAACTACTCTTAATGGGATCGTAGTAAAAGGTTCTAGATAGAATGGGAGGAAATTGTGAAATAAAATTCAAAATCAGTACGGACACCAGACTTACTGTTCTGATAAAGATTGATGGACCGTCTTGGGACTTCGGTCCTTAGACATGCTTCAAGGCTGGAACTGAACTCACTCCTATGAGTCAAAGTTCAGTCAAATGCTAAACAGTACTAGAATGTGAACAGTAACACCAACATGGCACACACCCTAACAACAGTCATCCATCCAAGAAGAAAAGTAATATTTGTCCACGGATAAAACTCAGAAGGCAGGATTGGATACAAAAGAAGGACTAATGGGAACTATAAACACAGGAAGGAAGTGGGAAGACTGTTGTTACATTGTGGGGACTATAATCAGCATCACAAAGCAAAATATGCATGAATTGCTGACTGCAAAACCAAGTAGTTCTAGTGTATTTTTACCAAACGCATAATAAATAGTTAAAAAAAAACTAATAAAATGGTACTAATTTTCAGTATTGATAAAGATGGTGAGTGATAAAAATAATACTGTTTGTATGCTTTTGAAAAAACATGTAGATTTCAGATGAATCTGAGCTTGGTGCATGATCAGTAAGAGTTTTGTATGCAATTTTAAAAAGAATTTTAAATATTGGGCAATATCAATATCAATGAATGTGTTTCCAAAGTGATGTTTAAAGGAAAACATTTATTTGAATAAGTTTATTTCTTTATTCATTTTTACAGAGAGAGAAAGTGAATTTAATTAGAGGCAATGTAACATATAAGCAATACAGATTAAATACAAGATGTCCAATTAAATTAGAATTTCAGAAAACCAGCAAATAATATTGTGGTGTACATATGTCCCATATTTGGACATGAAAAAAAAAATTGGAGTCCTGGTGTGGCACTGTAGTGTCTCCGCTGAATGGTTAACCACAAAGTCAGCAGTTCAAACCTACCAGCCACTCCCTGGAAACCCTATACAGGGTCACTATGAGTTGCAATTGACTTGATAGCACTTACTGACAACAACATGCTAAAATTATTCATTGTTTATCTGTAATTCGAATATACTTGGAGTATTACATTTTTATTGGATATATCTTATAACCCTAGATCCTGGACATTAGGTGTTTATTTTTAAATTTGACAAATGTGGCGCTGTGGGTTAATGCAAAGCCGTTTGAACTGCAAGGTCGGTGGTTCAAGCTCACCAGCCTCTCCTCGGAAACCCTATACAGGGTTGCTGTGAGTCATCACTAAACACCAACTACACCTTCTATAGAATAATAGGACCCTATGTTCTGTGGAAGTTACAGGGTCCACGTTACCATCAAATAAGTTACATTTTTGCAGCAGAAACACTGCTTTCTGAGCTTCACCCTAGGGTTTCTGATTCAGTAGGTCTGGGGTGGGGGCTCAGTAAATTGCAGTTCTAGTGTGTTCCCAGATAAGGTGTATGCTACTGGGACCCACACTTAGGAAGCTATGCCCCATAGTGCGATTGTAAAAGACGAGGAAAAGATAAGGCTGGAAATGTAGGTCTGGGTTCTGAGGACTTGTGGGTCACACTGGAGCCTTTAAGGGCTAGTGGGCAAAGTGACATTATCAGAGTTGTGCTTGAGGAAGATTTATCTGGTGGCACTGTGTACGATTGACTGGCAGGAGCGCTGGCAGTTGGCAGAAGCAATGCTACTCAAAAAGCTGTTACCTCAGTCTGAGGGAGAGAGAAGTCCAGAGCCTACACTGGAGAGGTAGCATCAGGATCAGAAAGAATGAATGCTTTTTGAGAGTGACTTGTTTGAGGAGTAGACATTAGATTTTCTTCAGTAGACTTTTCTCAATCGGCGATTGTTAAGTACCATGGAGTTGGAGCTGACTCATCGCGACCCTGTATAGGGTTTCCGAGGAGTGGCTAGTGAGTTGAACCACTGATCTTGTGATTCCAACTGACCTCGCAATCCAGTGCTTATCCTACAGTGCCAAACCAGAAGCACATAGTTTTAAATTGATAAGAATTTGTTGTTTCAAGGATTGCTTGAGGTTTTAAAAAAATAATTGCTGAGGTTTTCAAATTAAATACTGTACCGCAGTGTTTTTCTTGTTTAGTAGAGCTTTTCCCATTAAAATGTAAACAGGAAAAGTAGGGTCTGGTGTGTATGACCATAAAGTGGAGTAATGTACACAACTTATGAGGTCAGCACGTACGGCTGTACAGAAGGTTGAGAGATCTGTATAATGAGGCTATCGGATTATGTTGTTGATAGTCCATTTCAGCTCACAAGGAAAGATATCTTGTCTCTAACTTGTTTTTCTGAGGATATCATTTTTTTTTTTGTATATGGAATGAGCTTCTAACTCATACTCATTTCTAACATTTCTTGTAAGATGCCAAATTTGCCAGGTCCTGTGCTAGGATCTGGTTAAAAAATGCTAATAAAGTAAAAAGACTCCTCTTTGGGGTGCCCCATTGAAATGAATTAAGAGCGGGTATAAAAAGATTATTGAGGAATCCGAATGGGTGCTTTTCACAAACAGCAGTGATATTTACCAGTGGTAGCTGACAATCAGTTTCATCACTGTGCTTATTTTCATTCATGTTTCCATTACATTTTAATTAGATTTTATAAATATAAACATAGTATATTTGAATTGGGAAAACAAGAAAAATACACTGAAAAACATTCACAAAAATTGCACAAAACTGTGTAATTGTTGCAACCAAAGACACACTCAGCATTTAGGTGTAAGTTCACTGATTTGGAAGCTGATTTTCCTATAAATAATCAACCATAATTCTTTCCTCATGCCACAGACTTTCTAAAAATGGCTTTTATTATTTAAAACAGTTATTTATTGACAAATATTCCAATGAAACTATCAAAATTTATCACATAATTTTTAATGTTAGGTTACTTCCAGTTTTTAAATTTTTAACTATTTTTGCAGTATACCCCTTTTAATCTGAAACTTCGTGTCATCCCTCATAATTTATTTACACTGTTGTTGTTAAGTGCCATCGAGTTGATTCCAACCCATAGCGAACCTGTAAAGGGTTTCCAAGGAGCAGCTGGTGAGCTTGAACCACCGACCTTGCAGTTCAAACGGCTTTGCAGTCTCGTGCATGAACCCACAGCACCACACCAGGACTCCTTAATTTATACTTGTTGTTGTTGTTGTTGTTATGTGCCGTGGAGTTGGTTCCGACTCATAGTGACCCTGCACAGGGTTTTGGAGGCTGTTAATCTTTACGGGAGCAGAATGCCTCGTCTTTCTCCCGCAGAACCACTGGTAGTTTCGAACTGCTGACCTTACGGTTCGCAGCCCGATTTGTAACCACTATGCTTCCAGAGCTCCTTTTTATTTACACTAGGTAAAGTAAAATTCGATGCAACATTTAATCCATAGTCTATATTAGTACTTTTCAATGTTTTCCTCTTCAGCACACATAGAAAATGAAAATATTGGTATGACAAAAGAGGGAAAACAATGAAGGCTTCTCATCACTTGAAGCAAAGCCATGGTGCCCTATTTGCTTCATATCTGTCCCATCATGGCAGGTTGGTATCTTACTGACCGTAACCATTAAGTGCATCGTCTTGGTTAGAGACTAGAAAGGCTCAAGTGTAGAATATCAAAGATTTTTATTGTCTTCTGAGCAATCATATTTATTAATAATTCATGGCTGTAGAGTGGGAGACTAATTTTACAGTATTGAAATAGCATTATAATTCAATTTATAAAATGCATTTATCCTTTAATTCAAATTAAATGGGAGAAGATCATCATTGAAATGTTTTGTGATAACTGAAATGTTTATTACTTACATAGGAACCCTGGTAGCACAGTGGGTGCTCACTGCAAAGTCAGTAGTTTGAATCTACCAGTTGCTGCATGGGAGAAAGGTGAGGCTTTCTGCTCCCATAAAGATTTACAGCCTCAGGTTCGCTATCAGTCATAACTGATTCGACAGCACGCAACCATATATTCAATGGTAAAGTTACTATGTTGTTGTTGTTAAGTGCCGTTGATTCAGTTCCCACTGGTAGCCACCTTATATACAGTTTCCGAGGAGCAGCTAGTGAGTTTGAACCACTAACCTTGTAGTTCAAACTGACCTTATTGTCGCGTACTTGTCCTATAGCACCACACCATGACGCAAATGTTAGTATACTAATTTCCAAACTGCAGTTTTTCTTCATAGCAGGAAGGCTCTGATGAATCATTTTAGAATTTTTAAAAGTAATTTGATAGAAGATCATTTAAGTTACTTAAATTTTTGGATATCTTATGTCTTCAAATGCACTTCTGTGCTTAAGATCAGCACTTTTAAGTTACTCAGGTTTACAGAATTTGCAAACTATTTACTTGAGTCAAGTTAACAGCATCAATTTGAGAAATTTGCTAAGTGAGATTTTCTAGACATTCTAAAAAAAGTTCAGAAACTGTGAATAGATCATAACGATTCAAGGAAACTAGTATTTAAGTATTTCTTCTGGCTGTCTTGGCCTGCTTTTCAACTCAGAAAAATCCTTTCTCTTCCCTTGTCAATGATGAGGGGCTTCCTAGTGAATTTCCAGCCACTGCACTTTATTTCAGTGTGGTGAGCATTCTGCCCAACTCCCTACTTCATGTTACTTCTGCTAAAATCAACAGTTGCCTCTTTTTTGAGAAAACCGTCAAGGAATATAGACTTAGAGACATATAAGTAGCAGCAACATGTGATCTTGCATTACCCCAACTGAACATTATAAATATTCAGACAGAAGGAGAGAGGAAGTTATGGTCACAACTTACAATTGAGAATTATTGACTTTGCAAAATATGATTATTATAAAGATCCTCTCCTATCTTAAACTTGCCATTTAATCGGTGAGAAAAAACGTTAAGTCTAGAGGCATTTAACTTACTCTAGGTCCTGGAAGTATTTCCTAATGGGACTGAATGAGGACCTGGGTCTCATATGTACCTAATGTTCAGCTTTCAGTTTTAAAGCTTTGCTGTTAAAGAAAGATCTGTGTTATAATAAAAGTTATGTATTATTATAGATTGTAAGGGAAATAGAAAAGTTAAACGTGGTTTTTCAAATCTTTTTGTGTCTGGTCATCATTTAAATTCTTTCTGGCCATAAGTGTTTATTTCCATCTGCTAGATTTTCCCCCTATGAATGCAAAGTCCAAAGGGAAACGAATTGCTTACAGAAAATCTCTTTGTAACCAACTTTGTGGAGAGTTTTTATTCCTTAAAGAGGAGAGTTTATACAGTAAAATTATGGATAAAGAATACATCACCTGATACTCAGCTTGGACAGTGTGATTAACTTTGGATAGGGTTTCAGATCTCTAGGTAGTTTTACTCGCACATAATCATTTTAAAAGCTTTTGAATCTATGGCCTAATGTGATTAGGAAAGTTCAAATACTCATTTCAGTTGTTCGTCTGCGTACTTATTCAAAGTGGTCTGAGTTAGCCAGAGGCCCTTCCCCACCTGAAGAATTATGAATAAATGTAGTTAGAGTCACAATTAATAGGAAGGATGAGAAATGAGCAGAAGACATGATCACATGCTTCATGTTCTGGGGCCCCCTGCCCCTCTCCCAGCTGGTGTACATCTGGAATAGCTTGAGTCAGGAAGTGGACCTCCATCTTGGCGGTCTCTCAGGACCTAACACAACCTCTGTGGGGTGATCTGTATTGTAATTACATAGAATTGTTTCCAGTGCCTCCCTCAGGACTCTACTCCCTTGTAATAAAATAGTTTAGGCTGGACAGGACCCATCTGAAAGGGAACCAGAAGTCTTGGTTTTGCTCTGGTCCAACTCAGCCCCCTGTGGTAATCTAATACTGCTGTAGTTTGTATTAGATTTCATGGGTGATGTGATGCAGATGGTTAAATGCTTGATGACTAACTGAAAAGCTTGGACACACCTAGAGCTTCCTCAAAAGAAAAACCTCATGATATGCTTTTAAAAGGTACCAGCCAGAAAACTCTAGGAAGAACTTGCCTACTTTGTAACACTTGGGCTCACCCTGAATCCGTAATCAACTCAATGGCACATGGGGTACCTATGTGCATCTTGTATCAGAATCCTAGAATCACCCTAGTCTAAACTGCAAGAATCTCTATAAAAATCAGCAAGTAGGGTGACAATAGACAGGGAACTCACAACTGTTCCTCACTTTTTCCATTCACTAAATAATTGAGTTGAATTTATATCTTGTTTTACGTACCAAAAAAGTGCCCTCACCTCCATTTCATTGTGCTTAATGTTGAATCTTACCCAGCCATACTCACTGTATTCAGCTGAGTCCTACTTCCTAGTAACTCTGTAGAGGGTTTCTGAGGCTGTAAATCTTTACAGAAGACAGCCTAAATTTTCTCTTGTGGAGTGGCTGGTGGGTTTGAATGATCTTCTTTGTAGTTACAGTCCAGTTCTTATCATCAGGGCTCCTTTACCAGGATTTACAAGCTTCCTTGTGCCGTTTATATAGGTTGCATAGAATCCCTGTTCCTCTTGATGCTGAACAGATCAACCTAAAAAGGTGGTGGTGGATATGTACTGTGGAGTCAGTCCCGACTCATAGCGACCCTGTACAGGGTTTCCGAGGCTGTAAATCTTTACGGGAGCAGAAAGCCTCATCTTTCTCCCACGGAACAGCTGGTAGTTTTGAACTGCTGTCTGTGAGATTAACAGGTCGAGTCATAGCCACTACGCTGCCAGAACTCCATGAAAAGAATTACCATTAAACCCAGAAACTGCAAACTGGCTATTGCTAAACCTAATTCTACCCAAAGATTTGCTTGGTGGCCAGCCTTCTAATTTGTAATGAGTTGCCAGCATTTTAACATTGGGACATCTCACATAAAAAAAAAACAAAAAACAAAAAAACCTAAAAAAACTCCTCTGCAAAACAAAACAAAATAAACAAAAACAACTCTAGATCATTTGTTTTTAAATTGTGGAGTCTCCTGGGCCCACATCTTTGCTGAAGAGGAACTGGGAGCCCCTCTTAAATGACTTGTGGAGACTATGGTCCTCTACTGGTATGCTTCACTGATTTATACTAGAGTTATGGTGTGCTGCTGTAGGATAAGCAGTGGACTGCTAACCACAAGGTCAGTAGTTCAAACCCACCAGCCGCTCCTTGCAAGTTCTCTACAGGGTCACTGTGAGTCAGAACTGATTATACAGTACTAATAAGAATAACCTTATTTTTAGGCTCTTGGGTCTCTTGTCTAACTAATGGTTTTCTAAGCAAAAGTGTAAGATTCTTGAACATATACCAGGATTAATTGTCAACACCTTCCTTTTCTAAAGGCATGAATTTATTCAAATCTTAAAGCCTCACTGAGCTGTGGCATTCTCATCTGTTAACAGGAATACCACTTCCTGGGATTATTGTGAGCTCTAAGTAAGCTCTGGTAGCGTAGTGGTTACGAATCGGGCTGTGAACCATAAGGTCAGCGGTTCGAAACTACCAGCCGCTCGGAGGGAGAAAGATAAGGCTTTCTACTCCCGTAAAGATTTACACCCTCGGAAACCCTGTTACAGGGTCGCTATGGGTCGGAACCGACTTGATGGCACTTAACAACAACAACAACAAGTAAGTAATAGACATATAGAAATTTTAAGCAACATTTTCCTTTTACTAGATGCTCAGAGAGTATTTACTGTCCTTTTGCCTTTCTGGTGTCATTCATAAATGTGTGTGTGTGCGTGTGTGTGTATTTTTTTTCTTCTTACTATCTTACTGAAGTGAGAGTAGATGCTGCTTTTAACTTTACAAATTTTCTTTGATCATACTACCTCAAAGTAATCACTGATATTATCACTGATAATACACTTTGGTTGTCCTTGAGAACTCTCACTGTTCTCACTTCTACAGTTTGTGGACTTCTAAGAACTTGTTCATGGATAATAGAATACTAGCTTATGACTTTTATGTCTACTGAATTGAAGTACATTTTGATTTTGATGTGGATTTCCATTTAAGTCTGGTTAATATACATTAAAAAGTTGCCTGAAGTAAAAATTAAGAGAATGAAGTCATAATCATTTTTACTGAATTTGAATAAAGCATCTTAGTCTGTCTCTCTGAACCTCAGTTTGCCTAGCTGTATAAATAGGATAATAGCCTCTCACCAACTAGTAGTTGGAGTCCTAGTATGGCACTATAGGATGAATACTGTACTGCTAACTGCAAGGTTGGTGGTTCAAACCCACCAGCTGTTCCTATACCAGGTCACTGTCAGTGGAAACCAACTTGATGACACTTAACAACAGCAACAAGTAATAGTTAGAGCAGGATTAGCTGTAAGAAGAAATAAATCCCTAAGTGCCGATGATTGACGCTATAGAAAATTCGTTCTCCCTTCTGAGTACTGAGCATCTGAACAGGTAATGGAGTGACACTTCTCCAGGCAGTGATTGATGTTATCATAAACACACAGCTTCAAAGGTTAAATTTCATCCCAATTTCTGAAGGATGAAAGACAACAGAGGAAAGGCTGTTATGAATCAAGCTTGAAAGAACTGCACTTTACTCGCATTTACTCCTTCTAATTGTAAAAGGGGGGAGCATGGTAATTCTGTAGGATAAGCTCTGAACTATGAAGCACAAGATCAGTGGTTCGAGCCTACCAGCCACTCTGCAGGAGAAATGTGAGGCTATCTGCTCCTACCAAGATTTATAGCCTTAGAAACCCTATACAGCAGGGTCACTGAGAGTCAGAACTGACGGATGGCACTTAACAACGGAACAGACTGCCTGGAATCGGAGAGCATAACTTTTGGGTGGGCATCTAGCTCTCATTGCCACAATGAACAATACCATGAGGGTTAAGGATACTCCAGACAGTGCCTGAACTTTGCAGGCTTTCGGCACATGATGGCTACTCTTGTTTGCTACTTTTCCATGGCATTATCATTTGTCATCATTAGGTATCCATATGCCCATGTCTACAAATTTCATGAGATAAAAGGTTAGACCTTAGGCTTTCTGTAACCAAAATTTCAATTGAATTCTACAATAAATAGCCTGGAATTTAAAGTTACCCAAGAATGGACAGGGTTGAGGCATTGGATATGCAATCTTACTTATCATAGGGCTGAATTTGTCAAGATGAATTCCTATGATTTATTTCCATACTATAAGTTTCCTTTCTTTTCTATTATTTTCTTCCCCAGATTGCATTTCTTATACTTTGTATTTCTTAGGCAGTTTAGAGTTGAAAATGAGGGCTAGGCTATGAAAATTGCCCCTATATCCCTCATAAACCACATTTGTGTTGTTAATAAGACATTCTGTTTCTATGAAGAAGTTACTACAACAGAAAATAATGGACCTGGGAAATTCTTAATCTTACTGTTGAAGCATATCTTTGAATAGCATTTAGTAATGTGTTTCCCTGTAGTATGATATGTTGAATGCAAAGAATAATATCAAGACAAATGAGCTGCTGTTAGAAAACGGATGAAGACATTATCAATGTACTGAAGCAATACAGGTACTTTCATTTCTAAATGTAATTTAATTTAAGAATATTGTTTATTCTATACAGTTTTACAAATATTTGTACATCACTTAGTGAGTTGTTGTTAAGTGCTGTCGAGTTGATTCCGACCCTTAGTGACCCTGTATAGGGTTTCCGAGGAGACGCTGGTAAGCTTGAACCGCTGACCATGCAGTTCAAATCTCTTTGAAGTCTGGCGCATTAATCCACGGTGCCACACCAGTAGATACTATAAATAAGCCGCGATGCTAGGAGCTGATTAGACAAAACAATTCAGAGTTATGTCATGAAACAAATGAGGCTCATCATGCCATAGGGCCATCTGATCCACTTTGGAGTCTTGGGGAGGGTTAAGATAGGCTCCTTAGAGCTAAGAAAAGGAGAAACATAGATGATCCAGGTAAGGAAACAATGGAAGGATGCTGTAGGAATTAGAAGAAGCATAAGTGAAGGTTCTCAGGCAAGAGAGAGAAAACCCAGGTCATGGAACGAAGTTTAAATTGTCTGATAGTCTGCCATTTGAGGTGACTATGGGGGGTGGGGAGGTTTGGTGACAAAACGTGAGGCTGCAGAAATGAATTTGTGTTGTTGTTGTTGTTAGTGCTGTTGAGTTGATTCTGACCCATAGTGACCCTGGATAGGGTTCGCGAGGAGTAACAGATGAGCTTGAGTCACAGCGCCAAACTTGCAATTCAAACAGACTTTTCAGCTTTTTAAAGTGCCTTCAAGTCTGTTCCAAATCATAGTGACCCTGTTTAGCGTTTCCAAGGAGTGACTTGTGGGTTTGAACCATCAACCTTGCAATTTTAACCAACCTTGCGGTGCAGTGTGTTATCCTGCAGCACTGGGCTATGTTATGAGAAATCTTGTTAATCCAGCAAGAAACTTTGGGCTTTGTCCAAAGAGAAGTGGGTAGCTTCTAAAGCATTAGTTCTCATCCTTGGCTGCTCTTTAGAATCATCTGGGGGAACTTTTAAAAAACTAAACATGACTTGATCCCATCTCAGACTAATTAAATTAGAATTTCTCACAATGGGGACCAGGCATCAGATTTTCAAAGTTCTTTCCAGAGCAGCTGGCTGTTGCTAACGTGCCATGAAGTCAGATCTGACCCATAGCAACCCTATATAGGTTTCTGAAAAGCAGCTGGTGAACTTGAACCACTTACCTTGCAGTTCAAACCAGTGTTGCAATCCAGCATATTAAGTCACAGCGCCACAGCAGAACTCCAGAGCAGTAGGTTGTTGTTGTTGTTGTTAGGTGCAATCGAGTTGGTACTGACTCATAGCGACCTTATGCAAAGCAGAACGAAACACTGCCCGATCCTGGGCCAACCTCACTACTGTTGCTACACTTGAGTCCATCAATGCTGCCATTTGCCCAATCCATCTTGTTGGGGGTCTTCCTCTTTTTCTCTGACCCTCCACTTTACCAAACATGATGTCCTTCTCCAGTGACTTGTCCTTCCTGACACTGTCTGAAGTATGAGAGACGAAGTTTGTCCATCTTGGCCTCCAAGGAGCATTCTGGCTCCACTTCTCCCAAAATGGATCTATTAGTTCTTTTTGCAGGCCATGGCACTTTAAATATTCTACCCAAACACCATAACTCAAATGCATCAATTCTTTTAGGGTCTTTGTTATTCACTGTCCAGCTTTCGCATGCATATGAAGTTATTGAAAATACCATGCCTTGGGTCAGTCACACCTTAGTCCTCAGCAGAACTCCCGAACAGTGGGTAGAAAGCAGCTAATCTGAAGGTTGTAGGGCAGAGAAGTAAGGCGATAAAATGCCTTTCAGGTGGCTAGTAAACAAACGGAAGTGATCCAATGCTGCTAAGCTGCCATGTTTTCGTGTAGGAGGTAAAGGAGAACATTGACATTGGTGCTTAAGCTTCTAACTCTATAACTAGGGGATTAATGATGGTTCAATTCAACTAAATAAAAATAAGGCAAAAATACAGGTTAAAGAGGATGATGAGATTTTTTTCTATGTTGAGCTTGATGTTCTGTGAGACATGTCAGATATATATGAAACTCAAGAGATCATTTGGTTGTAAAAGGATAAGTCCAAAAGCATTGTTACAAAATCAGAGAAACCTTTATTAAACAGAAACATGAAATTCTGTTTCTTGACAGATTCTTCTTCTAGGTCTCACTCTTGACAGCAGTGTTTTCCATGACTTTCATCATTATCTGAAGAGTTCCACACTCTTAGATTTTTACTCCACACCCAAAATGGTAGTTTTAGCGTCCTCAAGGAACTCCTATTGTGTTCCTTTTCAATAATCTTTGAGTTTGGGGAGCTAAAAGAAGTCTGAAGGAGCAAGATCAGATGTGTAGGATTCATGGGATAAAGTTTCCAGTGAAATTCTGGCCAGACAGCCTTTGCTACTGTTGAGGAAGGTGTATTGTCATGATGGGGGGAAAATTCCTTGGCACAACTCTTCTGGCCTCTTTCTCACTAATGCGGTTTTCATTGATCTTAAAATGTCTTCCTAATAAGCCCCTGTGATTGGCCTGTGTCCTCAGAGAAAATCAAGATTTCTACTTTGGAGTCCCCGGAGCACTCATCAAAACCTTTTGAAGAGACCGTTCTGCCCTGAATTTAAGTGGTCCAGCAGATCCCCTTGCAAGTCACTTTTTTGAGTCCATCTTTTTCGGGAAGGCCCCTTAGTGAGGCTAAGACAATTGTATTACAGAGAGAACTTGTGTATAGCCATCCGCAGTTCACTCTAATCATGTAAACATGTGGAATAAACCCTGCATGTGTTAACTGAAACCCTAGTAGCAGTACATTTTGAATTCCCCTCATACATGTAGGTATGGCATTAACTAGCATATCTTGGAGGTTGAAGCCACAGGAGTAGTCAAGAATACTTATGGAGTTGATGTCCTGAGAGGTGGGCAGATAGAGCCCTGTGGATCACCAATATTTAAGAACTTAAGGAGAGAGGAAAGGATCCAAAAAGAACAGCATTCTTAGGTGGGGGTTGGGTGGCCAACTAGATGACTAGAACAGAGCTGGTACCAGCTAGAGCCTTGTAGGCCACAAACACTTCCCAGTGTAGATAGCTTTCACATTTCATAATTTCCACTTGATGCTATCCAGCTTTTTGTAGACTTCACTGTGTGTTCATGAGTGTGTATGTATAGCATATTTGTCCTTCAAATAATACAGAAAGATAAATCCCCTGGTACTTTATTTCTTACTAAACTTTTTCAACCAGGAGTTTCTGCCTTTATTTTCTCTGGAGCTGTTACAAGGACAGATATACCTTCTGTTTAGTGACTATCTCAGCCCCTCTTAGTTACAGCTGACCCAGGCTGCAAACATAATTATTATCATAGCCTTTTCTGCCCTGCTCCCCAGTTTGCATTGCCCTTCTTCCATTCTCCCAAAAGACAAAAAGCTCCAAATGCCATAACCATCACTACCTCTGCTTCAGGAGCTGTTATTAATAAGCCAGTAAGTCAGTAGAAATGTAGAGCTTTAATAGGTAAAGGAATGGATAACACATAGAAAGGATAGGAAGCAAAACTGCTTTTGGGGAAAGGATTAGTACTCCTAACTACAAAAACCCCACTGCCTTCAAGTCAATTGTGATTGATAGCGGCCCTGTGCAGGGTTTCTGAGACTCTAAATCTTCAAGGAAGCAGACAGCCTCACATTTCTCCCACAGAGCCGCTGGATGGTTTGAACCGCCAGACCTTTCAGGAGGCAGCCAAAACCTTACCCACTGCAACACCAGGGCTCCCTAATTGTACAAAAGAACCTTAAATATTAATAAACTAGCTTCCAAAAATCCTATAGAAATAATGGCAAAAGTTGTAAGTGAAGAATTTTTTTAAAAGATAAAAAAATTCTCAACTTCAAAACAAAAACTACTTTGGGGGAGACAATCCTAGGCAGGGCTTACCTGACTATGAGATGAAAATAGCTCACTTGTTGTTGTTAAGTGCCGTCGAGTCGATTCCAACCCGTAGCGCCCCTGTATAGGGTTTCCAAGGAGTAGCTGGTGAGCTTGAACCACCAACCTTGCAGTTCAAAGGGCTTTGCAGTTCGACGCATTAGCCCACAGAACTACACCAGGACTCCAAGCCTACCTGTAAATATTTTCTCCATAAAGGAAACAATTTCTTTCCTTGTCTTGCATTTCCTGCAATTTCACTAACTAAATAACTGCTGGTTTTGAATGACATACGGTTTTAAAACAGAAAACGTTTGCTAATTATTAGGACTTCCTATTTTTGTACATTAATCCATGTACTTTTATACTAAGCTGTGAAGAGACCAGTGGCAACAAAGCAAGTAGGTAAAGAAGAGACTGGTAGTTTGGAACCCTTGAGCATTTTGGTGGGGTTCCAGATGGTAGGTGCTTCTGTTGAAAAACTTTTGGAAAAGTCATCGAGAGTAACAGGTCGAAGTACAGATGGCGCCTTAGGAGGCCTGGTTGGGACTCATAAAGAGGGATCAAGTGATACCAAAACTAATCTAGTTACTTTTACATTGTACTTGTATCTAACCAATTAAAAAAAAGATATAACTCATATCTACACTCCTGAAAATCCACCCTTGCACTCCCATGTAAGACTCCAACCCTAGGCCAGTACCCAATGTTGCCATTAGCACTGTGGGATAAAGCGCTGGGCAGCACAGTCTGTTTGAACCACAAAGCCGGTGGTTCAAACTCACCAGCTGCTCCTTGGAAACTCTATACAGGGTCGCTATGAGTCAGAACTGACTTAACGGCACTAAACAACAAAGTATATGAAAAGTAAATATATGCATCTAACCAGTTTTATAAATTACTTCAATTAAGAAATGGATGTTTCCTAAACTGTATCCTATTTTTTGTTGTTCAGACTATACACAGCAGAACATACTCTGACTCAACAATTTGTACATGTACAATTCAGTGACATTGAATACATTCTACATTGAGTACATTCTAAAAGTTGCGCAACCATTCTTACCTTCCTTGTTCTTCCCCATTCATTAGCATAAATTCACTACCCATTAACTTTCCTATTATTTCAATTCCTGTTGTCAGTTTGATCTAACATAGATAGTTCTTAACAGAGCACAACCAATTTGCAAACAGATTTTGGAACATAGAGCTATATTCTGCTGTCATTGTTGTCATTGTTGTTATTGTTGCTAGGGGACACTTACATATCAAAAGGTTGAGGCATGAAGAAAGAGCTTTGATTATCATATTGGACTATAATAGAAAGAGCTTGAAAATAAAATATTTATAAAGTTCCTATGCCAGGTAGCAAGGAACAATAAATGAAAAACTATAAAATAAAACCCACTGAAATGTGTCAGAATTCACACTATTTGTTGAAAAGTAAGGCAAACTAAAACAAAAACATTTTATGGTTCAAAATGTGAAAAGGAGGTAGCATCTATTGCATGTGAAGCTCTAGATGGGTAAGTCCCTCAGCTACCACACAAGAAAGAAGAGTTGATCATTGGCCCCATTTTACCTCCTAAGAAGCTGAGACTCAGGTTGAATAATTTGCTCAAGGACACAGACTAATTCCCGATGCAGCCAGGGTTAAAACTCAGGTCTAACTTTCTTCTATAATATACTACTTTGCAAATTACTGCAATAAGTCTATTTTGTTTTGCAAACATATTTCAAAAAGATTTCTTTCTCAAACCTGGATAATCAGTGCTTTCCATTTTTTTGTTATTAAGAGACGTGTGTTTGAAGACTTCTTTAAAAACTAAATTTGAGTATAATGTTTATGCACTCTTTTAAAGGCTGATGCTCTTATTCTCAGCATAGAAACAAAAAATGCAAATCAATGTCTTATTTCTATCCCAACAATTTTGTAGCTACATTATAGACTCATTTGGGCTTTATCCAGAGTTCATGCCACAAAACCATGATTGTGGGCGGTGTTTTAAAAAGGCTCTTTTGGCATGTTTCATAAGCTTACAGTTAGACAGCTGAGATGGACAAAATAATGTGTTATAGTGTGTTGTTTGGGGACACTAGTGTTGTGGGATGTTTGTTTTTTTCTTTCATATTTTTACACTAAACCTTTACTAAGCTTCCACTGTGTTGAACAATGAGCTTCTAGAGGAATATAGTCTTTCAATAAATGCTGTGTCTCAACTGTAAAAACAATCTGTTGGTTTTTAGCACAAAAAGCAGAATTTTTTTTCCTAACATTTTTTTAGTTAAAAATAAATGAAGCCCAAACTTCCCTCAGCTTTCATTAATATTAATTCCTTAACTTTTGTTTTCAGTACCTTTGGAGAGGTGCCTCTTCCCTAAAAAAGCATCATAGAACCCGTAGGCAGTGGAAAGATGTTCAATTAAATCAGTGTATTTCAGTAAGAAACAAACAACTTAATTTGTTGGTGTAGGGGATGACTTGATTGTGAGACCAGTAAGTTCCAGACTGGGTAAACGTCTAATAAGATGAGGTTGTAGGTGGCCACAGGGACAAGTGAGAGGATGGTGAGGACATTGCTTTGTTTGGAGCGAAGTCACCATGATGGTGCAAATACAGGAGGATGAAAGAGCTCAAACAGAATGATGCGCACAGTGGAGAGTTCTGAAGCCCTGGGCCTGGAGTGTGGAGCTGACAGGAACCATTCATGAAACAGAAACAGTTGGCACAGCAGGTACCTGTGTCATTCTGGAAGAAAGGGTGAGAACCTGGACCCTTGAGAATTATGAATGCTGAAGGCATGTTTAACTGATGGAAATTGTTGGGAGGAGTACAGCAATGATTCTTTGAATGAAATTCTTTCAACTTCACAGAAACATGTATTTGTTCACAGAGGAAATGAACACAGCATGGACAATTATATAGGACTTCCCCTCACAACATTTCTGACTATGAATCATCTATCTTTTTCATAGTCTATGTTTTCTCTTTTTATAACTTTTATTTCTTGCTCCCTTCTTTTTGATCCTGTTCCTCTGGAGCTTTTCATTTAGACCGATCTGCATTTCCTCTTATCTGCTGTCCTTAATGTTTTTCCCCTTTTAGTTATATTGTCACTCTTTTGGTTCATGTCTTTGTTGGTTGCTGAGAACTAAGACAGTGCAGTTCAGTTCAGTAAAGACAGAAGCTCAAAGCCAATGAGGTAGGTTCTTCCATCTAGTAGGGACAGATGGCATATCATTGACAAGGGGCTGGGTTAAGAGGGGAGAAACAGGTGGCCCTGTGACAAATCCTACCCAGATTTTTATTCTCTTACAAACCAGACATATACTGTATACCTTCTTTGAGCCAGGTATTGGTGTAGATCCTGGAATAAAATGATGGATGAGGTGAAGTTTTCCTCGAGTAGTTGATATTTTTAGAGAAGGAACACTAATAAAGAAAAAATAATAAATTAAATTTCAGGAAATAATAATAGTTTGGAAAAACATTGAGAAGGGGTTGAACACAGCAGTGGCCGAGGTTGGTGCTGAGGGTGACTGTTATAAATTCCTTGGGAGAGAAGGCTCTGTCTTAGTTACCTGGTGCTTCCCTTTAAACACAAATAGCAGAAGTGAGTGACTTTAAGGAATAGAAACTTATTTTCTCATAGTTCTGGAGGCTACTGTTCCAAATCAGAGTCTCAACCTCATTGGCTCCTTTCTCAGAGTTTCTAGTGACAAACAGCACTTCTTAAAGTTCCTTAGCTGTTTATAGAAATCTCTCCCTACTGCAAGTACTCATGTTGGCTAAGTGGGTATAAATTAACAGGTGGTACTGGCAGCGTCAATGGGCTCAGCGTGGGAACAATAGTGAGTTTGGTCCAGGATCGGGCAGTGTTTCCTTCTGCTGTGCATAAGGTCGCTATGAGTTGGTACCAACTCAGTGACACCTAACTACAACCACTTTGTCCCATGAAAATTTCGCTCACTGAGTACCGCAACATGATATTGTTATCTAGTGATCAGAATGAACAGTTGTTTAAGAATGTTGCAGAGAAGTCTTAACTTTGCACAAAGGGATGGTGAGTCCTTTTTCTGGAAAGACTAAGTTACATCTTTCCAAAATCTTAAGAATTATTGTTCTGAAACTATATTCAGGGTGTTGTTGTTAAGTGCTGTCAAGTCAGTTCCAGCCCTGCATAGGGTTTCCAAGGAGTGGCTGGTGAGTTTGAACTGCAGACTTTGTGGTTCAAACTGACCTTGCAGTCCAGTGCTTTATCCCACAGTGCCACACCAGGACTCCATATTCAAGTTATTGTTCTTGTTGTTAAGTGTCATTGAGTCAGTTCTGATTCATAGTGAACCTGTACAGGGTTTCTGAGGAGCAGTTGGTGGATTTGTACCACTGACCTCGCGGTTCAAACCTACTTTGTGGTTGAATGCTTAGCCTACAGAACCACACAAGGACTCCATATATTCAAGTTTTTGTTGTTAATTTTCTATTACATGAATCGGTTCTAACCCCTAGTGACCCTGTACAGGGTTTCTGAGGAGTGGGCTGATGAGCTTGAACCGCCAACTTTGTAGTTCACACTGACTTTGCATTCCAGCACGTTAACCAACAGCACCATACCAGACTCTAATATGCATATTCACATAGACTCTATGGAATCTTTACTAGATCTGATCCCTTCATTTGTTCATTCACCCAGGCATATTGAATATTTACTGAGAACCAGGGGATGTGTTAGATACTATCATGACCTACATCTGAGGTCCTTGATATGTTTCAGAGAGTCTGGAAATGCTAGATTATGTATAGACATCAGTGGTAGGATCCATGTATATTTAGTAGATTTCTCCCAGGTGTTGCGGTTGAAGAGTCACCTCCTTACTGTGGAGAGTTCCGATGAAACTCCTGCTCACATGGAGCTTAAATTCTAGTGGAGTGAAGAGAGGGAACCAATTAACATTAAGCAAACAAATACATAAGCAGGGTTGTTTTGGATAAAACTATGGAATGGTCTGGTTGGTGCTACCATAATGAAGTTGATCAGACTTTTCTGGGAAGTTTTTGAGGTTCTCAGAGGATCAGCTGATATGTTTGAACTGCTGACTTTGTGGTTCACTGTGTAGTCCTGCAGTCCAAAGAGCAACATAATGCTGTCAGATACGGTGCTAGAAGATGAGCCCCTCATGTTGGAAGGCACTTCAAATACGACTGGGGAAGAGCTGCCTCCTCAAAGTAGGGTTGACCATGATAACGCATATGAAGTAAAGCTTTCAGCACCTTCATTTGCTCAATGGCCACAACTCAAAATGAGGAGAAGCAGCTGTTAACATCAATAAGATGTGTGAAGCATGAATCTAAAAATATTGACAGTTGTCAAAAATGAAATGGAACACACAAACATAGATATCCTAGGCATTAGTGAACTGAAATGGACTGGTATTAGCCATAATGAATCACATGATCATATTGCTTCCTATGCTGGGATTGATAAATTCAAGAGGACTAGGGTCACGTTCATCATCAAAAAGAGCATTTTAAGATTTATCTTGAAGAACATTGCTTTCTATGATAGGATAATATCTATACACCTCCATGGAAGACCAATTAATACCATTATCCAAATTTATGTACCAACTACTAAAGCCAGTGATATTAACTTGAATTCTACCAACTTCTTTAGTCTGAAATTTAACAAACATGCAATCATTTTACATTGATCATTACTGATGATTGGGATGCAAAGGTAAAACAAATAGGAATCGGAAAATATTGCCATGGTGATAGAAATGATACTGGAGATAGCATGATAGAATTTTGCAAGTATTGTGACTTATTCATTGCAAATACCTTTTTTAAACAACATAAGAAGTGACTATTCCCATGAACCTCATCAGATAGAATAGTCAGGAATCAAACTGAGTACAACTTTGGGATTACACTGTGGAAAAGCTCCATATAATCATCTAAAACAAGGCCAGGTGCTGACTGTGGCTGAAAAATTTAAAACAAGTCCATGAGAGCCAAATATGACCTTGAACCTGTCCCACCTGAATTTATAGACCTTCTAAAGAACAGATCTGATACATTCGACACTAATGACTGAAGAAAAGAGAGTTGTGAGATGACATCAAAAACATCATAAAGGAAGAAAGCAAAAGATCATTAGAAAGTCATGAAAGAAAGACAATACTAGAATGGACATCATAAAAGACTGTGAAACTTGCTCTCCAATGTAGATATGCTAAAGCAAACGGAAGACATGAATTAAAAGAGCTGAAAAGGAAAATCCAAAGGATCCCTCAAGAAGACAAAGTCCAGTATGATAATGAAATGTGCAAAGATCTGCAGTTAGAAAAACCAAAAGGAAAGAACACACTCAACATTTCTCATAATGAAAGAACGGAAAAAACTATTCAAACCTCAACTTGCAATACTGAAGGCGTCTGTGAGCAAAACATTGAATGATGCAGATAGCATCAAAAGAAGATGGAAGGTATACACAGAATCACTGTGCCAAAAAGAAATGGTTGATGTTTAACCATTTTAAGACCTGGTATATAATCAAGAAACAACAGTAGTGAAGGAAGAAGTTCAAGCTGTACTGAAAGTATTGGTGGAAAACAAAGCTCCAGGAATTGGTAGAATAGAAATTGAAATGTTTCAACAAACTGACGCAGCACTGGAGGCACTCACTCATCTATGCCAAGAAATTTAGAAGACAGGTCGCTGTTCAATTGATTGGAATGTGTCCATTCCAAAGAGAGTTGACTCAGTGCAATGCCGAAATCATCGGATTGTGTCATTAATACCACATGCAAGCCAAATTTTGCTAAAGATAATACAAAATGGCAGCAACAGTATGTTAACAGAGAACTGTCAGAAATTCAGTCTGGATTCAGAAGAGGGCATGGTACTAGTAATATCATTGCTAACATCAGATGGATCTTGACTGAGAACAGGAAATACCAGAAAGATGTTTACTTGTGCATTATTGACTATGCAAAACCTTTTGACTGTGGATCATGACAAACTATGGATAACATTGTGACGATTGGATATTCCAGAACACCTAACTGTGCTCATGAGGAACCTGCACATGGAACAAGAAGTAGTCATTCAAACAGAACAAGGGGATGCCTAATGTCTTAAATTCAGACAAGGTGCTCATCAGGGTTGTATTCTTTCACACTTATTCCATCTGTATGCTGAGGAAATAATCCAAGAAACTGGATTAGATGAGAAAGAACATGACATCAGGATTGGTGGAAGACTGTTTAACAACCTGTGATGTGCAGATGATAAAACCATGCTTGCAGGAGGTGAATAGGACATAAAATACTGATGAAGATCAAACACTACAGTATGGATTGTACCATAACATGAAGAAAACAAAACTCCTCACAATTTGACCAATAAATAATGCCATAATAAATGGAGACGAGATTGAAGTTGTCAAACACTTCCTTTTCCTTGAATCTACAGTCATCAGGCATGGAAGCAATAGCCAGGAAATCTAACTGCATATTGCTTGTGGAAAATCTGCTGCACAGGACACTCTCTAAAGTGTTCCAGAACAAAGATAACAATTTGATTAGTAAGGTGTATCGATTTCAACATATGAAATTTTAAATCAACTCATATGCTTGTGAAAATTGGACAAGAAATAAGGAAGACTTGAAGATTCAAGAATCATTCAAATATTGATGCTTTTGAGTTATGGTGTTGGGGAAGAATATTGAAAGTATCATGGCCTTCTAGAAGAACAAATGGATCTATGTTGGAAGAAGTACAGCTCGGATGGTCCATAGTAGCCAGGATGATGAAACTTGATGAGTCATTTATCCGACATGTTATCAGGAGGGACCAGCCCTTGTAGTGAAAACATGCTTAGTAAAGTGGAGGGTCAGCAAAAAAGAGGGAGAGATGGATTGGCACAGTGGCAGCAATACAGTGGACTCATGTGTAACAGTTGTGAGGGTGGTGCAGCCCTGGGCAGTGTTCTAATCTGTTGTGTATACAGTCTTTATATGTTGGAACTGACTAGATGATATGTAACTATAGCAACAAGGATTGTGAAAATCTTTTCTAAGTTTAGTTCAATTTTCATTTGCAACTATTATTATTATTATTGTTTAATGTTTTGTTGTGAATTATGTGATAGTTTACATGGGAGAACATTAGCTTTACATTCATCCTATCGTATATCATTTCATTGCCATGGTTACAATCCCTTCCATGCATCATCAACCAACCAAAGGTTATACCCTGCAAGTCTGCCCCCTGGTCATCAGCACACAGCCCCTCTCCCTCTCTGGGTCTAAAGCCCCCGCCTGCTCCAGATCTCCACGTCATTGTCTCTGCTTCCATCTCTGGTGTCACTGCTTCTCTAGGTAGAGTCCCACTCTCCGCTCTTCTCTCTTGATCGTCCAAGGGCCTCCGCTTCTGGACTGCAAAGTTAATCACACCCCTCCTTGCTACAAAACATCTACCCTTACATTTCCAACCCTCACAGTCAGTCCTAATAACAATTATTCACTATTGCATCACAAGACACCTATCTGCATTTCCTGTCATCAGCACCGCATATACAGATTGGATACTACTCAGTGGAGATTCTACCTTCCTCCACGCCCTTTGGATCTAGATTCCTTCTTGAAAGCTTGTAAGCTGGTCACTTCTTGCCTTCATAGACCCCCCACTTTGGGTAGCCAGTGCCCAAGTGG
>NW_006408521.1:9804282-9812496 GCF_000296735.1 Chrysochloris asiatica | reverse complement strand
ACCACTTGCCTTGATGTCTTCTGGGCTAGCAACTTGCTTGTTCTTGTAATAATCAGTCGGTCTGCCTATATTGTTTTTAATAAATTAAGAAAATTACCAAAAGTTGATGAACAGCCAAGATGTACTTGTTCCTGTAATTCTTTCTCTTCATATAAAAAACTAATTATATTATCACTTTTTAGGATTGTGTTCTGTACTATTTTAAAAAATACCATCAAGTCGGTTTCAACCCTAGCAACCCTGTATTCCAAGGAATGGCTGGTGGATTTGAACCTCCAACCTCATAGTTACTGGTACAATACTTATCATACAGTTCCACACCAGGACTAATCTTATAGCATTAGGAAATTAGTCTACATGATATGTACAATTTATTGTTGTTGTTAGGTGCCATCGAGTTGGTACCATCTCATAGAGTCCCTATACACAACAGAGCAAAACACTGCCTGGTCCTGAGCCAACCTCACAACTGTTGCCACACTTGAGCCCTTTGATGCTGCCACTTTGCCAATCTATCTCACTGGGGGTCTTGCTCTTATTCTCTGACCCTCCACCCTACCAAACATGATATCCTTCTCCAGTGACTGATCCCTCCTGACAATATGTCCGATGTATGAGAGACAAAGTTTGCCCATCTTGGCCTCCAAGGAGCCCTCTGGCTGTACTTCTTCCAACACAGATCTATTTGTTCTTTTGGCAGCCCATGGCACTTTCATTATTCTCCTCCAACACCATAACTCAAAAGCATCAATTCTTCTATAGTCTTCCTTATTTACTGTCCAGCTTTCACATGCATATGAGTTTATTTAAAATACCATGGCTTGGGTCAGGTGCACCTTAGTCTTCAAGCTGAACATCTTTGCTCTGCAACATTTTAAAAAGGTCTTGTGCAGCAGATTTGCCCAGTGCAATATGTTGTTTGATTTCTTGACTGCTGCTTCCATGAGTATTGATGGTTGATCCAAGAAGAAGAAGTCCTTGACAACTTCAATCTTTTCTCTGTTGATAAGAATGTCATTTTTCGGTCTAGTTGTGAGGATTTTTGTTTTCTCTATACTGAGATGCAATCCATACTGAAGCCTGTGGTCTTTGATCTTCATCAGTAAGTATTTAAGTCCTCTTCACTTTCAGCAAGCAAGGTTGTATCATCTGCATATTGCAGGTTATTAATGAGTCTTCCTCCAATCCTGATGTGACCTTTATCTTCATAGAACCCAGCGTCTTGGATTATTTGCTCAGCATACAGGTTGAATAAGCATGTTGAAAGAATACAACCCTGTTGTACGCTTTTCTTAATTTTAAATCATTCATATTCCCATGTTCTGTTGGAATAACTGCCTCTTGGTCCATGTACAGATTCCTCGTGAGCACAATTAAGTGTTCTGGAATACTCATACTTCGCAATGTTGTCCATAGCTTGTCTTGATACACAATTGAAAGCCTTTGCGTAGTCAATAAAGCACAGGTGAACATCTTTCTGGTATTCTCTGCTTTCAGCCAAGATCTATCAGACATCAGCAATGATGTGTACAATACCAATGTTAAAACTTCAACAATTCTAACTTACAAAAAATATAGTACACCATAAGATACATTTCTGGATCCCATGTATTTTGTACCAAGAAATGATTACTATTACGTGTGTTGATTTGTTATTCTTCATCTGTTCCTTTTCATTTCAGTCATAATATAGTTCCAATTACACTGCTAGGGGTTAGCTTTGCTTTATTAAGTTTGTATATCTTTAGATAATTGTGCTTCTCCAGAAGGAGGATGAGAAGCTAAAATGTGACTTGTGTGTGTAGATTTTAAATGACCATTATTATAAGTTGAAAGAGTGAATAAATGCATTTCTGACAGTGAGTTGTCAAGTCCTTCAGGCTGCAGTGCTGCAGTGAAAGGTCAAGAAGTTGCCATAGTTGATGTTGCTCCTATTTCTGCTCCTTGAAAATTGGTGTGAAGAACACATTAGTTTCCAGTGAAGGTTTAAAGGGACTGAGTCTGCAATAACTCCATGAGCCCATGGTCATCAAACCTCTCGTCATTCAAGGTTGTTGATGATTATGATAGTTCAAGTGAGTAAGAAATTATATTCTATTATTGTGTTATCTGACTGTGAGGCTATAGGACCACAAACTAATTAACTGTTTATGGATTTCAGCATACTCTCATGGGATAGAATAACGATGAATTCTGTAAACTGGAAAAAAAATGCTAAAGAAAAATATAGCTCATTAGCAGTACTTTCTGAAAGAGGAGCTAAAATGAATGAATTGTTCTAGCAGTGTTGTATGCTTGTATGGTTTAAAAAAGGTTTTTAATTTCAGTAATTATTAGTAGGGGGATTTCTGTTTTCTTTTGCTGCATGCATATTAGGTATGATGTGTGAAATTATGATGTGTACAGATTAGTAAAGTGCTTTTTACATGAAATATCACATTTAACAATAGTAAAAACCTCCACTGATCTTGGCTTTCCATCTGAATTATATAGAATGGAAAGGCCAGACAAATGATTATTAAAAATATTGTATGAGAACCAGGAAAGAAATTTCCACTCAATAACTAGAAAAATAGAAAGATGTGGAACATTGCCAGTTCACAGCTGCTCATGTGGTGTCTCATGCTCACGAGCAAGTCTGGGCAGCTACCACAGTTTCTCTATTTCTCCTTTCCAGTGTTGCCACTCTTGCTGGTCATCACTGATTTTCTGCTTAGTATCACCTTCTTAGTGGGCACCATTGGCTGTTACCATGAACAGTGGGTGCCATCACCTCTCAGTGACAATACTATTATTTCTGCTACTTTTTCGCTACCCCCATGAACTATGAGACCAATGAGCTAGAGAGTTCAAGAGCTCTTAAGTTTCACTGGTATGTGGCAGAACATGAGTGATAACTTCTGTCATTATTTCTAATGGATACCCATGAAAAGAAACAGAAGTTATCCATTGTTTTTAAACCCTGTAGAAATCAAAATTATCTAGGATAGTTGGGGAATACACAGTTCCTTGACTCCATCCAAGTATTCTGAATCCTAATCTCTAGTGGTAGCTTGCATATTTTTACTAACTCATCCAGGAACATGTTTTTGCTGACAGCCCAACAATGTTCTCGCCTTACATTTGGGAAACACAAGTCTAAATGATTTTTGACTCTGGTCACAGCTGTTCTTTTCTGAGGCTTTCAGGAAAAGCTGTGGCATTCTCATCCACCTTTAGATTTATGTGATGTTCGTGTTTTCTTCTTGTATGTTATTCTTCATTTATAGTCAGCAATTGAGTTAGACATTTTTAAAAAACACACTAATCTTAACCATCTAATAATTTGTTGTTGTAAGTTGTAGCTTAAATAAATGGAGAAATCATGCCTTTGAGTTAAGATGCTGGTGAAGAATATTAAATATGGTATCAGCTGTTGGAAGAATGAACAAATCTGTCTTGGGAGAAATACAGCCAGAATGCTCCTGAGAAGCGTAGATGGTGAGATCTCATCTCATATATGTTGAATGTTTTAGCAGGCGGGAACACAATCTTTAGAGAGAAACATCCTACTTGGTAAAATGTTGTTGTTGTTAAGTGCCTTCGAGTTGATTCCAACTCATCATGATCCTCTATAGCGTTTCCAAGGCATCGCTGGTAGGTTTGAACTGCTAGCCTTGCAGTTCAAACTGACCTTGTGGTCGCATGCTTATCCTACAGTGCCATACCAGGCTTGGTAAAATAGAGTGTGGAGGTAAAAAAAGGAAAAACAGGATGATGAATTGAGACAGGGCTGCAACAATTGGTTAAAATAGCAACAATTGTGAGGCTGGTGCAGGATTGGGCAGTTTTGTTCTATTGCACATAGGATCACATGGAACAACTGTAGCAATAAAGACAAGCATTTGATTATCTACTTTGGAGAAATGTAGTCACTGGTGTTTTCATGTCATATCCAGATGGTATGATTCCATTGCTGCTGCTGTCATCTTTAGAAGGCATGTGATCAAAAAGATAAGGGAATTCATATGGTCTACAAAAACCACATGAGACAGAGATGTATGTATTTTCTCTCAGACCAGAAAATGGATAAATTATTTCTGTAGTCATTCTCAGCATCATCCAGCTGCTGTTCTGTTAACCTTGGCATACTTGGCGACCATAGGGATGCAGATTAACATGGGGGTTGTGAGAAGTTCAGGTTTCTAAAACTCTCCTGGGGGTAAGTACAAAATAAAGTAGCTTTTATTGTAAACAAGATAGCTTTTAACTTTTCCCATCTTTTGATTTCTATTCTATCTAGACTAGACTGTTTTTTGTGTGTGTGATTTTTTTTTTTCTCTTCTAAAGGATCTGTTGTGATTTTTAAAGCGATTAACGATTTTTTTAAGAACAACTCTATCTTTTCTAGATTTTCCTGGCAACCGATTTCTGTTGCAAGGCACAGCTGATCATTTCTCCTTTCTTTGTTGAAGTATTGAAAGAACATGGACTTTGGAGTTAGGCAGAATTTGTTTTAAAATTTGTCAGTTACTTGCCAGTTGTACAACCTTACACAGAATTTTACCTTTTTTGAGACACAGCTTTATCATCTGTAAAGTGGAGGAAAACAGCCCTTCATGTAGAGTTATTAGTAGTATTAATTAGTAGTATTAAAGGAGATGTGTGTGATGCTGTGCCTGAAGCCTAGCAAGCACTTAACAAATTAGTTATTTACCCTCATTTTTATTACTCAGAAAATGTTTGTACCTCATTTCTAATCTCCAGCATGTTGTTGTGAAGTGCTCTCGAGTTGGTTCTGACTCATACCGACCCTTTGTAGGGTTTCTGAGGAGCAGCTGGTGGGCTGACCACCAGTTTTGTGGTTCAAACTAACCCTGTGGTCCAGTGGTCCATCGCACATCTCCAACATGTTGCTGTTGTTGAGTTGGCTCTGATTCATAGTGACCCTACGTAGGGTTTCCAAGGAGTGGTTGGTGAGTTTGAACTGCTACCTTGCAGTTCAAACCGACCTTATAGTCGAGTGCTTATCCTACAGCGCCACATCCTAGATGTTCCTAAAGTGTGTTCCTTGGACCAGCTGGATCAGCTTCCATTGAGAAGTTGTTATCAATGTATCTTAGTGCTAGGTACTCCATTGTTCTCAAAGCCTCTGGTCCTGCCTCTCTGTGCTCTTTAGGCTGTAAGCAATAGGCGCTGCTGATCCTCCTCCCAGTTGTGCAATTATGGATAAAGTATCTAGAATAGCCTCTTTCATGTACCAAGGCTGTGCTGTATTTTCTGGATCTTCCAAAGCAAATCCATTCTCTTCTAATGTCACTAATTAATTCTGAAATAGAAGCGTCTTGGGCCATAATGTCTATGCTGTTATTGTTGCATGCTGTCCAGTTGGTTCTGACTTATCACCATTCTTTATAGAGTTTCTGAGGACCAACTGGTAGGTTTGAATGGCCAACGTTGTGATTAGCAGTACGTGTATATCCTACAGAGCCACAGCAGGTCTCTAAAGTCTTAAAGAGATTTACATTTTTAATATGATTTTATTGAGGTAAATTTTGGGTACAATACATGAAAGTTAAGTGTTGAGGACAGTGAATTTTGATAATTTTACATACGTGTGCAAATACCACCAAGACAAGATATAAAATATTCTATCACCCCAAAAAAGGTTCCTCAGACCCTTTAAATATCAATCTCTTTATTCTCTATAACCATCTATGAGATGGCTTCAAAGCGTTCATGGAAAAATTACACTTTCTTTTAGCTCCCTTTTTCCATGAATTTCTTGAAGCCTCTTAGATTAGCTTTGCCTGTTGTAGAATTTTATACAGAGGGAATGATACAACTCTTTTGGCCTTGCTTCTTTCATTCAATAAAATATTTTTGATTATGAAGTTGTGTTATGAGTAATCCTGTTTTTACTGAGTGGTGTTCCATTTTACTACCTGCTTTTTCTTTTTAAGTACATTTGGGTTGTGTTCCGTTTCCAGCCTTTTCACTTGGTTATTTTTAGTGAAAATACAGTGTTTCTAACTTATTATAGTCTACCTTCATATGCATAATGTTGTTAGATGTATTCATCCCACTTACCCTTGTACTCTTATTTTTATGTATTCTACTTCAACAAACTACACTATACACAAGTTTGGCAGTTGAAGAAGCCAGACGCTGTTGGAGATAGATAAAAAGAAATTCCAGCCCACATTGAGTTAAGCCAAAGATAATCTGTTGATTTTCTTACCTGAAAAGTCCAAGGATAAGCGGGTTTCAGAAATGACTTTGTCTGGAGGCTTAAAAGTCATCAACAGGAAATGCTTTCTTTTTCTGTAGGCTTCATTTGGCTCTTTCCTCATCTGTTTCCTCATAGTAGAAAGATAACTGCTTCAACTTTGGACATTTCTATAGGTTGCTGTTTACGTTTAGCTGAAAAGAGAGAGCTTATTTCTCCAAAACCAAACCAAAATTCTCATCTGAGTCTACTTGCTCAAACGTGGTCATGTGCCATTATCTGAATCACTCAGTAGAGGGGTTACCCTGCTTGAATGAAGCCCCCCTGACTAATCCAACAAAACCACAAGACTGAAGAATTAGCAGTGGGTTGTTGCTAGGTGCCATGGAGTTGGTCCTGACTCCTAGCGACCTTATGCACAGCAGAATGAAACACTGCCCGATTCTGGCCCGACCTCAATTGTTGCCCATTGATGCTGCCACTTGGCCAATCCATCTCGCTGGGGAACTTCCTCTTTTTCCCTGACCCTCCACCTTACCAAACATGATATCCTTCTCCAGCAACTGGTCCCTCTTAATAATATGTCTGAAGTATGAGAGACGAAGTTTGGCCATCCTGGCCTCCAAGGAGCACTCTGGCTGTATTTCTTCCAACACAGGTCTGTTGGTTCTATGGGCAGCCCGTGGCACTTTCAATATTCTCCTCCAACACCATAACTCAAAAGCGTCAATTATTTATTCATTATTCACTGTCCAACTTTCACATGCATATGAGGTTATTGAAAATACCATGGCTTGGGTCAGGTGCACCTTAGTCCTCAAGCTGACATCTTTGCTCTTCAACACTTTAAAAAGGTCTTGTGCAGCAGATTTGCCTAATGCAATACGTCATTTGATTTCTTGACTGCTGCTTCCATGAGTGTTGATAATTGACAACTTCAATCTTTTCTCCGTTGATAAGAATGTTGTTTATGTAGCTTCCTTAAAATTAAGTGTGATCTTTAAAGAAGGGTGAATGGATGTTTTTAGCTAAACAGATGACCAGTGAATTCTTAGTAACTCATATCATCTTTCCCTTAAAAATGTTGCGTTTGGATTCCAATAAAGATCCTAATGAATACCTTACTCCTTTTCTGCCCCTTGTTGTTAAATGCCCTTGAGTCGGTACCCACTCATAGCAACACTGTATAGGGTTTCTAAAGACCGGCTGATGAGCTTCAGGTCTATGAGGCAATTTTTAGTTACTTTTAGTGTTTTTGACCCAATCACTTAACATTCTTTGATAATTTATCTGAGTCTCAAGCTGGAAACAACCTGATTATTAGCAGAAATTCTTACTTTCTATGAAGATATTGGTTGATGTTGTTAAAGTCAATCTACTTTTTTTTTTTTTTAAGCCTAAAAAAGACTGAGCTGCAACTTGACAGTTATTAAATTTTGTTTTCAGTGATCTACATTGTGAAACAGAGTAAGAAATGAGCATGATCTAAAACTGCAGCTAGCATTGCTGCCCTGTCTTCTCAGTTACTCTCACCCGTAAGTTTTTATATGTAGAATTGGAGTAACACTAAGTTCTGTTGTCTTTATCTCTGGGTTTGGTCATGGCTATCTCCCCTGGTTTAGGAGAAACACCGCCCTTAGCCCTGGTCTGAATTACAGCCAAGTTTCACTTGCTCTCCCCTCTCTCTGCCCTGCTCCCTTGCAACTCACAGAATAGGTTAACCCACCATGTTTATTAGACCAAATGAGGTAAATATTCTATTTAAATAGCACAATGAAAGACATATTTTACATGAGTATCTGTTTAACTACAGAGTACAGGTTGTATTCTTTCACCATAATTATTCCATCTGTATGCTGGGCAAATAATCTGAGACGCTGGATTAGATGAAGAAAATCATGGCATCAGGGTTTTGGAAGACAACTATCTGGCCGACTGATTGGAAGAGATCCATATTTGTGCCCATTCCAAAGACAGGTGACCCAATGGAATGCAGAAATCATCGG
>NW_006408521.1:9800987-9803322 GCF_000296735.1 Chrysochloris asiatica | reverse complement strand
GTTTTGGAAGAAGTGCAGCCAGAGTGCTCCTTGGAGGCCCTGATGGCCAAACTTCATCTCTCATACTTCGGACATATTGTCAGGAGAGAAAATGGCTGGAGAAGGATATCATGTTTGGTAAGATGGAGGGTCAGAAAAAAGAGAAAGACCCCTGCGAGATGGATTGGCCAAGTGAAAGCATCAATGGACTCAAGCGTGTGGTTGGCCCAGGATCGGTCATTATTTTGTTCTGCTGTGCCTAAGGTTGTTATGAGTTGGGACTGGACTGGATGGCACCTAACAACAACAACAGCAGCAGGGTTGAAGCAAGACTCATTAACAACCTGTGCTATGCAGATGATACAACCTTGCTTCCTGAAATCAAAGATGAATTACAATACTTGTGAAGGTCACAGACCACAGCCTTTGCTAGGGGCTGCATCTCAATGTAATGAAAACAAAAACCCTCACCACTGGACCTATCAGCAACATCCACATAAATAGAGAGAACATTGAAGTAGTCAAAGACTTCATTTTGCTCAAACCAGCCATCAACAGTCAGGGAAGTAGCAGTCAAGAAATCAAATGGCATATTGCATTGGGGAAATGTGCTGCAAAAGACCTCTTTAAAGTGTTGAAGATCAAAAATGTCACTTTGAAGACTAAGGTATGCCTGACCCAAGCCCTGGTATTTTTCAGTAACTTCATATGCTTGTGAAAGTTAGACAGTGAATAAGGAAAACCATCTAATTTGATGCATTTGAGTTATGGTGTTGGAGAAGAATATTGAAAGTGCCATGGGCTGCCAAAAGAACAAACAGATCTATGTTGGAAGAAGTACATCCAGAGTGCTCCAGGATGGTCAAACTTCATCTCTCTTGCTTTGGACATGTTGTCAGGAGGGACCAGTCCCTGGAATAGGACATCATGTTTGGTAGAGTGGAGGGTTGGAGGACAGAGGAAGACCCCCAGGGAGATGGGTTGACATAGTGCTGCAGCAATGGCTCAAACGTAGCAACAATTGTGAGTTTGGCGCAGGGACCAGGCAGTGTTTCGTTCTGTTGTGCATAGTGTCACTATGAGTCAGTGCTGGTTCGATGGCACTTAACAATAACAGCTGTTTATCAGAACTATTCACCTCAGTGCTCTTCCAGGGAATGTGGAATACAGTATACCTTGGGACATATTCAATATCAAATTATGTTTATTTTAGAAGTAAAATGTATTACTGTAATTTCATTTTCTGTTCAAAGAGGAAGCAGCTCCCCCTCTTCCAGTTTGCTCATCACTTTGAACTTTGGAGACGGGGAGCTACAGGTACAAAGGAAAGAATGGAGATATCCTTCCACTTTCTAAAAATCCAAATCAAGACAAAGGGTGCTGAGAACAGCGTTTGCAGCTGTATGTCCCCAGGTGGAAGTTAGATAGTCTATTCTACAGCATCTCGGTGTTTTCTTTATTGGTTGAGTTATGGACATGAAAACATAAGCCTCTCAAAGGTTCCCAAAATGCCAGCATTCCTTTGCTCTGTGCTTCAGATTTTGTTTCCTGAAGACTCCACCAGACTATTTGTAACATCAAATCAAGGGTCTCTCCATATCATCCAGCTGTTAGAAGCACACTTTAAGCACCTGTATAGTTACCAGTCCTGGTCTGGGTCCATGGAGGCCATGTGTCCTGTTGGCTGTCAGTTCCGATGGTTATTGGCTGGCTGCATCAGGTACCAGTGTCGGGGTCCACATCTACAGCCTGAAACGTTTAAACCTCATGGCACAGTGCCTGCTTATAACTTCCCTGTGACTGCCCTTGTCATCGCTCCTAATACCAACAACCTTGTCATTGCTCATTCTGACCAACAGGTATTTGAGTATAGCATCCCAGACAAGCCGTATACAGAATGGAGCCGGACCACTCAGAAACAGGGGATTCATCACCTTTGATGAAAGGTGATAATCCCATCACACACATCGGTTTTCATCCCAAGAGTCCAATGCACATCCTTCTCCACGATGCCTGTATGTTGTGCATCATTGACAAGTTGTTGAGCCTTTCAAATGGCAGAACCTTGCTCTACAGTTCAGCTTCTCTCACAAATGAATCAGACATCATGTGGTGTACAGCCCATGCCTTTAAAATTTCTAAGAAATATAAATCTCTCCTCTTCGTGGGACTCTGATGAAACAACACTGGTAGCAGTAGAGTGGCCTCTGGATGACATCATCGCTCAGCTCTCACCCCCCACCCTCATCATATAGAAGAAACTTGGGACTTAAAACTGGGCACTACCTGTGCCCTTCCCTCTACTGTCTGCCCTGTTTCTTTTCACAAATCATGATAATAAACCAAAGTTATTCTT
>NW_006408521.1:9798428-9800316 GCF_000296735.1 Chrysochloris asiatica | reverse complement strand
AGGGTACTTGTGCTTGTACTAGTTTGAATGGAATTGTGCTAAGCTCTCGTACATCTGATCACAGGCCTCAAGCTCTGCAATCTGTGTGTTCTCTCTCTTCCGAAAGGCTTGTGCTACCCTCTTCCGCAGGTAAGCGCCCAAGTCCCGGCCCCATTTGGCCCCCTCCATGGGCCATTCCTCACAGAGCTGGTATCGGCTAGTTGCCATTTTGACCCCGCTAGTAGTTCTTGATTAGATATTAACTCACATTGCCATCGTGACTATTATATGTTTTTCATGTCTGTTTTCTTTTTAACCTCACCCTTATGCCTTCTCTCCTTCCTCATTTCAGGTCTCTTAACTTGGATAAATTATATAGAGTGAGCAGTAGAAGGTTTAGGGAGGATATTCCTCTTAGTTATCAAATGCTCACAACATTATATTCTACTGTACTCTAGGAAAAGAGTAGAAAAATGTAAACCAACGAGGCCAAAACCAGAGAAAAGCAACAGTTTGCCTCCCCTGGCAACAGCATTATTTTAGGATTCAGTGAATCTTTTCATCTACTTGCAAGCTGTGAGATCAACTGACTTTTAAGAGGGAGAACTAGTGCATGTTGGGGCAGTAGGCATTTAGAAAAAATAAATGTCTTTGAGGGTGCTAAACTTTGGGTCAATTTGTCCTCTTCAGTTAGGAGATACACCACTTCTGGAAGGTGCATTTGTGGGTGTCCATTTGAAAGCTGAAGTCTTAGAAATGATTCACTCTCTGGGGTGTTATAAAAGCGCTGCTTTCTCTAACGACTAAATCACCATCTGTTACCAGCTCTTTGCTACTGATTTATTTTTTTCTCTCTAAAACATGTGGAGTACTAGATTTTCATATTTTGAAGTTTCTCTTCCTCTTACAGTAGAATTGAAAGGAAACTTGACAGTACCTTTTAGGAAATTGTTAACTTATAAGAATGGGTTCTCTGGGTTTAGGCATGATGGGAATGAGGGAAAGAAAGAAGGAAAGAAGGAAGCGTATAGACAACCAAAGTGTGTTTCTATGCCTTGGTCAACAGGAATGGAATAGCGTTTGTTCCTCAACAGTTGCACAATTTACTTATGTTATCAATCAAGCTACGCACATACTGCATTATTATCTTCTTTTAAGGCGGTGCATTTTTAGCATTACTATTTTACACAAAGGGACCTTGGTGGCACTGTGAGCTAGGCATTGAACTGCTAACTGCAAGATCAACAGTTCAAAACCACCAGCTGCATTTCAAGCCAAAGATGAGTGTGTCTGCTCCTGTTAAGATTTACAGTTCTCAGAAAACCTATACAGGGTCATTGTGAGTTGAAATCAACAAGATGGTGGTACATTTCATTTGGGTTTTCATCTCTTAGGATTTCATCCACTTTGAAGGTTGTTATGGTTGATGATAATAATCATGATAATGTGTATGCCACACAGTCTTTCCTCTTTATTCCAAAGTACTTTTATATGGAATGCCCTGAAAAGAACATTTGTGAACTAGAAAAGTTAGATATAGGTAACGTAACCTGTGATTGATATATGGGATCTGAAGACAGTATGTAAAGGCAATTCATAATCTATCCTCCTTGATTCTTGCATTACTTTTTATTAATTAATTATTGTGTTTCAGGCAGAATCCTGATGGTACGGTGGTTTAAGTGTTTGGGTACTAACCAAACGGTTAGTGGTTTGAATTCACCAGCTTCTTGGTTGAAGAAAGATTGGGCAGTTGGCATACATAAATGTTGACAATTTTGGAAACTCTACGGTATCTACTTTGTCCTGTAGTTGTTGTTATGTGCCATGGAGTCGGTTCTGACTCATCGTGACCCTGTACAGGGATTCTGAGACTGTAAATCTTTACAGGAGCAGAAAGCCTCATCTT
>NW_006408521.1:9769010-9797783 GCF_000296735.1 Chrysochloris asiatica | reverse complement strand
AGCAAAACTTTACTCGCTTGAGATATCCAAGAGATAGATTAGGGACATTAAACAGGACAGGACATAACCAAGGGTAAACTCTGTTCTAGGACAACGCCCGGCATGCAGCAAATGGTTGCCGTATGATTGGTATATAGGGTCCCCAGGAGTCAGAATTGACTCACTGATAATGAGTTTTGTTGCTGCTGCTGTTTCCTGTTTATGATTACTATGATCAGCATGCGGAGATTTTTATGGTTGACATTAACTGGCTAATGTTTTTGGCAAGTGTTTTCTGTGGGGGGTAGATTGCAAAGATTTGTGCTAAAAATTCAATAACTAAAGACTGTTATTCTGTGACTTTCGCTCCAACCTTTAAATGAGACCTTTGCTTCAATCAGTGAGTGGTTTAATGTAACTACCTTTCTGTCTGTGCTTTAGACTTAGACCGGGACCTGTCCTTGTCCATCATTCAAAGTAGACATTTTGGAGACGTCTCACAGTCACCTACCAGATATGTCTGAAGCATAGCTTGGTTCTAAATCATACAGTGCTTTGGGTTTGTATTGTTCTCTGTGCATGTGGGTTTTCTGGCCTCTCAAACGATATTGTGTGCTTCTTTTGTATTTCCTAAATCATGTGGCATAAGTACTCTGCAATAATAGAAACTCAGTAAAGGACTTTTAAAGTGAAGTTACAATTAAAGTCAAGAATGAATTTTGTGGAAAACCTCACTGCAAATTTACAAAAGAACTTCAAGAAAATGAGAATACCATGAGTCATGCATTTCCTGGTACTATTCACTCCTTTTTAGGTACTATCATTCTGCTCACCCTAACATTTTCACCACCTACACCTACCATCTGGGACTACATGCTAAGGGTAAATAGGGTGTCAGATCTTGAAAGGAAATTGCCTTTCCTCAAAAGTTGATGAAGCTGCATCACCGTTGACTAGACTACCTGGTTAAGGACAGAGGAGCACTTCGTCTTCATGAATGAAATATCATGTGTATTTGAAGATGACCTGGAGGATAGTGATTTGTGGCCAGTGATCATTTTGCTGAGATTTAAATTTGAATTGCTTATTAATGGCAGAGCTCTGAGCTGAGCACCCATTATCAGCATGTGGTTGTTGGCTCAGTTTTTATTCTTTTTCACTTTCTGTACCATGTACAGTAGTTCTTATAAGTTATTCACAACTGATTTCCATGGAGTGATGGTGTATCATAATGACATCAGCATAAATTTGGTATTTGTGAAAGTGCTGGGATGTGTCTTTTCATGAATGGCAATGAATTGCTATATTTAATGATTTGCTCTCACTCTTTTTGGTAAATAAGCTCTTGGCACATGGTTGAGTTCTTACTGAAATATTGTATACCCATCTCATTTCCCATTAAGAAAATATAAGCTTACTGATAAATTCTGCTTTACACTTGAGTATGACCTACCTTTGCAACAGATCGAAATTTTGAAAGCTGCAAGTTTAAACTACAGTTAGTCACAGATCAGTCAGAAGGAAAAAGCAATGGGCATTTCTGTAGACCCCTGCAAAGGTGCCTGCTTTTTCAAAAACGATGGTTGTTTTTGTTCCATGGCTAAATCAGACACTGCACCTCTGTTCCCAGAATTCTGTTCAGCAGCTGTCTCCTTCATGCTAGCATCTCTATTCCTGATGTGTTGATTCTTCTCGAAGGGTTCCAATCCAAATAAGGCTCAATTAACAGCAGCCTGAAAAGAGTATGTCTGCCTGGCTTTGAGTACATAAACCTTCTCAGTGCTTGGGTTCTAATTTTTCTTTCCTCTTAACCAATTGAAGGTGCCTTGTCTTTCTGTGTAATGTTGGTATATTCCCCTCCCACCCCCTCCCCCCTCGCAATAGGATAACCTCTAGTTAGTTATTCCAGCCAACATTCAGGTTTTGGTAACAGCAAACTGGAAAGATATTAGGAAAACTGAAAAGGAGAAACATTCATGTCCAGTAGAGTCCAGCAGCACATCAGTGAAAGCAGTTGGCTGTCCAAAATCATCAACATTCATTTCTTCCTCTTAAGTCAAAGAATTCTTTGTGCTCAGCTTAAGCCCTGTGTTGAGTTCACTTCGCTGACCCTTCCCTTAACTTTGGCTGAGGAGTCTTTTTAATAACTTAGTATGTTTGAGAGTCAGAAGAAGCCAAGTTTCTGGCTAGGCTCAGGAGAAGAGATGAAATCGTAATGGAGTGTTTGGGTATTTAAAGGAAAAAAATAATCTAAATGAAAGGTGTTTTCTCTTAGGTCTGTTTTGTGTAACTTTCTCAATCATTTCTGAATGAGGGGGCATGCAAAATACACAAAAACATCTGAGAAAATCAATTTAAAAAATTAAATCCTTGAGAGAGCCACTTCAAAATGTGCAGAGAATTCGTTTATATTTTATTTGGAAACGAATATTTCAGTCAGATGGAGCAGCAGGAACTCACACTTATCTACTTGAAAAGAGACTGGAGGATTGAGAGTAAGCTACAGTCCAGTCAGAGGAACTGGGTGACGGGTGGCAGCTAGTAGAAGGCAAGTGGCCTGATCATGCTGTCGGTAGGGCTAGGGTGGGGACCGCTTTCCCCTAATAAGCCCCCATTCTAACTAGCCCTATCTTCTGAGACCATAATAGGCATTGCAGATTGACTTCCTAGACGCTTGTTTTACCTGTCAGTGGTTAAATTTAGTTCAGTGTAAAGAGGGTCTATGAGATACAGACTCCCACAGTGAGTGCGCCCCCTCACTTTTGTTCCAAGTGTCATCCATACGCATCTGTCTTGCTCTTCAGGGTCATGTCCTCCAGCTAGTCCAGTTCTCAGTGCTCTGACCTCGCACAAGCTACTTTGTTCACAGTTGAGACCAGACAGTTTGGACCACAGTGTTAGTTATATCACTGCTCCATCTAATTTGTGAATTCCTCGAGGGCCTATGTTAAAAAAAACAAAAAAAAACAAAACAAAACCCCCCCCACCATTCTACTATAGTACTTGTGCTGAAAGTGAAGAGGACTTAAAACTTTTACTGATGAAGATCAAAGAGCACAACCCTCGGCATGGATTACATTGCAATGTAAAGAAAACAAAGTCCTCACTACTAGACCAAAAAAACAATATTCTTATCAATGGAGGAAAGAGGTTGTCAAGGATTTCATTCTTCTTGGATCAACTATCAACACTCAAGGAATCATCAGTCAAGAAATCAAATGATGTATATTGCATTAGGCAAATCTGCTGCACAAGACCTTTTTAAAGTGTTGAAGAGCAAGGATGTCAGCTTGAGGACTATGGTGCGCCTGACCCAAGCCATGGTATTTTCAATAACCTCATATGCATGCAAAAGCTGGACAGTGAGTAGGGAAGACCGCAGAAGAATTGATGCTTTTGAGTTATGGTGTTGGAGGAGAATAATGAAAGTGCCGTGGGCTGCCCATAGAACCAACAGATCTGTGTTGGAAGAAGTGTAGCCAGAGTGCTCCTTAGAGGCCAAGATGGCCAAACTTAGTCTCTCATACTTTGGACATATATATGGTCAGGAGGCACCAGTCGCTGGAGAAGGATATCATGTTTGGTAAGATGGCGGGTCAGAGAAAAAGAGGAAGACCCCCAACGAGATGCATTGGCCAAGTGGCAGCATTGATGAACTCAAGTGTGGCAATAGTAGTGAGGTTGGCCCAGAATCCAGAAGTGTTTCATTCTGCTGTGCATAAGGTCACTATGAGTCGGTCCTGACTCGATAACACCTAACAACAACTTGTAGTGGTACTTGTGGTATAGTGAATTGTTTAATGTGCCTCTTCTAGCCTTAGTCTTTGTTGTTGTTGTTGTTAAGTGCCATCAACTCAGTTTCCACTCATAACAATTCTGTTTAGGGTTTTCAAGGAAGACTGCTGAGCTTGAACCACCTACCTTGTGGTTCTAGTGCATTAACCCACATTGTCACACCAGTACTCAGTTACTCTTCATAACTCCCACTAACTGACACTTTTCCTGATGGGTGTGAGTAAGAGAAGGTGGGAGAAGATACTGACAGGATGACGTGACTCAGTTTTGGATATTAACAGAGTTCATTGTAATTGTGAAAACTTGGAACTCTAATGTGGGTTTAAAATGAGCCATCTCAATAGCAGGAGGGGGATCTCAATGCCATCAAGGAAGAGGAGCCAGGACTGGAGAGTATCCTTTGGGCCCTGGGCTCCCTGAACATTGGTTCATAAAACAATGGCCTTTTGGAAAACATTGTGCCAACAGTCCAAAGATGTTTAAAAATCTTTAATTTAAAGTTTAAATAGCATGTAACTTACAAGCATTTGTATTAAGTGTGGTAACGTAAATATTGAATGTTATTGCATGTAAAGTATTAAAATTATTTCAATATTTTGATATGAAGGGCTTACTATTTTTAATTCACATGACAAATATTTATCAAATGCCTCCTGTTTCTATTAGAATTCTACCTAAGAATTACAGGAATTAGCAAAATTAGCAATCTAGGAAAATACGAAGACTCTTTTTTCAAGGGGAAAATATCTCATCTTGATTATCTCAGGCCATTTTTTTTAATAACCAATAGCAAAATCCAGAGACCTTTTTTTGTTTTGTTTTGTTTTAAACCAACAGTCATTTAGAACTGCTACCAAACATAGGTATAATTGGCTAAATATGGAGATTTGAAGACATTGTTTTTATCTGGAAAAAGTATCCAAACTAGAAGAGAATGAGAAATGATGAGTAACGCTAGAGACATATTTATTTTATTTATTTAACAAACACTTACATAGCACTCACAACAACCAGGCTCTCTTCCAAGCAGTTGCTGATTATTAAACATTGGCCATAAGTAACACCTCACTTAATCCTCATGATATGTTGGTGAAGTAGGTGGTGTAGGTGTGAGATGGAGAGAAGCGTTTCACATCAGGCGACACAGCCTATGCTTGTTAGAGCTACTTAAAAAAGAATTATTTGTGACTTTCAGAGGATAGAGGGATTCGTTTCAAGGAGGCAAGGAAGGAGATCAAGTAGGAGGCAGGGAACAGATGACATTTGAACTGGGTCTTGAGACCAGCTTGTGATTCTATGTTAGCAGATAGCAGCAAATCAGTACTATACCAGAAGAGAGCCTATAAAGAACCTAAAGGTAAAAAGTGACAAAAGTATAATTTTCTGTCTAAGATAAGACCTTAGAAAAGTACATCCTTCCCCATCCTTCGTCCTCAAGGACTTCCCAAATTTTAAGTCTTATCTGTAGTATTCTCTTCCAGTTTTTTTCCAAATCAGAATAACGTAATTAGTTCTGCATGGCACTACCAAATATATTTACGTTTCAAGATTTTGTGAGAATTAAATGTTCATCACCAAGCTTCACAGGGATCAGTGGCCAGCCAGTGAGTCACCATGGAAAAGAACCAAACAGGCCTATGACTTCAAGATGGCCCTCTTATCTGAACTGCCAGTAATGACCACCAGAAATCAGGACTTACAGCTGCCTAGGTCTCTGCTTGTTGGGAATGTGGTCTGCCCCTTCACTCTTTCCACTCAATGATTAGAGATTAATGCTTGCCTGGGAGGCTGTGCTGCAAATTTGTATAATAATTCTCACCTTACTGGACATGACAGATCCTATTTACTTTTTAATAGAAATATTGGAAGTATAAATACATTTTTACTTTCAGGGTAAGATAGAAATTTTAAATTTAAAATTTTATCTCTGGTGTTATAACATTTTTCAAATGGAAATGTCAAGTAAAATGTATCTTTGTAATTAAAGTGGTATTCAAGATATCACAAGCTATTTTTCAATGTGAAAATGAAAATGAAATCCAAAATATTGTTAAAACATCCTAAATTATAACTAGATTTCAGTGATCCAAATCTGAGTTTTTTGGGAGGAGGGGGAGGATTTTAAAAGAAATATTCCAATAAAAATAACTCGATGTGTACATAGAAAAATAAATTCGATAAGATACATGCTGAGGAAGAAAACCCTCTCATAATGACTATTGTAGAATGCCACAATGATTGAGTTGTTAGCAATACTGTATAGAGTTTAAATGTAAGAAAAATACTTGTTAATGAATACATGAGTAATTTCTTTTAGAAAGATCAGGACATGGTTGATCCCTATAAGGTGGAGGTTAAAGATAACCCAAATGTCTAACTTTCCAACATGTTACATTGTTACTGTTGTTAGGTGCTAAATCATAGCAACCCTATGCACCGTAGAACAAAAAACTGTTTAATCCTGTACCGTCCTCAAAATTGTTACATTTGAATCCATTGCTGCTGCCATTGTGACACTCCAATCTCATTGGGGACCTTCTTGTTTTTTGTTGACCCTGTGCACTACCAAGCATAACGTCCTTCTCTAGGGACTGGTCCCTTCTGATAACATGTGAAAATTATGAGAGGTGAAGTTTCGCCTGCCTTGCTTCTGTGTAGCATTCAGGCTGTACTTCTAACATAGATTTGTTTCTTCTTCTGGTAGCAAAATTCTTAATATTCTGTTTCAAGACCATAATTCAAATGCATCGATTCTTCTATGGTGTCCTTTATTCATTGTCCCAACTTTCACGTCTATATGAAGTGATTGAAAATACCATAGCTTTGGTCAGGTGCACCTTAGTACTCAAACTCATCTGTTTGCTCTTAAATACTCAGAAGAGGTCTTTTGAAGCAGATTTGCTCTAGTACAATATGTGGTTTGGTTTATTGACTACTGCTTCCATGACTGTTGATGGGTGATTCAAGCAAAATGAAGTCTTTGACAAGTTCAATCTTTTCTCCATTTATCATGATATTATTTATTGTCCCATTGGTGAGGATCCACCACTTGTCTGTCAGTTTGTTGTACTGTGGCAGCTTTTGAATTGCTGTGATTCTGGAAGCTATGTCACAGATATTTTAATACCAGTAGGGTCACCCATGGTGAACAGATTTCAGACGAAGACAGACTAGGAAGGAGTGACAAACTCCTTCCGAATAGTCACTGAAAACCTAAAGTTAATGCAGAAACGGCTGCAAGGATACATTGACAGAGAACTTCCAGACATTCAAGCTGGATTCAGAAGAGGATGTGGAATGAGGGATATCATTGCTGATGTACGATGGATCTTGGCTGAAAGCAGAGAACACCAGAAAGATATTAACTTGTGTTTTGTTGGCTATGCAGAAGCTTTCAATTGTGTGGATCATGACAAGCTATGGACAACATTGCAAAGTGTGAGTATTCCTGAACACTTAATTGTGCTCATGAGGAATCTGTACATGGATCAAGAGGCAGTTGTTTGAACAGAACATGGGAACGCTGAATGGTTTATAATTAAGAAAGGTGTGCGACAGGGTTGTGTTATTTCACCATACTTGTTCAACCTGTATGCTGAGCAAATAATCAGGGAAGCTGGGTTCTATGAAGAAAAATGTGGCATCAGGATTGGAGGTTGACTCATTAAGAACCTGCGATATGCAGATGATACAAACTTGCTTGCTGAAAGTGAAGAGGACTTAAAATACTTACTGATGAAGATCAAAGAGCACAGCCTGCGGTATGGATTGCATCTCAAGGTAAAGAAAAAAATCCTACCACTGGACCAATAAACAACATTCTTATCAATGGAGAAAAGATTGAAGCTGTCAAGGACTTCATTCTTCTTGGATCAACTATCAACACTCATGAAAGCAGCAGTCAAGAAATCAAAGGATGTATTGCATTAGGCAAATCTGTTGCACAAGAAGTTTTTTTTTAAGTGTTGAAGAGCAAAGATGTCAGCTGACTCAAGCCATGGTATTTTCAAAGACCTCATTGCATGTGAAAGCTGGCCAGTGAATAAGGAAGACCTTAGAAGAATTGATGCTTTTGAGCTATGGTGTTGGAGGAAAATATTGAAAGTACCGTGCACTGCCAAAAGAACCAACAGATCTGTGTTGGAAGAAGTGCAGCCAGAGTGCTCCTTGGAGGCCAGGATGGCCAAACTTCATCTCTCATACTTTGCACATGTTGTTAGGAGGGGCCAATCGCTGGTGAAGGATACCATATTTGGTAAGGTGGAGGGTCAGAGAAAAAGAGCAAGACCCCCAGTGAGATGGATTGGCAAAGTGGAAGCATCAGTGGGCTCAAGTGTGGCAACAATTGTAAGGTTGGCCCAGGACTGGGCAGTGTTTCTTTCTGTTGTTCATAGGGTCACTATGAGTCAGTACCGACTAGAGGGCACCTAATAACAACAATAGTGGTGAGGATTGGCTCAAGCATGGCAACAATAGTGAGGTTAGCCCAGGATCGGGCAGGTTTTATTCTGCTGTGCATAAGGTCGCTCTGAGTCGGCACCGACTTGATGGCACCTAACAACAACAATAACCTCAAGGAGATGCTGCAGTAATTATGTTCTAGATGGCATGGAAAGCGTATGTACGTAGTGCTCAGTGAACACTGATGTTTTCGCTAAGTGCAGTGGGATGATTCCAACTCCAATAGCAACCGTGTGTAGGAGGGTCTGGTGGGAGCGGCTGGTGGGTTTGAACCAGTGACTTTGAGGTTAGCATTCCAATGTTTATACCAGGATTCTCAATAAATACTAGTGGAGATTATTGTCATTATTTCCACTCTAATTTTCAGATCCTGAGTTCAGAGGTTTATTGTCATATATGAACTACTGCACTCACCTTCTGACTAGTTTTCTAAGCATTAGTTCTATGTCACTCAACATCTGGTCAGGAACGTTGTTGTTGTTGTTGTTAAGTACCGTGGAGTTGGCTCCGACTCATAGTGACCCTGCACAGGGTTTCCAAGGCTGTAAATCTTTACGGGAGCAGAATGCCTCAAATTTCTCCCGCGGAACCGCTGGTAGTTTCGAACTACTGGCCTTGAGGTTGCCAGCCCAATTCGTAACCACTATGCTACCAGAGGTCCTTGGTCAATGTAGACCACGTGATTTAGCAGAAATGATTTAATTCAGGAATTATTTAACCAGGTGGAAGGGGCATGCTGGAAACAGAACTAATAATTGCAAGAAAGGAGTCCTGGTAGTGCAGTGCTTATGCTCTTGGCTATGCCAACCCAGAGCTGCTCCTGTAAACTTGACAGCGTAGAAAGCCCTAGGGGCTAGTTTTAGTCTGTCACACAACGTCCCTCCCTATGAGTCAAAATCGACTCCATAATACCCAACAACAGAAACAGGTGCAGTAACTACAATGAGCACTTATAGATGTTCAGTTGTTGTTAAGTGCTGTTGAGTTGGTTCCATGGCATAGTGACCCTATGTATAGGGTTTCCAAGGAGCAGGTGGTAAGCTTGAACTGCTGACCTTGAGGTTCAAACCGAGTGTACAGTCCAGTACATTAATCCAAAGTGCCACACCAGGACTAGGCAAATTAAAAGGAAAGTAGAAGGATTTTGAATCTAGAAATTTGGAGACAGAGCCTTGCAGAACCCATCTTACAGAGAGAGGAGAGGGTGCCATCTGACATCTGTGATCTGGGGATGGAACCCTACCACCTGCTGCAGGTACAGGGGATATGTCGAGTCTGGTTCTGGATGTGTAGGATAAAGAAACAAAACAGAACTGTGGAACCCATAGCTGCCAACCCAGGTGAAGTGCTGTGTAGGGTGCAAAGCAAGCAGGAAGGGCAGGAATGTAGGGAAGAGAACCCCCCAAAGAGCTCTCCTTGCCAGAACATGCAGCTCTCCAGCTGGCCAAAGAGAAGTGTAGTTTACTGAGGCACAGGGTCAGCATCAGAAAACAGAGAACAGAAGATGGATTTAGAGCAGAGAGACAGTAGCTTAGGAACCAGAATAGGTCTTTCCAAATGCAGCGTCTTCCATTAACTCCTATTGGACTAATTTTCCTACAGTCCCACTGGGAACACAGAGCTTACCGGCTCAAATATCTTCATGAACTACTAAATAGTATCAATTCAACAAATACTTAAAAAACAAAACAGAAAGTGTCCCTATGAACCTCCTATTCTGATCAGTGGGCAATAAGCTTTTCTTTCCGTAGACCATTTAACATGGGACAGAAATCATCGACAACAGAACTTGGAAGTCCTTGGACAGTGTGATGCATTCTGATCAATGGAATGGAGAATGTTTCCATGGAAAGATGAAAATGATTTTGTCTACGTTGAACGCTCTGGCCCCGACTTGCACTACCTGGCTCATTTCTCACTGGTCCCTATAAATATTTCTGTTTAGCAACAAAGTGTAGAAGTTTCTTATTTCACCATCAGTGTTTCTGTTTGTATACCTTTGCTCCTGAGAATCACTCAGTCACCTGGCTAGCAATATTGTCTTCTATGTATGTATTGTGCTGCCTTTCAGGATATAATTTAATAAAATGAAACGTGGAACTTACAGTCTAGAAGGGGAAATAGGGATCAATTTTTTAAAGTTACCCAAATGAATGCAAAATTACAGCTGTGGTGGAGGAGTGGGAAAAAAGCTGTGAAATGAAAAACTACAGAACTCTCACTAAACACTACTTTAGAAAAACGTTGGAGTTAATGGTGATGGTTGGTACTGAAAGATAATTTGCTCTGATTACAGAGCAACCATGTCAAGTTTTGGATCAAAGAAGGCATCTCTGAAGTATAATGTGTTGGCATTAGATGACGAGAGTGTTCTGACTCCTAGTTACTGCTGTAACAGAAATATTACCAGTGGGTGGATTTAAAGATGGGTTCTCTTGTGGTGCTGCGGGATTTAAAACAGAAATATATGTTCTCATAGCTCTGGAGACTCAAGGTCAAGTCACTTCCTTCCTCATTGGTGGCACTGTTGAGTGACATCGAGTCAGTTCTGACTTCCTTGCTTCCTTTGTGAACCTCACATGGTATTTGCTATGTGTGTTTGTATCTGTACCTATGCTGGTATTTATAAAACTCAGACATGATAAGGTTTACGATCCACTGTACACCATTAGATTCCACAGCAGGGAGTCCTGATGTGGAACTAGTTCTAGGATAAACACTGGACCACAAGGTCGGTTTGAGCAACAAGATCAGTTGTTCAAATCCACCAGTCAGCCATTCCTCAGAAATGCTACACAGGATAGCTGTGAGTCAGAACCAATTCGTTGTCACTCAACAACAACAACAACAACAACAACAACAACAACAAGAACAGATTGCATTATGGAAAGGCGATTGCACTGAATTAGATTACATTATGGGTACATTCCTTTCCACTTCATTCCACCCACAGGTGTAGGGGTTACAATTCCAACACTTATTTTGTGGGGGCATAGTTCAGTTTATAACAGACAGGGAGGTTGCTTCAGGCTAATGCAGGAGACGACAGGAAGGAAGAAGCAGTATGTGAATCTGAAAGGTGATAAATGTGATCACAGAAATGAGGAATGAGGAAGCTTAAGTGGCGTGTTTTCGTGTGTTTACTATCTCTTGATATCTAACTCAAAGGACACCTGCTCTAGGAAGGCTTCTTTGAATACGTCAAATAAAAACAGATGCATTCTATTTCTAACTCTAAAACCTTGTTATTTGCACCTCTCTCAAAACTGCTTATCATATTCTGCCTTGTTCTGTGATTATAAACATGCAGGACAGATTTCTCATGTTTAACTACAAACTTCCAGAGAGCAGAATTTGTCTCATATTCATCTTTGTGTCCCTCATTGTAATGTGTTCTCAGAAAACATTTGTAGATTAAGGTCACTTCCTAGCATCCCTGTTAGCACTTAGGTGACTTATTTTAATTCACTGTAACTGTCCCTTTATTTAATTTAGTATTTCATATTACTTATTGAATTGTCTCTAGAGGAACATTAAATGATTACTTGACATTTGTGCAAGGAAATTCTCACCAGCTCACTTTGGAAAAGGTGGAGGAATTTGAAATTTGAGGACCCATACTTCAGACCTACACGAGTCACAGTGAATGTCTACTTTACCAAGAGTTTTCAGCAACTCTTAGCAATGCAAGATTTATAGGCACCTAACCAAGTTTGATTTTTCTTTTTACTTAGCCATCTGTATTGCTCTGCTTTTGTTTTTCATATCACTGGGCAAAAAGAGGATGAACATCTGCCCATGGCACAAACATTTGGTCCCACCATAAACAGAGGTTACCTTGAGAGTTAAACCTATATGAAAGAAGACGACCTGGGCAGAGCAGGTCCTTCTCTCTGCTATCCTGTAGGGGCTTGGGTGTTCTTTTTGTAATAACAGGTGGTATTGAGGACTTTGCTTCCGTATTGAGGGTACACTGGTGCCAATTCCCTTTTCTGGAGTCCTGGTGTGGCATAGTAGGGCAAGCACTAGATTGATAGCCGCAAGATTTGCGGTTCAAACCCACCAGCTGCTTCTTGGAAACCCTATACAGGGTTGCTATGAGTTGGAAAGCACTCAACAGTACTTAACAACAACAACAATCCCTTTTCTTTCTTGGAACATGTTCGTTCATCAGGGGCTGTGATGCAACAGTAGAGATATAGCTGTAGAATGAAAGCTGCAGAACTCTCACTAAACATTATTTTACAAAAGTGCAAGAGTTAATGATTACAGTAGGACTCTATCTTCTAATGAAAACTGAGCTTTGACAACTAGCCTCAGAATTGGAAGGTGGTGAATTCACTGCAAAGATGACCCAGATGTATAGGAATGATCATTTTAAGGAGACTTTCAATCTGATTAATGTACACTCTGAGATGAGATGCAAAATTTTAGGAAGTTTCATGCCAGACAGGAAAAAGGATTGGGGAGGAAGGATCATAGAAGCAGCTGGTTCTGAAATTGTCTAAAGGATCATATTGCAATGATCACATGGATCTCTGTATATATTTATGATACATGTATATGTAAGTGCTGGTGGTGATGGTGGTTGTACCACAGAGTTGGTTCCTACTCCTGGTGACCCCGTGTAAGGTAACTCATTAAGCTAGAAGAAAGTCTCATCTTTTTGCCACAGAGCTACTGTTAGATTTGAACTGTTGACGTTGTTAGCAGCCCCATTAGTAATCCACTATGTTACCAGGGCTCCTTGTATATGTAAGTATGTTTCTTTTATTTTTCAATCATATCTGATGGACCACCTTCACCAGTACACCATTGTTGTTATTGTGTTCCGTGGAGCCATTTCTGACTCATAGCAAGCCTATATAGGGTTTCTGAGGAGTGGTTGCTGGGTTTGAACCACCAACTTTGCAGTTAGCAAACCATTGCTTATGCTACATTGACACACTAAGACTCCAGTACATCATTGTTGTTGTTGTTAAGTGCCGTCGAGTTGATTCCAACTCATAGCAACCTTGTATAGGGTTTCTAAAGAGCAGCTGGTGAACTTGAACCACTGACCTTGCAGTCCAAACATTATCAAGCCACAAATAATGGGGTTTACAATTTTTGATCCCATCCCAGCAATTGTAGTCTTTGATAGGATATCTTACAAAGTTTTTTATTATGAGACGAAGCTGATGACCATATGGTGAAGCCTCATTTACAGGTGATGCTATGTAGCAGCATTCCTTCAGCAGTTGGTAATCACAGTGTTTTCTTATTTCAATTGAATTTTGTCACAATCTTGTGACATGAGCTGATATCATTACTCCACATCAGTACATTGATACCCCACGTTCAGGCACGCATACTCACTGTTGGTTTATAAATCCTGCCTCATACTGACCCCATATCTGTCAAAGTAGAATTGTGCTGCGTAACGTTTTCAATGACTGGTTCTTTTGTAGGAAGTAGATCATCAATTCTTTCGTTCAAGGAGTCAAGCTTCCATCCTTTCAGTTAACAACTAAGTATTAACCATTTCTACCACCATTTTAAAGACATGCCTAGTTGTGTAGTGGATTAGAAACTTGGCTGCTAACCACAAGGTCAGAAGTTTGAATTCACCAGCCACTCCATGGGAGAAAGCTGAGGCTTTTTTTTCTCCCATGAAGATTTACAGTTTCAGAAACCCTTCACAGGGCAACTATGAGTTGAAGCTAACTCAACCACACACAACCACCACCATCTCCACTGTTGTTGTTAGGTATCATCAAGTCAGTACCGACTCATAACGACCTTATGCACAGCAGAACGAAACACTGCCCAATCCTGGGCCAACCTCACTATTGTTGCCATTCTTGAGTCCATTGATGCTGCCACTTGGCCAGTCCATCTCGTTGGGGGTCTTCCTCTTTTCCTCTGACCCTCCACCCTGCCAAACATGATTATCCTTCTCCAGCGACTGGTCCCTCCTGACAATATGTCTGAAATAAGAGATGAAGTTTGACCATCCTGGCCTCCAAGGAGCACTCTGGCTGCACTTCTTCCAATATGGATCTTTTGGTTCTTTTGGTAGCCCATGGCAATTTCAATATTCTCTGAAACCATAACTCAAAAGCATCAATTCTTCTACGGTCTTCCTTATTCACTATCCAGCTTTCGCATGCATAGGAGGTTTTTAAAAACACCATAGTTACTAATAAGTTGTGGTATATGTATATGTTTGGTAGCTGTAAGGAGCAGCTTCAGGGATTGTTCTTAAGTGGTATAAAATATTCTTATATATAATTGATAATATAGATTAAGTACTAATTGGTGGAGTCTTGGGAAAAATTTAAACTAAGTGATGTTTGGAAGAAAGAGTTTTATTTCACATCCTGCATCCAACTAGTCCTACGAGAGAGGAGATCTTATTAGATCCCACCTTCAATTCATCTGCATTCTGGATTGGTGAAGAATCCAGTGGAGCTCCACAACTCCTCTCTCCCTTTCTTACATGTGTCTAGTCCATTTTATTTTCACCTTTACTTTGGTAAATGAATCTCATACAGGACTTGAGGGCCAAATTCCGTAGGGTACATAAGCTAATTTTTACTTCTTGCTTGTTACTTGCTTTCTTGAGCATGGGAGCTGGGAACAGTCAAAACAACTTCTTTGGACCTTCTAGTAGAATAAAGGTGAATTATTTTTTATATAAATTGTAAGTAGAGAAAGAAAGGGAAGGAAACAAACACTTGTTGAATTCCAACATAGGCTTGTGCTAGACTTCTTATATAATTCAATCCTTGCAGCATTGGTAAGGCAATAGTGTCTCCTTTTACAGATGAGAATACCCTGACTCAGAGGGTACTGTACATGGTTGAGGTATGTTCATAGAGAAAACTCATGAGAGAATCAAGAATTTAACCAGGTTGATGTAGGTCTCACCCACCCTGGGCTTAGAAATTCTGGGACTATCTTTTCTCTGATTGGATTCTCACTGCTTTATCTCCAGCCGAAAGTTAAGATGCTGGAATTGTGAGTTAAAAAAAAAAAAAGAATAAAATAAAACTAATTAAGTTGGATAACATTTATGAACATAGTTTGTGGACTGCTTAGGTTTTGTGAAGTGAAGTTCTACATTGTTAATACGTTCAGTATGTTTATATACATGAACCATGTATATATTGACACCTATTTAACAAGCAGTAACAATTATGTGGATGGGTAAATACACATCAGATCAACTGTTTGGCAGGCTGTTTGGGTAACAATACTAAATGCTCCTCTTGAGTTTCCATCATCTCAGTTTAGAATGCAGGAGCTTGGTCATCTCCTGAAAACTTTCCATACATTGTAAATATTCATCATTAAACGAGTATACATTCACCCAAGAAAAACAAGTTATAGAATTAATAGGTGAGATTACAGACTTTTTTTCTTCCCCCACCTTGGGATGTTATCTTCTAGAATTCCCAGCATTTCTCTAAACCTTACCATTTGAGCCAGAGCTGGTCATTTAAGTTCTAGGTGTAAAAGCAGTCAGCAAGTTCTCATTAAGTCATTCAGTTCTGGCCATATGTCTGCATTGCTCTCACATACCGGACTGGAGATGGTTTCTACTCAGGCCAGTTATCTAAAATAACTGCAATTACTAAGGAAGTAGAACACACAGATAGAAACTTTCATGGGATATGATTTTTAAAACTACGTTATGTTATAGAGCAAAATATGTAATAAGATTCTTTGTACTACAATTCAGAGTAATTAGGAGAAATGAGTACTCATCTCTTAGCAGTATGACTTGTTCTGTGCAAGTTAAAGAACATTTCACTTTTTAATGGGGAAAATTTTGAGATTTATTTCTTTAGATTTCTTATAATGTGGCAGAAGAAATAGTCATTGCCAATCTGTCATCAGGTTCACAACTGTAGTGCATTGTAAAATTTAATAGCCTTGCCTTTGGAACTGTGAATGCATGAGTTTTATAATTGCATATGTAAGAGGTGATTGATTAGGTTCCATGTATGTGGGCCAAATAAGCAAGTGTAACAGCTGTCATTTGTTATTCTAATAAAATAGATTGTGGTTTGAACAAGTTAATTTCAGAAGGTTTAAGTGAATAAAGTGACTTTTAGAATGGGAGTATGCAATCACAATAGCTCTTTAGGAAAGTGGGATCTTTTTTGGCAGGAGGGCTCATTTGTTGAGTTCTGATTATGCTTTGAACTCTTGGTATAGGCACCATCCAACCTTATAGTGAGTCAATAAGAAAATACAGCTTAAATTTTCTAAGTAAATTGTCTGAGGCCACACAGCTACTAAATAGCAGAGACAATATTTAATCCTGGATCAATTTCAATTCTATTTCCATTATCATAGAAATTTTTCATAAAATATGTGGTATAGAATAAATTAAATTTCAGAATATTAAAGCACAGAGATAAGTGAGAAAGCTACACAATTAGATGAAAATGAGCATTTCAGTCATGAGGGAGCAGTGATAAAATTATGTGCAGAGAGATAAGCAGGTCTTGTTTGGATAACTCATCTATTTTCATCTGATCTGTATCTTCAGGCTTTTCTAGCCTGTTCATATCTCTCTTAACTTGATATTTTCCCCTAAATCTGTATAATTGAGTTTTCCTTCCATGTCAAGGATTGTTGTTCTTGTTGAGTGCCATAGAGTTGGTTCCAATTCATAGTGACCCTATGTAGGGTTTCCAAGGCTGCGCATCTTTGTGGGAATAGAAAACCTCATCTTTCTCCCGAGGTGCGGTGGTTGTGCTCAAACCACCAACCTTGTGGTTTGCAGTCCAGTACTTATCATACAGAGCTTCTGTGCTCCAAGTCAAGAGTAGATGAGGTCAGTGGCCAGGGTTTCAATGGAAATACTAACCAGTGTTGTTCACAGTGTCTAACAGATGAATTGAGCGATGTCTTAGTTATCTAGTGCTGCTGAAACAGAAATACCACAAGTGAATGGTGTTAACAGATAGTTATTCACTCAAAGTTTAGGAGGCTGAATTCATGGTCCCAGCTACAAGGAAAAGCCATCTCTCTCTGTCAGCTCTGGAGGAAGATGCTTGTCATTAAACTTTCCTTGGGTCAAGGAGTTTCCCAGCATAGGGACCCCTAGTCCATGCTCTGCACCTGACCTTTCCTTCTTAGTGGTGGTAGGTTCCAGTGATCAGTGATCACTGCTGGCTTGCTTAATCTCTAATTTCTCATAAAGACTCAAAATGCCATCCTGTCGATTGTTTCCTGCCTCATTATCATAACCGCCACTAGCCCTGCTGCATTAAAATCATTGACATTTGGATTTACAACACAGAGGCGAATTATGTGAGAGCAGAAAATGGCAGATAGTTCTATGATACTGAGCCTCTTGGCTGAGACAAGTTGACATATATTTTGAGGAACACATTTCAATCTATAACAAGTAGTAATAGTTATTAATGGATTTGTAAGTTTGTCTTATTATTATTACTTTTAAGTTTGTCTTTTTTAAACCCACACAAGAAAATCCAAAATAGATTATCCTTGGGAGTCTTATTCAAATTCCTGCTTGGGTTCAATATGTGCAGGGAGTCTGAGAGCTAATGTAAGAGAACAGTTCTTTGAAGGATGAACACAGAACTAAAGAAATAATTATGATGGTTCAAACAGAATTGTATGTGTTGTCTTTGCTCTGAAAGTTGACACTAGGTTTTCCTATGATTTTATAAAGAGTTCTTTGATTGTGCATGGAATGCTTTGTTCACTCAAAAGACGAGGATGGACAAAATTGAATGATAATGATTATTTAATGCAAGATAGTCTACGTGAAAACATTAATACATTTCAAACTCCATTTTTGCGGCCTTTTGCGGGAAATTCTAAGTAGCAGTCACCAGCTCATGCATGGCATGCCTTTTTGATTCTCTCTGAGGTTTGGAAGACTGTATTAAGAGTGGGTAGTCTAGCGTCTTTTGAGCTGGGTACATAATATGTACTCCCAGTTTTATCTGCCTGTGGAGACATCTTCCCACACTCAATCTGCAGCCCCAAGTGGAAGATGCTGATGGTCTATCTCCTTGGTCAGGGCCAGCTGGTTCGTCCCTGCCTGTGAGGCTTTGCCTCCTAGAGGTTCGTCTTTCCCTTCACTGTTGCCATCCCTGGGATGGAATCTCTACCAGCTAAACTGCACTTTAGATTCAGAGTCAGTTTATACTGTTTTCAGATCATTAACAGTACACTCAGCTGCTGCTGGATTTGTTTGTATGTATTGTGTGCATACTCACTTGTGTGTTTATATCGAACTTCTATAGAAATCTTCTTCTGTTAAGCCTCACAAAAGACTAAAAAGTCAATTGAGTGTCACAAGTGAGAAAAAAACAATTTAGTGTTCAAGAGAACAAAAATGTAAAAGATCCACCAATATCTATATTAAAATCAGGAATGAGGAGCCCAACTTTTTATTGGAAGGGCAGTGTTGTTATCTTACTCACCTTTGTTTTCTTTACTTCCCAACCATACACACACACACACACACACACACACACACAAGGAGCCCAATTGCTCTATAGGTAAACACTAAAATGTGAACCACAGTCAGTGGTTTGAATTCACCAGCCACTCTATGGGAGAAAGATGAGGTTTTCTGCTCCCACAAAGATTTACAGCCTTGGAAATTCTATAAAGGTTTGCTGTGAGTCAGAACTGACTCAATGGCTGTTAACAAAAACAACCACACACACAGACAAATCTGGCCGTTAATGTGTGTGAATGGCATTTAGTATCAAATGTCATTGGCATATCACATCCTAAACAGAAGAAAATGGTGACATATTAAAGTAGTTGAGCAAGACGTGATTAACACAATGAGTTAGGGAGTAATCAGGAAGCCAGGACGCGCCAGACATCAAAGCTGAGGGACATGAGTGATGGGGGGAGCACAGGTCAAGGGTGACCTGGCTTCCACTCTGAATGGGACCACTCCTGTCACTGTGCCCCTTATCAGTAGACCCTGTAGTTTAATAATCCACCAATACCTTCTTATTCCTTACATAATGACGTCTGATTTCTTTAGCCAGCTTGTGCCAGGATTTCTGTGACTTGTCCCCGCCATCCCTCTAGTATGCCATGAATCAGGCACTCTAATGAACCAGGCTGTCTCCTGTCACAGGCCTTTGTATCTTAAGGTTTTCTTCTTCTTTATAAAATTGTTCCACAAGCCAGATCACAAGTTTTCTTCCAAGACTTCTGAGTTATTCCCTTCCCCCTCTGTGCTAAGGTACCTATGAGTATTTTATATCACAGTTTATAATATTGCAGTTGTCTGCTTACTTGGTCATATTTTCCATTACACTCTGAAACCTTTGGGGAGAGAAATCATGCTCTATTGATGAGTGCACCTTCAGCCCCTAGTTCAGAGACTGGGGCATGAAAGACCTTTAAAAAGTATCTGTTGAGATGAATAAATACAAAAAATTATATCCCTTAAGTTGGCATTCAAGTGAGGATCCTTTTTCTAAAGATGAGATGTCTTACGAATTTGGGTGAAGTTCATACCCCTCTGTTGTTTGTGGTTTGTATCATTGAATAAGTTTGGACTCATAGTCACCCTGTGTGTGGTTTCTAAGAATAGCTGGTGGATTTGAACCACTAACCTTGTGGTTAGCATTCCAGTGTTTATCCTATAGTGCCACAGCAGGGCTCATAAAATGGGAGTGACAATAAAGCTTAAGAAGCATGGAGCCCTGGTAGCTCAGTGGGTTAAGCCTTGGACTGTTAACTGAAAAGTCTGCGACTCAAACACACCAACACTTCTTTGGAGAAAGATGAGGCAGTCTGCTTCCCTACAAGATTATAGCCTTGGAAGTCGTATGGAATGACTCTGCTCTGCCCCGTATGGGCATTAATGAGGTGGAATCAACGACAATGTTTGTTGTTGTTATTTATGGGTTAATAATGCCTGTCTACCTCAGTAGGTTTTCCTGAGGCATGTTTAAAGTTTTTAATATAGTGTTAAGTTATTGCGAAGAACTCAATTGATATTTGTTAGACTCATTATAAGGAATCCGGGTGGCCCTTTAGACTGAGCACTGGACTGTTAACTGAAACATTGTCATTTTCAAACCTACCAGCTTCTGTGTGGGAGAAGAATGAGGATTTCTGCTCTTGTAAAGAGTCGTAGACTTGGAAACCCTTTACAGGGTCGCTGTGAGTTGAAATTGACTTGATGGCCATGCATTTGACTGGTTTTGTTGTTGTTTCAAGTGTCATTACATGACACATTTTACAACATGGTGATCATGGTTAGGCCACCAAGTCGTTTCTGACTCATAGCTCAAACTATTGACCTTGCCGTTAGAAGTCCAGCTCATAATCCACTGCCCTGCCAGGGTCCCTTTTTATATCATAGATAGGTTGTTTTTTTTAATTACCTAAAATTAATAAATAATTAAAATGAGCTTTTGGTAAGGACAATCCATGCTCTTGAAGTACTGAAGAGAATCAGATAATGATAGGCTAGGTCCATATGTGTCAGACTCAGCTCACTAGTAACTGGTGAACTGGGTAGACTTGCAAGGAGCTGACAAAGCTGGGCATCTGAATTCAGAGTCGGGAAATCAAGGAAAATTCCAAGAGCAGAGGCTCATGACACCAGGTGAGGGAATCTACAGGTGATTTGTATTACTTATTTTAATTAAAAAATTTTTTTTAGATTTAGGAAAAGCTTGAGTATATTATATTTAAAATAGAAATAAACTGAGAATTTTTAATGTGTTTAAAATGATCCTCTTCTGTTCTTAGTTCAACAGATTTTTAAATTAGAGTCCATCTTGACAAATCATTTAGAGTTTTAAATTTCTTCTTTTGGATTTACTGATAAGAGTCTTAACATTTTTCACTTGCTTTTGTTGTATCCAACACAGGTCGTTTTCCCTGGCAGCTAAATAATTTCAGCAGTTAACACTTTATGCAGAAATGTTGGCTGTATGATTTTTTTTTTTTTTAACGTTTTATTGTTAATTCTGTGATAGTTTACATGGTAGAGCATTAGTTTTACATTCATCCTATTGTATATCGTTTCATTGCCATGGTTACAATCCCCGGGTGTATGATTCTTGCCATTTCTTTTAATAAGCATATACCATGGAAATTTGTGAGAATTTCATTTAAAATATACTCTCAAATATGGTGTGTACCAAATTCCTGTGAATTCAGAATTCTTTTATTGAAAACTTCCTGGATAGCTTGGCAATCACTTGGTTTCCCACTTGAGCTCTTGAAAGAGATTAGGAATGTGTTGAATGGCTATTACAAACCAGTTAAAGGACGTGGGCCAAGTCAGTGCTCTCATTTTGCTTCCATTTGATTTCTTGCTGAATGAGAATCACTACAGAGCTCCATCCCTCCAGGGAAAGAGTGTACAGATAAATGAAATGACATATTTTAAAGTATTTTATGTATCCCCAGAAGAACGGAATTGGGAACATAATTCTTTGACCTAGTTAACAGTTTCTGGTCTACTTTGTGCTCCTGCTGGCTTTGTTGAACTTGTTGTTTATTGTTTTAATGTTTTTCCTTCTTTTCTTGCTACATAGACTACTATCATTTTAATGCCAGTAATTTAGACACATAAAACTGATGAGATTTGTTTAATCTAAATGATAACACAACTTTTTTTTTTTTTTTTTAAGTTTTTAAGTTTAGAGTTTAGGATATAGGGTTTATCTGAGATTTATCATCCAGGCATCTGCCTACCAAAATTTGTTGATTCTTCCCCTAATTGCTACCCTCTCATAAAATGAAATAATTCAAATAAACATGGTGTGGCACATTTTGACAAGAAGAAAAAGGAAAAGTCACTCTTCCAGCAAACAAATGTAAACAATGTTGTTGTTAGGCACCTGGGAGTCAGTTCCTATTCATAGCAACCTATATGCAATAGAAGGCATCCCTTCCAGGTCCTGTGCTAGCCTCCTCCTCATTGCTGTTTGAGGCCATACTTATAATAACTGTGTCAATTCATTTCTTTGAGCTCCTTTTCTAAGGACTGGTCCATCATGGTAGCATGTCAAAGTTCATGAGACAAAATTTCACAGTCCTGCTTTCTGAGGGTCCTGGTGTGGACCTGTGGTATGCTGAATTGCAAAATCAGTTTGAACCGCAAGGTCGGAGGTTCAAGCTCACCAGCCACTCTTCAGAAGCAACAACCAGGATCAATCTGATTGGACTTCTTCCAAAACTATGTGTTCATTTTTATTTGCAGGCCATTGTGTCTTCTGTATTCTTTACCAACGCCATAATTCAAATTCCATATTCTACACTCTTCCTCATCCATTGTCCACTTTTACGTGCATATGTTGTTGATAACTGCTGTTGAGTCGCTTCCAACTCATAGCTACCCTTTATGTGGTTTCCAAGGGTTTGCACTGCTGACTTTGTGGTTAGTGTTGATGATGTTGTTAAGTGACTTTGAGTCAGTTCCAATTCATAGCAACCCTGTGTAGGGTTTCCAAGGAACCAGCTGGTGAGTTTGAACCATTGACCTTGCTGTTCAAAACAGATCTTAATGTCATGTGCATTATCCAACAGCACCGCACCAGTATTCTTAGTGCTTAGTAGTCAAGCACTTATCCACATTAGTCATAAGTGACAATTGAAAATGCCTTGACACCAGTCAGGTGTACCTTAGTCCTCAAAGTGACATCTTTGCTTGATAACATTTGAAAGAAATCTTTCTCAGCAGATTTGTCCAATGCAGTATATATTCTCATTTCTTGACTCCTATTTTCATGGGTATTGATTGTGGATCCAAGTGAAATAAAATTCTTGACAATGTCAGTCTTTCTCCATCTATCATGATGTATCTTACTGGTTCAGTTGTGTGAATTTTTGTTTTCTTTATTTTGAAGTGGAATCCATACTGATAGCTTTAGTTTTTGCTTTTTATCAGTAAATGCTTCAAGACCTCCTGATTTTTCAGCAAGCAAAGTTATGCCATTTATGTATTGATGCTTGTTAATGAGTCTTTTTCCAATCCTAGGGCCACTTTCTTTTTCATATAATCCAGTTTCTCAGATTATTTGGTTAGCGTAGAGATTGAATAAGTGTGGAGAATGGGTATTACTTAATGCACATCTTTCTAATTTTACATCACACAGTAATCACTGTTCTGTTTGAGCAACTGCCTCCTTTCCCTATGTACAGGGTCCACATTAGCCCACTTAAGTGATCTCAAATTCCCATCCTTCAGAATGTTATCCATAATTTATTATGCTCCACACAGTTAAATGCCTTTGTATAATCAATAAAACACAAGTAAACATTTTTTCTGGTATTCTCTGCTTTGAGCTAAGACCCATCTGACAGCAAAAAGGACACCCCTCTTTCTACATCCTCTTCTGAAGACAGTTTGAATTCTAGCAGTTCCCTATAGATGGGCTGGTGCAAAAAATTTAAAATTATAGTCAGCAAAATGTTAAATGCATGTGATAATAATGATATTGTTTAATAATTTCCACATATGTGTTACCTTTGGAATATATATATATTGTATTGCACTGGGCAAATCTGTTGCACAGGAACTTTTTAAAGTGTTGAAGAGCAGAGATGTCAGCTTGAGGACTAGGGTGCGCCTGACCCAGGCCATTGTGTTTTCAATAGCCTCATATGGATGCGAAAGCTGGACAGTGAATAAGGAGGATCGTAGAAGAATTTATGCCTTTGAGTTGTGGTGTTGGAGGAGAATACTGAAAGTGCCATGGACTGCGAAAAGAACCAATAGATCTGTTTTGGAAGAAGTGCAGCCAGAGTGCTCCTTAGAGGCCAGGATGGCTAAGCTTCGTCTCTCCGACTTTGGACATATCGTCCGGAGGAAACAATCATTGGAGAAGGATGTCATGCTGGGTAGGGTGGAGGGTCAGAGAAAAAGAGGAAGATCCCCAACGAGATGGATAAGCCAGGTGGCATCATTGATGGACTCAAGTGTGGCAGCGGTAGTGAGGTTGACCCAGGATGGAACATTGTTTCGTTCTGCTTTGCATGGGGTCACTATGAGTTGGTTCCGACTCAATGGCACCTGACAACAACAACAACAACATATATCTTGTTCAGATGGTTGACTCGCTAACTGCCTTCCAAATTTCTTGATGCAAACAAGTGAGTGCTTCTAAGGTTGCCTGAATACTTGAAGCAGGATAGTTAGTATTCAGTCAATTCCTGAAGCCTTTTCTTTTCAGCAGTGTCTTCAGTGCAGCTTGAACTTCTTCCTTCAGTACCATTGCTTCTTGATCGTATGCTACCTCCTGAAATGGTTGAACGTAGTTCAAGTCTTTTGGGTACAGTGACTTTTTATTCTTTATATCTTCTTTTAATGCTTTTGTGTCATTCAATATTTTGCCCATATAATTCTTCAATATTGAAACTCAAGGTCTGAATTTTTCTTCCATTCTTTCAACTTGAAAACTGTTGAGTATGTTCTTCTCTTTCGTTTTTATAGCCTCCACTCTGCCACATTTCATTATAAGACTTTACGTTGAAATCTACCATTCAATTCTTTTGTTTCATCATTTCTTCCATTGGCTTCAGCTATTTTATGGTCATAAGAAAGTTTCAGAGTTTCTTTTGGCATCCATTTTGTCTTTTCTTTCTTTCTTTCTTTCCTCTTTTTAATGACCGTTTGTTTTCTTCATGTATGATGGCCTTCATGTCAGCCCATAACTTGTCTGATCATTTGTGCTGAATGCATCAAATTCATTCTTGAGATGGTTTTTAAATCCAGATGAGATATAGTCAAGCTTGTACTATGGCTCTCATGTACTTGTTTTAATTTTCTTCAGCATCAGATTGAACTTGCATATGAGCAATTGATTGTGTATTCCATAGTCATTCACTGGCCTTATTCTGACTGGTGATATTTAACTGCTCCATTGTATCTTTACATAGATGTTGTTGTTGTTGTTGTTAAATGCCATTGAGCTGGTTCTAACTCATAGTGACCCTGTATAGGATTTCCAAGGATTTACATCTTTGTGGAAGCAGAAAGCCTCATCAAACTGCCCACCTTGTGGTTCACATTCCTGTGCTTAGCCTACTGAGCCATTGCAGTCCCATTTCATAGATGTAGTCGAATTGATTTCTATGTATACCATGTGGCAAGGTGTACATGTATAAGTCACCAGTTATGTTGTTGAATGGGTTATTAGTTTGGCCAAATTCTGTCATGTAATCTCTGGCATTGTGTCTATCACCAAGGCCTCATTAAACAAAAAAGTTATAGTAAATTGAGTGAAGGTTTACAGAGATCATCAGGATCACATTCAAGAAATAATACACTTTATTTCATCTAATAATTGCAATTCCATCCATTGTAAAACAGTTTTCCTACTTCTTCCCTGTGGTACTTATTTCTCTTCCACCCTCCTTCCCGCTCCTTCTCAACTTTGTCCTTAGATAAATGTTGCCCTTTTGGTCTTGCATGATTGATTCTTCTATGGTGAACACATCTTATTAGAGTTGTTGTTCCTTATATATGTCTATTGACTGCTTGGCTAAAAAGTTGACCCTAAGGCTCATAGTTTGAGGTTCTTCCAGCCTCTTTCTGACCAGTAAGCCCTATTTGTTTTTTATGTTTTTGAGTTTGTTACACATTTTCTCCCACTCTGATTTGGGATCCATTTGGGAACTGTTGATAGGAGTAGTCAGGCACCATCTTCTTTTGATCTCAGATCCATGGTGACTGAGGTTCACAGGTTCCATTGGTTCGTTGAATTAGTTGATTCCAAGCATCTTCAAATTTTTATCACTTGTCTTTCACACTTGGAAAGGTCGGTTTGTTGTTGTTAAGTGCTGTCGAGTCAGTTCCAATCTTACTGACCCTATATAGGGTTTCTGAGGAATCGCTGGTGGGTTTGAACTGCCAACCTTGTGGGAGACCAATAGCTGTACCTTAAATGACTGCTCATGAACTTTTCAGATCTCAGACAGATGAAGGCACAGCAAGGTTTATAAGGGCTAAAGCGGATGGAGGTAAACGCTGTTATACACGATAACCTGGAACAGCAGTGTTCTGGCAGATACATGGACAGATACACAGATAGGTAAGGGAACGTGGGACTATCCCCACATATATATAAGGATTTGAAAGAGGGTATTTGTACACGAGTATTTTATTTTGCTGCAAACACACCTATGAATGTGGTACAGCATACATGGGACAAAATTATAAACACTTCTTAGATATATCAAAATCTTAAGGCAGTGATCTGTGGGGTCTGGAGCTCAGGATCATAGTCTCAGGGAGCACCATGGTCACGTGGCATAACATAGTTCAAAGAGACAGTATTATACATCTTATTGTGGTAAATAGCAACTGGGATCTTAGATACTTGCGAATCCGTCTTCTAACATGCTCAGTTACTGTTATAATTGATTTAACAAGAAGCCAAGTATTTTCGGATTTTATTTTACTCAAGTTATTTTATTCAATAACAAAAGAAAACATGTTACCTTCTTTGTTTAATGACTATATTTTCTGGGAGACAGATAAGGTCAAATATTTCTGAAGCAGTTTGAAGAAGAAAGCAACTTTCTTTCATCTTACGTAGAATAAAAGACAGTTTCAAAACTGTTTTATAAAATATTTGGTTTATATTGTACAATTCAGTGCTTACTGAAAAAATGATTGAAATGGCATGGGAATAACTGAGTCAAACAAACCTCCTTTCATAACCAGGCATCAGCTGCGTGATCTGGGCCAAATTACTTATATCCCAGCATGCTCAGTTAGCTCATCTGTCCACTAGAGTTAAGTTGCTTTTTTATAGAAAAAAGTTAAGTAAGATGATGAACCAATGGAACATTCTTAGTACAGTGTGTGGGCACATAAGAGACGTACTATAACTATTAACCATTTTTAATATTATCTATAGAGATGATGCATCCTGGTGTAGTGCTGTGGGTTAATGTGCTGGATGGCAAAGTCATCTGAGTCACACAGTCGGTGGTTCAAGCTCACCAGTTGCTCCTTGGAAACTCTGTACAGGGTCACTATGGGTCAGAACTAACTCGACAGCACTTAACAACAACAATGTAGAGATGATGAAGTGGTTTTCCCCTCTTTGGGCTCAGAGGAAGCTAATTACATTACAGTTTAAAGAGTTGTTGTTGTTTTTGTTAGGTGTGCAGACTCATAGAGTCCCTGTGTACAACAAGATGAAACCATGCCAACCTCAAAATCACTACTAAGCCCAAACCCATTGCTGTCACATATGTGCCAATTCATCTTACTCTCTTCTCCTTCTCCAACCCTTCACACCAAACATGATGTCCTTCTCCAGGGACTGGTCCCTCCAGATAATATGTCTGAAGTATCAGAGAAAATGTCTGTCCATCTTGGTTTAAATAATTTAAATTATGCAGTATAAATTTTCAAAAACCACACTAAGAGAGCCCTAAGAACTCTACGAAAACATTTAAATTTGTTTTTTGTACTGTCTTTGAAATCCAGTTTCTAATTTGAACTTACAAATGAGTACTTTCTTCTCTTCAAATAAGCGCACCTAGGCAAGTAAAATCTCTTGGTTTGGGTTGTCAGTCCTGAGCCCAGGAACAACTTTGTTCCTGAAAAAAACTTTGGCGTCATTGTTAACAAGCATCTCTCTGGCTGAAACACTGAGCTTCAGCAAATGCGGTCAGTCACTCATTTTTTAATGATTGTGTAAATCTGGAAAGAGCTTATTTTTTCAGGTTGAAAAATAAGACTGTCCCTAAAATTGTTGGTCCAAGAACTCACTGTCCCGGGCAATCGTGTGGCCCTAAGTTAGCGTAAACAAAAACACAGACAGAAGACAGTAGTGATAATAGGCTTAACAACTCAAGAGTACTCACAGCGTACTATGTATTACATATGTCATCTAAATCAAGAGAATATAATTTTCCTGGATATTCTGGATTTAAATATAATATTTAAAACTGGATTTTCAAGAGTTTACAGAAACTATATTTAGATAAATTGTTTAAAATATTACTATATTTCCAAAGGTTATTGGCTGCCATGGTATTAGTTTGAATCCTGAACCATATCATGCAGAATTGCTTTAAGGGATATCTTTCTTTTTATTCCTTGAGCTTGCGTGTACTAATATTGCCTTTTCCTTTGTTGTTACTTATCATCAAGTTCCGGTCCGACTCTGGTAACCCCGTGAACAATGAAATAAAACACTGTCTGGTCCTGGTCCATCCTCATGTTAGTTGGTTGGGGATCATTATTATCTGTACGTTTTCATTGGTTGGTTTTCAGAAAGGGGATTGGCAGCGCTTTCTTCCTAATGTATCTTAGTCTGGAAGCTTTGCTGAAACCTACAGCATTCTAGCTATACTCAAGTTTCCATTTCTCGAAGGGCTTGTGTCTGTGCATGAGGTACATTGGTTAGAAATCAAACCTGCAGGGAAGGCAAAAATTCCACAACTGAATCACCACTGCTTTCCTTGAACAGCTCTTGTTGTTGTTAGTTGCTAAGCTGATCCCAGCTCATGATAATGCCATGTATGCAGTGTAGAACTGTCATGGTAATGTCATGT
>NW_006408521.1:9751131-9768474 GCF_000296735.1 Chrysochloris asiatica | reverse complement strand
TAATGCCATGTATGCAGTGTAGAACTGTCCCATAAGGTTTTCAAGGCTTTTATCTTTAGAAACAGATTGCCAGGTTTGTCTTAATGAAGTCCCTCTTACTGGATTTGAACTATCAACCTTTGGGCCAATAGTTGAACGTTTATCTATCTGAACCATCCAGGAACTTGGATAATTTAGAACAAGTTACTTAAATTCCCTAAACTCCTGTGATTATCTGTAAAATGGGATAATAACAGGAACAGATGGTGAGGATTAAATAAGTTGATGGTTCTAAAACACTGAATGCACTGCCTCCCATACAGTAAGACCTCCTTGATATTTAGTTTTTGCTATTGTAATAAATATTAATAACCCATTTTATCATTATATGTATTATCAAGATTTGATAGGACATGAACAACTCTAGCAAAAGAATACTCCACAGGAGTACCTCTTTTTCCTTTGGGTTTTGTTGGTAAGTGCTATCCAGTCTGTTCTGGCTTCTGTATAGGGTTTTCGAGGCTTGTACATTTTTGCGGAAATCCTCATCTTTCTCCCATGGCGTAACCTAGGGTTCACGTTCTAGTGCTTATCCTCTGGAGCCACCACAGTCTTTCCTTTGTTGTTGTTTTTAAGTGCCTTAGTATCTGTTCCAACTCATAAAAACCCTGTATAGGGTTTCTGAGGAGTGGTTGGTGACTTTAAACCACTGATCTTGTGGTTCAAAGTGACCTTGTGGTCCAGTGCATTAGCGTACAGCGCCTTAGCAAGACTCCTTTAGATAGTCATATTTTAGAGATAAAAGGGAGAAGATACTTTTTTGTCAGGTACTAATATTGATGAGGAGCCCAGTGACTTGCAAAAGCTGCTGGTCTTTGAGCCACAGGCTAGGGTTTGCCCTGCGTTGTGTAGCATATTTTCAGCATGCATCCACACTCCTAGAATAGCATAAGACATGTGGCCCAAGGATGTTGAATAGGCTGATGGTTATATGTTTCTATTAAAGGATCCAGATCCTTATCTGAAATGTAATAGTCTGTAAATTCTCAATTTCTTTTACTATTCATACTTTAAATTAGTTGGGAAGACTGGCAAGAGTTTAAATGTAACAGCTGACCTCATTCACTTTGTAAGTTAACATGCATATTTTTTAGTGACAGCACTTTTTAGATAAAGGAGTTAGCGGTTTATCAATGTGGGTCTGCATATGAGCGTTCCTGTGAATCCTTATATTTTCCAGACACATTTCTGACAATTAAAGAAATGAATAAATAGGTTTCTGGGACATGACAACATCAGTTCTGAAGTAAATTGTCTTTATTAATAGCCTGTAAATTATTGAATTAATAGGAAAGAAATGTTCAAATAACTGCTCCAGAGAGTCTACAAAATGTATCTGAAACTTGCAAGGTCTGCCTTCAATATAGAGCTAATATATATGAGGGGACTTCAAAAGTTCATGGAAAATGGAATTAATAGATAATAGAATGAATACGTGTGTGTGTCTATGTTGTTGTTAAGTGCCATTGAGTTGGTTCTGACATGTAGTAAACCTGCATAGGGTTTCCAAGGAGCACTTGGTGAGTTTGAACTGACAACCTTGCAGTTCAAACTGACCTTGTGGTTCAGTGTTTATCCTATAGCAGCACACTAGGACTCCATGTATATGTATATATATAGATATAGACAGACAGATAGATAGATAGATAGATAGATAGATAGATAGATAGATAGATAGAGATAGAGATATGTTGTTAAGTGCCAGAGCCTGTTCCCACTCATAACAACCCTGTATAGGAATTCCAAGGTTGTAAACCTCTGTGGGAGCAGAAAGCCTTATCTTTCTCCTGTGGAGTGACTAGTGGGGTTAGAATAACTGACCTTGTTGTTTGCAGTCCAGTGCTTATCCTACACAGCCATGACTATGCTTTTATATAGACATATATGTTGTTGTTAAATGCTGTCAAGTCAGTTCAGATTCATAGCAACCCTGTATACAGTGTCCAAGGAGCAGCTGATCAGTTTGAACCACCAACCTTGTGGCTCAAGCTAACTTTATGATCATGAGCTTTAAAAAGTTCATAGAAAAATTCCACTATATTTAAATTTCATTTTTATACAAAATTTTGGAAGTCATCCTGGGTGACTTTGTGTGTGTTTGTACATATGTGTATACATAATATATATGGGGTGAGAAAAAATAAGTTAGACTAGAAATACAAGTTAACATTCAACATAAAATGATCTAGATTAACTTGCTTAAGTGCTTTCTCATTTGCACATAAATTACTTTTTTACTGAAAATAATAACCTAAATAGGTACCATCTTCTCTACAAATGGATTCCTGGTGTGGTGCTGTGGCATAATGCACTGTACCGAAAGGTCAGTTGGAACTGCATGGTCAGCGGTTCACATTCACCAGTCACCAGCACTTAAGAACAACAAATCTCTATAGGCATCTCCTTGATAGACCTTTGCCATTGTTTCAAAATATTTGAATGAGCACATGGAAATTATGATGTAGTAGAAATCTAGGAATCATACTTATCTTTTCAAGATTTTCTGGTTTCTTACAAATAGATATATTCACTTGGTGTTTCTTTCTTTGTCCTGAATATTATAAGAAAGTTAATAAAATCATAATATTTGATATGAGTATTATGAAGTAATTGCTAGTTAATAGAGAACCTAAAGGAATGTAACAATTTCTGAAAAGTAACATCAATGATTAAATTGTCAGGTTAAAGAAAAACAAAAACAGGATGTTTTGTTTTGTTTTGAAATAAATATATATTTCTTGAACTGATTTCAGTGTGTCTGAGAGTCAATGTGGCTTACTTGATACTTTAAAAATACAATCATAAAGAGTAAATATAAAAAGGTCATAGTTGCCATGAATTTTAATTATAATCACCAAGAAATATTTGCTGAAAACATTCTGAACAAGGGCTCAAATAAATGCTGTCATGCCCTCAAATATTCCTTTGGTGAACATTTTGTGACATGAAATATTAATGAAAGGAAAGACTTAGCTCATCAAAATGGATGAATGATGTGAGACCAGTCTTGAAATACTTTGAAAGCTATTTATTTTGGAAGGAGAAAAACAAAACAAAAACACAGGACCCCTTATTTGTAAGTAGAGGGAGGCCATAGTGAAACCAGGCGTTTCCATGGCATAAAGTGAATGAAGTAGTGTTTTAAATTTATTTTAGGGTGGAAAATAAGCCATGGTGTTATTTATAGACCCTAGTTGACCAATTAGAATTTCCTACCAATAAAATGCAGGCCACACAGAAGAAGGTGAAGAAAGTCATTTTTGAAAAACATTTTAGTAAAAGTTAGTTTACATGTAATGAGTCTATTTGAAAGGCATTAAATTAAACTAAGAGCTGAATGGGCAGCTTTTATTAAAACAAGAATATATTTATGTAAGTATAAAAGTCATTACGTTTAATTAGTATCAAAAATGAGAATGAAATGAAACCAGCGACTGTAGAGAAATTCTAGAACTGCCTGATGTTGGGCAAAGAAGTTGGACCTCTTGACCTATGTAACTTCCATGAAGAATCCATCACTGTTATCACTTTTCCTTATGGCTCTCACTAGCCCCAGCTGTTTCTGTCTCTTCCTGTAAATAGCTATAAGGGGAATGAGGAGAGGGAAGGACCACTCTGTGGTTCACAAAGGAAACTGACTAATTAACTCAGACAGCCACTGCTGACTTCACATCTTTCTTGGAAGAAGTACAGTCAGAATGCTCCTTAGAGGTGAAGATGGTGGAACTTTTCTCATGTATTTTGGACATGCAATGAGGAGGGACCAGACCCTATAGAAAGACATCACACTTGGCAAAGCAGAGTATCAGTGAGAAAGAGGAATATCTTAAACAAACTGTACTAACATAGGGGCTGTATCAATGGGTCCACATGTAGACTGTGAGGATGACAAGGACCCAACAGCGTTTTGTTTGTTATATAGGGGGGACATCAGGTTGCTGTGAGTTGGAAATGGTTTGACAGCACATAACAACAATACCTCTTTTTTTCAGTGATCTGTTTTTTTATCCTTCTTCCCCTTTTCCACTAAGCCAAGGTTTTGCTTTTCCCATCCCCAAGGTATTAATAAGAACCAACTTCCTCTGGTCCATTCTTCATTGAATTCTCATGTAGTCCTGAAAGAGAGGGTAAAGGGGGAAACTAGGAGTAGTTTTTACTTTCACGGAAATAATAAAACAAAAACCCAACCAGTTGTCAATAAGTCAATTCCGATAGAAGAATCAGAATTGCAGCTACACAAACAAGACAAGAACCACAAAGTGGCTCCACTTAGAGGAGAGAGAAGGAAGAGGAAAAGGGACCTGCCTGAAAAAGGAAACGTAACTGAAGACTTTGACACAGTCATGAGCTCTGCAAATCTCCCTTTTCTGCTGTTTCCTAATATGTTCGTTGTTGTTGTTGTTAAGTGCCGTCGAGTCGGTTCCGACCCATAGCGACCCTGTACAGGGTTTCTGAGGGTGTAAATCCTTACGGGAGTAGAAAGCCTCATCTTTCTCCCGCGGAGCGGCTGGTAGTTTCGAACCGCTGATCTTAAGGTTCGCAGCCCGATTCGTAACCACTACGCTACGTTAATCCCCCCAAATTTGAAAATCTTAGTCTAGATCTTTAATATACCAGTTCTTCCATCACTAGTCAGCTTTTATGTTATTTGCTGTCTTTATGTATTTTTGTCTTGTTAAATTTGTGCCATATTTTATAAAAAGGAAGTTTTCCCAGGCTTGGGAATCTTAGAACAAGTTTTGTTAAGTGATATTTTAGAAGCATTTGAACGAACAATCTTTCAAATGCTTCTAAAATATCACTTAACAAAATATTTTAACTATTTACTAAATTTTCCAAAGTTTTTATATGATTCTTAGATATCTGTATTGAAATATTCCTTTTGGCATTGTACACCACAATCTCTGGGGATAGTCCAAATAAAACACTTTATCAAAAAGTTATTTAAAACTTTAAAAAAAAGCAATAAATCATTTGTGTTGCTGTTAATAGAAATTAAATTTAAAAATGTAAAGAGACAAACTTTCTTTCATAATTACCAATCTTGGTATGACACAACAGGATAAGCACTAGACTGCTAACTGCAGTGTTGGAGGTCAAAGCCACTATATACATCTTGAAAACCCTACACAAGGTCGATATGAGTCAGAACTGACTCAACAGCATTTAACAACACCAATTTCATACATGGGTGTTAGGTTTTTCATAAAATTCAGAAACATTGCAGAATTGTGAATAATCATCATAGTCTTTATACAACAAGTAAAACAGCATTCAGATTTTGGATGAAACATTTGAATTTGTTACCTTGGAAGATCATGTGAAATTCATGAGAGACTTCTCAACAAAGGCTGGTGGATCGATCAAGAAGTGGGCGATAATATTGATTCTGAAATTTCAGGGGATATTGGAATTACAGAATTAAAGCACAGATTCCTGAGTCCCAACTCTAGGGTTTTGGGTCCAGTGAAGTCTGAGGTGGACCCAAGAACCAGCATTTATAGCAAATTCCCAGTTGGTAGCTCAGAAAGTATACAAAACTAATACATAGAAGCAAGAATATTTTTTTAACTATGTTTTGCTTTCCTTAAAATAATGAAATAACAACAATTGATAGAGCTTTTGACTAACATAAATCAGTGTGGTTTATTTTGATTGTTTTGTTTTGTACAGTAACGGGTGTCTTCACCAGTGTAAGTTACACACAGTACTTCTTGTGTGGCTCTGTGGGTTAATACACTGGACTGCAAAGTCAGTTTGAAACACAAGGTCAGTGGCTCAAGCTCACCAGTTGTTTTTGAGAAACCTTTTGCAGGGTCACTATGGGTTGAAACTGACTCAACGGCACTTAACAACAACAACATTTTAAGAGTAGTATTTATAATATTACATCATACTTCATTCATCACTCATTAAAACAATTGACTTTATTACTTATCTCCTGAGTCCTTAAAAATGCTTAATTGACTATATATGCTATATTAAATTAAGCCAACTCCATTGTCTAACAGATTTCATTTGGCAATATTCAAGTCATATTTTTTAAATTATATCACTGAAGAACATAGTGAAGTAAGAATTTGGTCATTGTTATTTATTAAATTAGTTTCCTTTTTTGATAGCTAAGATAAATCTTACTAAATCATGGTAATAGAAATAGGAACCTATACTGTGATGATTTTAGAAAGTATCTTAATGAGAACCCATTATTATACAACTTTCAGGTAAGAAATAAAAATAAAATGCTTCATGGACAGGTTGTAAAGTCCCCGGTTTGATAAAAATTGCAAGATTACTGTTTGTAATTACACATGTACCTTGAAAAATAGGTATTTTATCTAAAATGTTTTAAATATGTTGTTATTGCTGTTAAGTGCCAACTAGTTAGCTCCAATTCATAGAGGCCCTGTATAGGATTTCGGAGAAGTAACTGGTGGGTTTGAACTACCAACCTTGCAGTTAGCAGTCCAGTGCTCATCCTACAGTGCCATACCGGTGCTTTAAATAGAGATGGAAATACATATGGCCTTTTTTTTTTGTCACTGAATAGAAAACTAAGCAGACACTAAAGTGGCTTTGAGGATCGGGATACAAGCAGAAATCAGGAGTTGGTTTTGTTGTGAAACTATGCAAATTAGTGTGGGTTTTAAGAAAGTAAGGAAGGGGCATAAATGTAGAGTCAAAAGTCCAGTTTTGAAAATAGTAGTTTAACAAAGTTGTAGTTCTGGTAGCTTGGATAGAGATGTTCATTTTTCTTCTCTTTGGTCTTTAATTACACAACTTTCTCCTCTAAGTGTTTCATATCAGAGGTTATAATGTTCTGCTTCACTTGTGTTTGTACAAAACTGGAATCATTGAATGCACATGTAAAATCGTTCAGATTGATGTGTACAGGATGAGAGATGAAACTGTGTGTGTCAAGGAGGGATACCACAGGTAAGAAATAGAAATGGTAGATGAAAGACAAGGATCAAGGAAGGAATAAAAGAAGAAATTTGAATGAAAGTAAGGCAGTATGGGTTAATGCACTGGACTGCAAAGTTGGTCTGAACCACAAGGTCAGCGGTTCAAGCTCACCAGCTGCTCCTCAGAAACCCTACATAGGGTCACTGTGGATCAGATCTGACTTGATGGCACTTGACAACAACAACAACAAGGAACAGAAAGCAGGGAGGAATATGAGAGAGAGAAATACAAGTAAGAATATGTTTACCATGTCTATAGCCAGCATTGGTTCTTATCCATACCAACTAACACCCAACTTCCACTGGTGACTTAACTCCTCAGAAACTCTTTTCTGTTTCCTTAGGTAGCACATTAACTTTCATTCCAATTCCTCTCCTTTGAGCTTCCAAAAGAGGATCAAAACTTAGAATGAACTGTTCTGTAATTTTTTGTAGAAATCAGGATTGGATCTGAGACTATTTGGAAAGTGGAGTGACAGCCTGAATAAAAGAAATTTCCTTAGAACTTCAGAAGTTTTGCAATTCTTTAAAGGAGCATCCAACTTCTATTTAATTCAGTGTCATTCAACAAGTAATTGAGTATTTAATATATGCCCAGAGCTATGGCTGATTATAAAAGGAGTGGGTGCAAGCCTCTGTTTATGAATGGATTATATTCCAAGAATTCGTTTGTAAAACTCATTTACTTTTACAAATGCTTTTTCCTACAGAAATAATTTTATAAATGGTGGTTAGAATTCCTCCTATTTCATCCATAATGTAGTAGAGATATAGGTGAAATAAAGAGCAGGAAGGAATGTCATTGTAGTACCAAAAACTAATCAACAAAAAAGTACAATGTTATTGAATAAAAAAAAATTCCAAGTTATATTCAATTCTGGTGCTAAAATAGAGACTGACTACTTTGAGATGGGACAAAGAGGAATCATGGTGGGCTGCCACATGCAGATCCCCTTTCATGATTTATAGTATTATATTATTAACTGCTGAACCTCATGACCACCACCCTCACAATGCTGAGTGTCGAATCTCTGCTAAGACCAGCTCAGTATCACAGCATAACCAGGCTTTCTAGTCGGTTCCTCCTGGTTAGACACCCTGGGTTTTTTTTCTTAAATGTTTTATTGTGAATTATGTGATAGTTTACATGGGAGAACATTAGTTTTACATTCATTCTATCGTATATCGATCATTTCATTGCCATGGTTACAATCCCCTCCATGCATCATCAACCAACCAAAGGGTATACACTATAAGCCTGCACCCCAGTCGTCAGCACACAGTCCCTCTCCGTCTCTGGGTCTAAAGTCCCCAGCTGCTCTATCTCTCCATGTCATCGTCTCTGCCTCCATCTCTGGCATCACTGCTTCTCTGGGTAGGGTCCCGCTCTCCGCTCTTCTCCATTGATGGTCCTAGGGACCTCTGCTCCTAGACTGAAAAGTTAATCACTCCCCTCCTTGCTATAAAACATCTACCTGTACATTTCCAACCCTCACAATCAGTCCTGATAACAATTATTCACTATTGTATCACAAGAGACCTATCCGCATTTCCTTTCATCAGCCTCACATAGGCAGATTGGATACTACTCAGTGGAGATTCTACCTTCCTCCATGCCCTCTGGATCTAAGTTCCATCTTGAAAGCTTGTAAGCCAGTCACTTCTTGCCTTTGTAGCCCCACCCCCATTTTGGGTAGCCAATGTCTAAGTTGCCAACCCTGTCTACTTTGTGTATGGAGGGAGTGGGAATGATCCTCGCTGTAAAGATTTGTTTTCCTTTTTGAGCTACTGCATCCATAGGTGTAGGTCAAGTTCATCAAATTGTATCAGATTACTCTTTTTTTTTTCCTCTTCTATCTTCTTCTGGTTGAGCTCTGATCATCCAGTCATTGAAGCCAGGTGAAGTGGGTATTATCTGCACGTAAGGGTGTTCTTGGACATATGTCCTCTCTTCTTATCAGCTGGATGCTTCACTCTCCAACACCGTGGTTTTGACAGATGAAGTAGAACTGGAACAGACTCAAATCTGTAAAATGTAGGTGTGTAGGTGAATGGCATGGTTATGAGAACGGGAAAAATAGAGGTCAGAGTCATGCTCAAAGATGGCTGCCCACTCTCTGTTTGGAATACTTGTGCTCTTCATGTCCTGGTAATAATCCAGTCTCCTACGTCATACTCCTGACAGGACTTACTGTGCTGGTTCTGATTCCCATTCCAGGGCTTCAACCTGTCATTTTTCCCATTCTGCTTATTGTTTCACTTCACCCAATTTTATTATAAGCTGGTCTGTTCCTGATTTTGCTTTGTTGCCATAACTGAACTGGTTTAAATTGGTTTGAAGCCCTGAGCAAAATAGAAGCTTAGAGTGGCAGATATGTGGCAGCTTCACAAGAAGTGCATTAGCCAGGAACGAACCCTGGACTCTTTCAGAGACAGCAAGAACCATCAGTGCCTCATCCCTCCCATGGCACACAATGAGAATTGATCATGGCTTCCATTTCCGCTAAACCATCACTCTCAAAATCCTTCCCAAGACAATGGTTTCTGCAGTTGCTGCCATCAATCATACCTTGCACAGAGGACTCAGCTTGTCTACCATCCCATTAAAAGAGATACCTTTTATTTTCAACATCATTAAGAGGCTTATAGTGGTCAGTTGGCAGGAGGTGAAGAAGTAGTGATGAAGATATGGTAGAATGTTTGAGGCAGTGAAAAATGGAATCTTTGGGGCCTAGGTTGGCAGTCCTAGGTCAAAACAAATGATTACAGTTCGGTATGAAACATGTTTTCTAGGTTAACATCTGTTAACAATCTATTAATAGAAAAGAAGTGGAATTAGTACCACATATCTAATTATGTGCTGGACCACAAGGCTGTTTTGAACCACAAGGTCAGTGATTCAAGCTCACCAGCCACTCCTTGGAAACCCTATTCAGGGTCACCATTAGTAAGAACTAACTAGACTGCATTTAACAACAGCAATCTAATTGTGTGGTAGTGGTCCTCTGAACAGTTAGATCAAGGGTCATAAAACCCGGGCTAGAATTCTCAAGTGGCAGCACCTCCTGAATTGTGGGAAATGGAATGCTGACAGATGAATATAACATCACCACATAGGGTACCCTCGCAATAAGAATGTTAGGTCCCTAAATCTCAGGACGTTATCATTAACACCCACTCAGCTTCATTATTAATGGTGCTATGTTTCCCTTGTACATTCAGAAATATGAACTGAGTTTAACAGATTTAATATAGTACAACATTTGGTTTCTGTTCCTCTTTTGTCGGTGATTTTCACAAAATTGGTCTGTGAAGGCTATCTAGAGCAATGTTAAATTTATTTTGAAGAAAAGGTGAAAAAATTCCAAAACGAAATTTGGTGACTCTGAGAAATGAGCAACCTGATAGTAGGCCATGCTTTGAAACCCTTAAGTATCCCATATCCATTCCATTGGCACATACAGCTATCCTTTAAATTGGCGGAGAAGAGGTTCAATACATTCTTTTAAATTTTGCTGCAGCTTAATGTTGAGCTCTACTTTCTACACAAAAATGCAAATCCTAATACTTGAAATATATAGGATATAAAATTTTGCTGACGTTCTTTCGCTGTACTTACTAAAAGACTTGAGTTATTTGAGTTCAAGAACTCGCTATGAATGACCAAGCATAAGTTTGACTCACAGTTTTCTAACATTATGTGATCCAAACCAAGACAGCCAACTGTTTTCAAATTGTCTTGCAAAATGATTCATCAGAAAGTGCTTAATACTTACGTTTCAGGGAAAGGAAACATAAATGAGGCATAATTAATTATGATCTGTTACTTCAGAAATTATGTAATTTACAACGTGTCTTCGACGTTTCTGGCTGTTTTTCTGACTTTTTAATATTTTTTAAATAATTTAAATTTTAACTGAAAATCTTACATTCTTTGTAGAAAACAGACAGCAAAGGAAATAAATTCAAAGATACTATCACCTCTAAATCCCTGCTGTTACCATTTTGTGCACATACTTACCATCCTTTTCCTATACTTACAACATGTATGTGTGTCTATCCTCATATGCATCTTTGCCTATAAAATATATTGTTAACATCTTTCCTTGTAATTAAATATTCTTCTACACCATCATTCTCAAAGCTGTATCAAATTCCATGTGATGTTAGCACACTGGTAATGAATGTCTTATTGTTGTTAGATGCCCTTGAGTCAGATTCAGCCCATAGTGACCCCATCCACAACAGAACGAAACACTGCCCGATCCTGTACTATCCCACAATCATTGTTAAGTTTGAGCCCATGTCTTACTGTTGAGCATTTAGGTGTTGTCTAGTTTTCACTATTTAAAAAAATTCTCTTTGAAGAATATTCTTGCTGCTTAATCTCTGGTGATCTGTGATTACTTCCTAAGGATAAATTCCTATATGTCTTGCAGAGACAAGAAGTTATCACATTTTTAAAGCTTTTATCTTCCAGAGGGGTTAAGTCAATTTACACTCCCATCAGCAGTGTGTGGAAATGTTTTATTTACTTTCCAGTGGAATAAAAGCTTCTGCTTATAGAGCCCAGCTTTATAGAAGCTTTATAGGGGAATCAGTCTTGGGGCAATTATCCATAGACTCTGAAATAGGAGCCAGTTCATTCTGTTCACCTTTGTAGCATTAGTCTTTATATTATTATTTCAGATGAAAGGCATTTTTATACACTAAGAAATTCTAAAGAAAGAAACCTATCACTTTCTAATATTTTCCCATAAACAGCATGAACTGTTACTTTTAAACACATGCCCTTTGAACCACCCACCCACTACCAACATCAAGTTAATTCTGATTCATGGATACCCTGCCAGACACAGTAGGTCTGCTCCCTTATGGTGTCCAAGACTGTAAAGGCATATGGAAGCAGACAGCATCATCTTTCTCTTTCTCCTGCATAGTAGATAGTGGGTTTGAACCTCTGACCTTGTGGTTAGCAGCCCGATGCTTAACCCTTCATGCCACTAGGGCTCAACCATATATTTTTTAAAAGTTGTTTTTAATAAATCATTATAATTGACTGATGAACAGATTTTTCACTTCACCAAACTCATTTCTGATCATTTAATCTTTATAAATTATCTCCCTTTTCTCACTTCAGTGTATGTTAAGATTGATTTTTATTCACAGTTTGTATGCCAACAAATTTCCAAATGTTTATTTCATTTCAAAGTACTTGCCATTATAATAATGCATGCTAAACATATATGAATATGCAAAGACTCAAAGTCATTTGGATTTGAATTGCAAAGACTTTTTCAGGTCATGAGCCAGGCATAATACTCTACTATGAAAAGAAATTGCTAAAACAAATCACTTATGAAATAAACCAATACATGCCTATTCATTTCATTAAAGCAATCTAATGTCAGATAACAACTAACTTTATGCATTGAGATCCCTGAAAAAATAGATTAGAAATTTTTCTTTGAAAAAAAATGCAGTAATGACATAATAATCAATACAGAAACCATAAACAGGGTCTGAAATCCCACTGAAAACATATGCTTTCTTTATTCATATTAAGGAGGCTGAAATTAAAATCCCCAGTAATTGACTATACATCTCACAATGGGACTGCATGCAGCTGGTTGGGAAGAATCACCTCAGAATCTTTTTCCTTTAGCTAATTTGAAATACCCATTCATCCAAAGAGTTTCTGCTCCATGAAGTTGGTGAGAACCCAGACTGATTTCCATAATATATCCATATTTTAGAATCACAATGCCTTCTTAGCCTCCACTATATCTTCTAGTGTTTAAATGCCATTACTTATCTGTCAGTTAGTTTGTACTGTGGTGACTTGTGTGTTGAGATGATGTTGGAAGCTATGCCATGGGTATTTTAAAGACCAGCAGGGTCATCCCTGATGGATAGATTTCTGTGGAGCATTCAGACTAAAACAGACTAAGGAGGTGGAGAGGCAGACTCCTTCTGAGTGGTTAGTCACTGAAAACCATATGCCTACTAGCAGAACATTGTCTGATATAATGCCAGATGAACCCCTCAGGTTGGAAGGCACTCAATTTATGACTGGGGAAGAGCTGCCTCCTCAAAGTATAGTAGACCATCGGGATATGAATGGAGCAAAAAGTTTTTAGAAGCTTCAATTGCTGATGCTGTACAACTCAAAATGAGAAGAAACAGCTACAAACATTCATGAACAATCAGAATGTCAAATGTGCAAATACAAATATAGGTGGCACCAGCCATTCCAACTCCAACACTCTGTATTCATGCTGGGTTGATAATCCATTGCAATGGCCACACAGAACTCAAACACTATATTCACAGTTATGGGGTTTATTAGGAAACCGGCTTATTAGTTAACAAGTTACAGTGTAGGCTCAGAAATGCTCAGGGCACTTGTTCAAATCAATTGCTGATAACTGCCCATAGAACACTCCACTCCACTCCACTGTAGGCCTCAGCCTGAAGGCACTCGACTTTAGCTCTGTGTGTCAGCAAACCTAGCTCCCCCACTTAACTACAAGCAAGTTTCCAGCCCAAGGTCACTCAGCTTTACTTGCTCCACGGACTGGGACGTTCTCTGCTCTGTCTCATGCTCTGGTTCTTGTTCCGCTGCTGCTACCCTTGTGTCACTCCTCTGATGTCACAGCTTTCTGTCCCTGGGTCAAGGAGGTTCGCTACACAGGGATCTCAGGGTCCAAATGACATTTTCCATTCCTGGCCCTTTTTCTTCCCTGGTAGTGAAATCCCCTCCCCTGCTTCTGAGATGGCTTATTTTAAACCCATGTTAGAGTCCAAGTTTTCATAATTACAATGAACTTCGTTAACATTCACAGCTTAATCATGTCATCCTATCAGTATCTTCTCCCATCTACTTCTTACCCGGATCTATCAGAAATAGAGTTGGTTGGTGGAAGTTACAAAGATGAGGCTTAAAGAGACATTAAATAATTCACTACGCTACTACCAAGTGTGAATCTAGGAAAATTGGAAGTTGTCAAAAATCACATGCAATGCATAAAAATCATTATTCTAGGCATTAGTGAGCTGAAATGGACTGATAGTGCCCACTGTGAGTTGGATAATCCTATGGTTTACTATGCCAAGATTGTCATATTGAAGAGGAATGGTGTCACATTCATTGTCAAAAAGAGCATTTCAAGACTGTCTTGAAGTACAATGCTGTATGTGATAGCATAATATCCATATCACAACAAGGAGACAAACTAATACCTCTATTATTCAAAGTTATGCACCAACCAATAAGGCTAGTACTATGAAATTGAAGAATTCTACCAACTTCTTCCTGAGTCCTGGTGTGATGCTGTAGGATAAGCACTGTACTGCTAACCACAAGGTCAGTGGTTCAAACCCACCAGCCATTCCTTGGAAACACTCCAAGAGTCATTATGAGTTGGAGATGACTTGACAGCACTTAACAACAACAAGTACCAACTTCTTCAGTCTGAAATTGATCAAACATGCAATCAGATGCATTGATAATTACAGGAGATTAGACTGTAACATTGGGCACAAAGAAGAAAGACCAGTAATTAGAAAATACAGGCTTGGTGATAAAAACGATAATGGAGATAACATGATAAAATTTTGCAAACTACATGACTTACTCACTACAAATAAATACCCTTTTCAACAAACATAAAAGAACATGGATCTCACCAAATGGACTACATAAGAATCAAATTGACTACATCTGTGGAAGAAATGCTAGAGAAGCTCAGTATCATCAGCTAAAGCAAGGCCAGGGGCAAACTGTGAAACAGACCATCTATTGCTGTATGTAAATTCAGGCTAAAGCTGAAGAAAATTAAAGTAAGTCCATGAAAACCAAAATTGGACCTTGAGTATATCTCATCGGAATTTGGATACATTCTTAAGAACAGACTTGATGCGTTAGATATTAATGACCAAAGGCCAGAAGAGTTGTGGGGTGACAGGAACGTCATACAGGAAGAAAGCAAGAGGTTATTAAAAAGACAGGAAAGAAAGAAAAGACAAAAATGGATGTCAGAAGAGAATTTGAAACTTATTCTTGAGCATAGAGAAGCTAAAACAACTGGAAGAAATTAGGAAATAAAAAACCTGAACTATTCATTTCAAAGGGCTGCTTGAGAAGACAAAGTCAAATATCATAATGAAATTTGTAAATAATTTCTCAAGGTGAAAGAACTGAAGAAAAAAAAATTAAGTCTCAGTTTGCAAATTGAAGGGCCTTATGGACAAAAATAAGGAGCTGTGGTAGTGTAGTGGTTACGAATCGGACTGCGAACCGCAAGGTCAGCAGTTCGAAACTACCAGCTGTTCCGTGGGAGAAAGATGAGGCTTTCTGCTCCCGTGAAGATTTACAGCCTTGGAAACCCTGTGCAGTTCCGAGACTCCACAGCACATAACAACAACAACATGGACAAAAATACTGAATGATGTAGGAAGCATCAGAAGATGTAAGGAATGCACAGAGTCACTGTATAAAAAGATTAGGTCGATGTTCAGCCATTTCAAGAGGTACCATATGATCAAGAACCGATGGTACTGAAGGAAGAAGTCCAAGCTTCACTGCAGTTACTGACAAGAAACAAGGATCCAGGAATCTACAGTACACAAACTGAAATCTTTCAACAAACTGAACTAGAATTCTTTACTCATCTATGCAAAGAAAATTGGAAGACAACTATGTGGCTAATTGATATGAACAGATTTATACTTATGCCCATTCCAAAGAAAGTTGACTCAACAGAATGTGGAAACCATGAAACACTAACATTAATACCACATGCAAGTAACACTTTTCAAAGATAATTCAAAACATTTGCAGTAGTGCATTGACGGGAAGCTGCCAGAAATTCAAGGTGGATATTTGGAAAAGTATGTGAAGTTAGGGATATCATTGCTGACATCAAATGCATCTTGACTGAAAGTAGAGAGTGTCTCAAAGATGATTACTTCTGCTTTAATAACTACGCAAGGGTATTTGACTTTGTGGGTCATAACAGGCTATGATTAACATTGTTAAAAATTAATTGTGCTCCTGAGGAACTTATACATAATAGACCCAGAGGCAGTCATTTGAAGAGAGCAAGGAGATTCTGAATGGTTTAAAATCAGCAAAGGTGTGCACCAGGTTGTATCCTTTCACCATACTTGTATCATATTAGTATGATAAGCAAATAATCTGAGAACCTGAATCAAATTAATAATATGGTGTCAGGATTGGAGGAAGACTCATTAACAACTTGCAATCTGCAGATGATACAACCTTGCTTGCTGGAAGTGAAAAAGACTTGAAATAATTGCTGATGAAGATCAAAGACCACAGTACTTAGTATGGGTTGCGCCTCAGTGTAAAGAAAATGAAAATCTTCACAATTGGACAATTAAATAGCATCACGATAAACTGGAGAAAAGACTTCTTTTTGCTTGGATCTACAATCAACACTCATGTAATCAGTAAGAAACCAAACGATATATTAAATTAGGCAAATTTGCTTCAAAAGACCTCTTTAAAGTGGTTAAAGATGTCAGTTTGAGGACTAAGGTGAGCCTGACCCAAGCCATGATATTTTTGTTCCCTCACATGCTTGTGAAAGCTGGACCATGAATAAAGGAAACCATAAAAAACAACACACAAAAAAAAAAACCCCACAAATGCATTTGAATCATGGTGCTGGACATGAATATTGAAAGTACCAGAAGAAAGTACCAGAAGAAAACACAATGTATTTTGGAAGCAGTATAGCCAGAATGCACTTTAGAAATGAGAATGGCCAGACTTTGCCTATCGCATTTTGGACATGTTATCAGTCGGAACAGCCCCAGAGAAGGACATCATGTAGTAACTCACAGTAAAGTGGAGAGTCAGTAAAAAAGAGGAAGACCCCCATAAGATGGATTGGCTCACTGGCATCAACCATGGGCTCAAACATAACAACACTTGTGAGGATGACTCACTGTGGGGAGATGTTTATTTTGTTGGCCTTAGGGTTGCTATGAGTTAGGACTGACTCAGTGGCACAGAATAACAACAATAGCATTTAAATTGTCTTGGAGCCAATTAAAGTCGAAAAGGAATTTAGAAGAATGGGCAGTAGTGTCAGTAGGGTTGGTGTGTCTCAGAGTAGTAATCACTGAGTAAACCACCACTCCCCAATGGGCCTCCTCCCATACCAGACTCTACAGAATCCTTAGCAATGTTTATTATGATTTTTAATCATAGAATGTAGTAGGAGCTCTGGTAGCGTAGTGGTTACGAATCGGGCTGTGAACCTTAAGGTGAGCGGTTCGAAACTACCAGCCGCTCCGCGGGAGAAAGATG
>NW_006408521.1:9691036-9750166 GCF_000296735.1 Chrysochloris asiatica | reverse complement strand
TTTTTTTTTTTTTTTTGGTATCCTTTTCTTCTGACTCCTGTATAATGCTCCCACTAATTCTGATATGCTGGGTTCACTAAACTTTTATTACCCTTCCTAGGCAGTGTCACGGTTGGAAACTTAAACATTTGTTCTCAAATTTTACAGTTAAAAGTATGTCTATACATCATTCCATATTGTTAGAGAGGTAAGCAACTTAATGTGGTATATTCCTTCTCCAGGCACCTTAGATTCAGTATGGAACTATATGTAGGAACAATCACATTCCAAAGGTGCAGTATCATGTACAAGAGACCAGAGAGATGGCGACAATGAAGGGGCCATGTGTTTTCGCCTCCTAGGCTTTTCTGTTGTATTACGGTAATAGCACATCTCATCCTAGAATAAGATAATTTGTAAAATGGGCAATAGGAGGTGAAAGGTGAGTCTTTATGGATGTGAATGGAAGGGATGGTTGTGTCCAATCCACTTTAGAACAGGATTCTTATTTTAGGATTAGAAAAAAATCCTACAGAGAAAAGCCTTAATAATTTAAGAAAACTAGTTTTACCTTTTTAAACAGAGAAATACCATAGAAAGGACAGGATGTCACCAAAAATTTCCAGGATACTTCCTAAATCTATATTAAAGTTCTGAGTTGTCACATTTGTTTTCATTTTATTTAAATTCATTCTAGTCACTTTTATACTCTGTTGTCACTGAAAATAGATGTTACTTATATTATCTAATAGCACTATCTGAAATAATTTAAGAGGTAATAAAGCCAGGGAATGAAAATAACCTTGTTTGGCAACAATAAGAAGTTATATTTGTTGCTTCTTGTTCTAAAGTAAGATGATGTAATACACGGCTTTATGTTACAGGAAATGTAAAAATAGAAAGTGATCAATTCTCAATATCTATGTATTCATCCATATTAACATTCATTTGGTTTTGAGGAACATTAACTCCTTTAATTAAAGCTTGGGAAGGGTTTATCTATGAGGAATTGTGTGGAATAAAGAAGACAATCAAGATGACCTTGTGACCAAAATGCGTAAGAATCAAGTAACATAGGTTAACTGGGTTTCCTAGAAAAAGAGAAATTGGTACCCATTGGAATTTGAAGGAGGCCAGAGCATAGTTTGTTAGTTAGATGGCTTATGGAATGCACTACAGCAAGAACTTTCATGTTACATCCTCTTTCAGCAACATGTGTTATTTTTTCTTTTGCCCACTATAAGCAAACTTGGTTTTCTCTGCAAGCTCTGGAGACAGGGAATTGTCCTTAGTGGTTACTCTACATATTATCTACCTTTGGAATAGATGATCTACTACTCAAGTCATCTGGGATGCCAAATGAACTTGGTTATTTGTATTTGAAGGTGTCTCTGGACACAGCAGGGATACTTCATCATTGCCTTGTTAATGTATAAGTGAGGTCAGTAATCCCAAAAAAGGAGTCCTGGTGGCACCGTGGTTAAAGCACTTAACTACTAACTGAAAGACTGGAAATCCGAAACCACCACCAGCAGCTTGTGGCAGTTTATGCAAAGAAAACAGCCTTGGAAGCCCTGTGGTGGGTGGTACTATGTTGTCCCAAATAGTCACTGTGAATAAGAATCAATTTGACAGCAATGGGTTTTTTTAACCAAAACAAAATATTCTATCAAAAATATATGATAGAATCGTCTCTCATCTTTAATAAAAAATGATAACTTGGCATACTAAGGGTGTACTCAATAATATCTGATCATTAGTTTGGGGAGTGTTTTACTTGCACGTTTGCCTTAACAATGGAAAATAATATTCTATATTTTCCTGAAACTTCACATATAAAGACCTAACAAAAATGATGAAGGAAGCAGGGAATAGATTTACTCCTATTAGCCTCTTACTGTGAGGTTAATCCTCAATAAAGATTGGTTAAATAAACTAAGCAGGATTGTACATTTCCCAAGGTCACCCAGCCAGGGAGTAATGGAGCCCAATTGAAATCTTGGTCTTTCAATTACCAGTGAAGTGTCCCTTGTAAGTAGCTGAATATTTCTTACACCGTCCTAGCTGCTCAATGAGAAACAACTGGTGGAAGTTTCTTACTAATAAACAGAGAAAGCTAGAAAATGTCTATGGTCAGGGAATTTGTTTGTCTTGAATTTACTATTCTCTCCTCTGAATGTTTCTCTTTTGGCTCCCTCAGGGCACAAACTTTAGGAAACTCAGGTTTTCTAAACTTCTCAGTTGCTCTGTCCAGGTGATTCTAACATGGTTAGAATGAGACAGATGCATATGAATGATAATTTACAGGAAGACTAGAGATGATGTCATACAACAAAGAGGTCTAAGAAGTGATGTGGGTGCAAGCTATCCTCATTTCTTGTTTTCCTCACCATTTTTGAAGTGCATTATCAAATGGGAACGTGAGGAGAAGGTTCATGATATTACTGTCTAGATTATCTTCTCTATGACAAGGTAATATTATTACCACTGGGAGAAATACTGAGTATGAACAATTTACTATAAAATGCTAAATTAACAAGTCAAGATAATTTCATGCTTCCTTTGCCCCTGATGAATTAGTGCAAATTGTATTCTGTAGTAATTGGTCCACCAAATTCATGTATAATGACAATACTGGGATTTCTTTAATTAGCTTATATATATATACATACACACACACATACACATAAAAGTTTTTTTTGTTTTTTTTTTTACTTTAATAGTTTGTTAGGTGTACCACTCCAACAGTTCCTTTTGGTGATTTTAAAATTGATAATAATTACTGATTTTTGCGGGACATTGAATAGGTGCTTGATGTAACAAAGAATTTTACAACATATGAAATCTTTGAATTTAACAATTTCAAATAAAATGGGTGCTAAATTGCCATATTTTGCATATTATTTTTAACTTTATGGCAAACACCTTGCTGATTTCGATAAAGAATTCAGTGCTTTCAAACATTTTATCACTGTGGTGGTGGTGCTATTCCATTGAGTTGGTTAAGATTCAGTGATTCTGAGTACGATTTCCAAGATAGGAAATCTTTATGGGAGCAGAAAACCTCATCTTTTTCCATCAGATAACACGGAAAAATTTACAACAATATGAAATCTTGGAATTTAACTTTTCCAAGTAAAATAGATATTAAATTGCCATATTTTGCATATTGATTCGAACTACTGATCTTGCAGTTTACAGCCCAGTTTGTAATCCACTACGCTACCAGAACTCCTTTTTTATCACTGTGTTATGGTGTAGTGCCACTGAGTCATTTCCAACTTAACAGCAACCTTGTGTAGGGTTTCTGAGTGTGGTAAGTCCTCCAGTGTTTATCCTACAGTCCCACACCAGGCCTGTTTTGATTACCCTTTCCTACTACCTGAACTCCATGTTTTGAAACATTATCGCCAATCAAACTGTACTTAAGTAATGACTCATTTGTCGCCCACTTCTTACTAATCAAAAATGTAGGTAACTCTTAATCAGAACTTCTGTTCTGCATGGGTTGAGTTCAGTAAGTTAAATTGATATCCTACAGCCTAATGGAAAACCACAGGATTTCTATTTAGCAAGGGAATAACCAACTGAGGGTAAATATATGACTTTTGATAGACTGAAATATTGAACAGACAAGAATCCTGATAAAATCAAGGCTGAATCTGTTACTTGTACCTGATCCAGTCCTTGATGCTTCCTCTGAAGCTTATCACGGGTCCAGATTATATTGTTGTTAAGTGCTGTCGAGCTGGCTCCAACTCATAGCAATCCTGTATAGGGTTTCCGCGAAGCAGCTGATAAGTTTGAACCATGAGCCTTGTGTTTCAAACCTACCTTGTGGTCTAGAGCTTAGTCTACAGTGCCACTCTGAATAACTCTTCATTCTCTGTCCTATTTAATTTACCTTGTTCTATTGAAGTCTAGAGTCCTGATGTGGCGCTGTGGGTTAATGAGCCAGACTGCAAAGCTGTTTGAACTGCAAGGTTGGCAGTTCAAGCTCGCCAACTGCTCCTTGGAAACCCTATACAAGGTCGCTATGGGTCAGAATCACCTCAAAGGCACTTAACATCAACAACGGAAGTCCAGCTTGTGATATCATTTGATACTTGATCATTGAATTACTGTTAGTTCGCTCTGAATGTAGTATCTCCAATAACGGTTCTTTTAGTGCATGCTTTGTGGTTTTGGTAAATTAAACAATACAAGAGGCTGAATATCAAAATCTTAGTCAATGTTCATTGTGGTTTTCAGTTCTCTGGCTTTTTATTTCATTTTTTAGATAGCATGAAATTGGGATAAAAAAAAGAGTGTAGAATATAAGTTACAACATACATCTGTTATCCCATTCCCATTTGTAAAGTGGAATTTTTCTTGAGTTTGCTTTTGGAGTTAAATGTCTTAAGTGTATATTTTAAGAAAAAAAAAAAAAATATATATATATTACACCTTTAATTATTTCTAATGCTTCTAACATTCTAATGAAATTTATAAGAAATTACTGTTGGTCCCTTCTCTACATAAAGAAATCTAGAATGCTAACATAAATATTTCTTAAGTGAAAGATTGAGGGAATGAATCAAAATAAATTACATAAAATAGTTTTGTGTGACTCTTTAATAACATAATCACCTATCTTTATAGTATGATTGCTTATTTGAGGGCTGTGTACCTACATTTTCAAGTACTCTGATTTAATGATGGAATTATTTAAGAGTAGTTGCACCTCATGTCATTGTTCATTATGAAGAAATAATGTTAAAAACATAGTCATTTCTCTAGTTTGAATAACGGTTCCTTTCTACATGAATATAACATCACTATGTTTAGCATCTGTAAGGCAGAGCTGATGACAGATGATACTTCCTAATGATAATGAAATAGTGTGGAGCATTTGAAGTAGAATACTATCTTGCCAATTATGACCTTCCTCCTCAATCAACGTGGGACTTGATTAAATTGAATGAGAACTTGGAAGAACTCTACAGTAATCCCTTTCTCCAATGAAACAATGGAATACTCTTGACTGCAAGTAACAAAAACATCCCCACTCAAACCTTCTTATTCAATAATAAAATGTGCTACACAGACAAAGGATAGACTTCAGGCTTGATACAACAAGGAGGTCAATGATGTCAAAGACCCAGTTTCCTTCTTACCACTCTCTCTCTCTCAGCAGTGACAGAATACTAAATCGGGCCATTCTTGTGGCCACAAAAAAAGTGACAAAGACCATCTGCTTCCTTGTTGAAAGAGAAAAAGAGCAGTTTTCACCCACTACAATGCAAATTTAGAATTTGTACTCACCCCTAGATCACCAGACGACTATAAGCATCCTCATAGTCTTAGAATAGTGAAAACTCTTGGATCTGAGGATTTGACAAGGTTGTTTAACAAGGAAGAAGTTTGAGGGGAAGGAAGGAATTGGGAAGTAGCAGATGATCTAGTGTTCTCCTTAAAAACCCAAAGTAGTACACAATCTAGTCTTCTCCGTAATTGCAAACATCTCAGATCCTTAACTCTTGATAGTTCTCTGAAGCTTCATCTGAATATGAATTTCCTGGTAGTACATCAGTGGTTGTTTGGTGCCTAGCTAGACTGTCTTTCTGAATAAAAAATGATAGTGTCATTTTTAGTGAAAAAAAAATTTTTTTATTGATATTTGAAGAAACAGTTTCTCCTTTTATGTATTTCAAGCTGAACAGCTTGTTTACACATGCATGTCCCTGGGTTTAAAATGGAAATGTGTGGTAAGCTTAAAAAAAAAACAAAACTATATTTTTATTTAAACTGTGCTTCTCTTCAGGATTTCTCAAAGATATAAACGTACAAGAAGCCATTGGCCAAATTTGGCACATCTTACTGGAATGTCATAGTCAAAAAAATTCTTGCAAAAAACAAGTAATTTAAGAAAGTCACTCTAAACCTAATATAAAATTTAATAAAAATATAATTATTATGATGAAAATTTTATAAAAAGGAAAATTTACACCAAAAGGCTACTTTAGGCCACCATACCACCTCCTGACACACTCCCAAATAAATGGGTAGTTGGCCTACTTTCTCTTAAGAGTTTTTTTTGGATAAGCTCTGATTCCAGAGTTATAACAAATTAATCTTCTGAAATAAAAATGAGCAACTTTACAAAGAGTTTATGTATTTCTTCCTACATCCTAAGGCATCCTATTAGTAATCAATACCTTCAGTAAGTGTTGTGGAATTTTTCTCTAAACTTCTTCAAGAATAAATCCTGCTTAGATTTGTAAAATAAATCAATATGAGATCTTATGTTATTTTCTCACTGAAGAAACAACATCTCCTTTTATATTTTAAAAGGATCCCTGGTGATGCTGTTTGTTGTAAGTATTGGACTGCTAACTGCAAGGTCAGCAGTTCAAACCTACCAGCCACCTCTGGGGAGAAAGATAAAGCTATCTGTTCCCATAAAGATTTGTAGTCTCAGAAACCCTATATAGAGTCATTGTAAGTCAGAATTGACTCTGGCAGTTGGTTTCATTTTTGGGTGTTTTATATTTTGAAATCATACTGTCTTTCTTATAAGGTTATACTTTTCTTTGACTTGTGTTAATGAAGTCTAGTGCAAACATGACTTGTGCTCATTTCTTCGACTGGTTGTGTCTTCTTCACGTAATTCCAGGGATGCAGCTCATTCTCACAAATCGCATCAGTATGAAGGGCTGCATGGAAAGTTCTACACTCATCTTTCAGTGTGATGGATCTACCACATTTCGTTTCTAGATTTCTGTAGGGGTTTCCAAGTTCTTTATTTCATTGTTTCCTGTATGGCACAGTTTGGGTTAATGAAAATCTATTCACTGGTGCTAGGTGAAATCCAGAGCCAGAAAGTAGTAAAATAGCTCACTTAACAACATTATACTTGACTTGGTAGTGAAATAATATTAATCAGGCATATACGATGAGGCAAGCCTGGTGCCCAGGACTCTACAGACATTATCTGAGTCTTTCATCATCCGTGACATAAGTACACTATTATCTTCCATACACTGATGGGAAGTCTCAAGCCTGGAAGAGTGAAAGAATCTAGCTGAAGTGTACCACAGCTTATACCTACTGCTGTAAGCTTCTTGTACTAGTCTTGGAGGTGTTTGTGTTTCTATGGTAGACTCCATATTTTGTTACTTACATACAAGAAATATTATTAGTGATATATATATGCTCACAAACCCATTGTTAAAATGAGTATTTATGACCATTATCCCATCATTCCTGACCCACTACTAGACTCTTTACTTTTATAGGCATTGAGATTTATCAGTGCATAAATTAATGTCTTCACAAACATTGGTAACCTAGTAGTCAAAGCAAAAGATAACTGTTAAAATTCTTAAGAAATGTTTGTGTTTTAGATATAGAAAATATCTTATTTTAACTTGATATTCTTTTATTAAAGCTCTTGGTTAATGTTAGAGATTCAAAATGTAAAATTGATGCTGTTGTTGTTGTTGTTAAGTGCTGTGGAGTCGATCCTGACTCACTGTGACCCCATATAGAGTTTCTGAGGAGTAGCTGGTGAGTTTTGAGCTGCCAGCTGTACAGGTAGCAGTCTAGTGGGTATCCGACAGGACCATACTAGGACTCCAGTTTATGTCCTTCATGAGCTTATTTTCTATTGAACAGGCAAGATGAAGACAGATAATTATAATTTTCCAGATCTTGATCCTTTTTAGTGATTTCAACTAACGGTGACCCTAGGTTGAGAACAGAAGTTTGTTCCAAACGTTCTCAGTGGCTGCTTTCTCACAGGGAAATGGCCTGATCTTTCTTCCGAGGTACCTCTGAATGGAATTGTGCCTCCAACCTTTCAATTTGTGTCAAAATGATCATTTTAAGGAACATAAATATTATGGAAACAGGATGAGGAAAAGGTAATACTTTGGGTCCCATAAATATAACCATAAATCATTTTTAGCATTTTGATGCTACTCCTTGTGCTGAATTCTTTATTTAATCTTGTGGGGTGCTCTTTTAACCCACATTTCAGACCTAAAGAGTAGGAAGCTTAGAACAAAGGAATAACTTGTCTAACATCCTAAGAATAGTAGGAGTTGAAGCTCATAACCTTGAAACATTTTTCCCACCAAGATAGAATTGAATTAAGGCCATTGTTATTGTTAATAAGTGCCATGGAGTCTGCTTTGACTCATAGAGTCCATGTACAGGGTTTCTAAGGAGTTACAGGTGAGTTTGAACTGTCAGCCTTGTGGTTCAAACCTACCTTGCGTTCCTGCACTTATCCTACAAGTCTCCTAAAAGCTCTTGTTGCTGTTAAGTGTCATTGAGATGGTTCCAACTCATGGCAACCCTGTATAGTTTCTGAGGAGCAGCTGGTGGGCTTGAAGCATCAACCTTGTGGTTCACAGTCCAGTGCTTATCCTATTGCACCATACCAGGAATCTTAAAGGCTATTTGAAAGGCACAAACATTCCAGTCTACTAATATTGATGATGAAGGAATACAAAATAGAAGAGGTATTAGACAAATATCAGTGGAGGGGAGCTCTGCCTTTAATAATTTAGGTGAGATGTTAAACACTGCCTTTTCTTTTCATTGTTTCTTAATTATGACCAGAGATTTAAAAATATCACCCTTGATTTATGTGATTAGAGTTGAACAATACAGTTTATCAAGTGTAACAATTGCTAGAGATACCAAGTTTGAAGACTCAATTTAACATCTTATTTACAAATGTATCGATGCCCCAATTAATTCCAGATACTGCTCAGTTTTTTACTTCTCAAAAACTGACTTGGATAATTCTGACCTATGCATGAATCTGACTAAAGTTGCTTCGTTTCTGGGTCTTTACAATATGAAAACGTAAGAAGCTAGCTCTGTGTTGCATAAGGAAAGGGTGATTGAGTATCTGTGTCCAAGTGAACTCAAACTCTTTGCGGGTAAGGGGACTGAACAAACCAGTATTCCTTGTCTGTTTTGATAAGAAATTTCAGAAAATAGACTACGGAGATATTCACCTGTATTGTGTAGGCTCAGAGGCTATAAATTAAAACATTCTTCATTTTGAACATGTTAGCAGTGGTGATGTGTCTGGATACAGCAGTAGCATAACAATTTTCAGAATAAGACACATGAATTTGAAGTATGACTTCTCCACTTATTAGATAAAGTTGTGACAATTGAATTTTTTGTTGTTGTTGTTCCATATTTTCTCCCACTTTATTCAGGACCTTAAAATGTTATCCCTCTGAGAGCAGATGATAATAGTAGCTTGGCACCATCTAGTTCTTCTGATCTCCGGATCATGCTGATTGATGTTCACGTGGTCCATTATTAGTCCATTGGACTAGTTGTTTCCAAGTATCTTCTATTTTCATCACTCTTTTTCCTCTGGACAGAGGGAAACCAGTAGTTGCACCTTTGATGGCCACTTAAGAGATTTTAAGATTCAAGTCACTACTCTGTGAAGTAGGATGTAGAACACTGTCTTTGCGGACTATGTTACAACAATTGAATTTGATGTCCCCCAGGACTACGATCCTAAGTTCCCAGGCCCAGTCACTCATTTTCTCAAGTTTTTTGGGTCTTTATGTCTAAGAAGTTGTCCTGTTGTGGCCCTGTAGGATAAAGCATTGGACTGCAAGGTCAGTGGTATAAACTAACCAGGCACTCCTTGGAAACTCTATACAGGGTCACTGTGACTCAGAACTGATTCGAAAGTCCTTAACAACAACAGTTTTTCATAACTCTGCCCCCTGTATGCTTCATCACATTCATAGATATGTTTGTAGCAAAGGTAAATAATCCACATGCAAATAGCTTCTGTCAAACCTTTATGTATTTGTGGATATGCTCCGATTCTCCCTACTACCCATTCAGCCTGTGTAACTGTCCAAGTATTTACCCATAGATCACTGTTATTGTAAGATAGTGTATAGAACAATACTTACCTCTGTTACCTTTAACTCTTGCACTCCTCCCTGCGTTTCCCCATGCCTCCATCATTCTTTTGTCAACCTCCCTCTTATTGTATATTGCTTTCTTCTTCACCCAAGTTCATCTTTAGCCATTGAACTAGTCCCCCTTCTCTCCAATCCCTGATAACAGTAAAAAAAATGTTTCTTTTAATGTGAAAACCTTTTGTTGACTTTTTACAATAGTGGTCCCATACAGTATTGTCCCTTTGGAGTTGATTTCACTCAGCATAATGTCCTCCAGGTTCATCCATTTTATAAGGTGTTTTACAGGTTTGCCGTATTTCTTTAATGCTACATAGTATTCCATTTTGTGTATGTACCAAAGTTTGTTGATCTATTCTTCCAGTGATGGGCACTTAGGCTGTTTCCAATTTTTTCCTATTGTGATGAAGATGGGTGTGCATATATCTATTCATTTTGTGGCTCTTATTTCTCTATGTACCAAGTAGAGTGTTTCCTGGATCAAATGGTATTTCTGTATCTGAATTTTAGAGAAAGCGCCATACTGTTTTCCACAGTGCTGCCAGTGGAATCTGAGAGTTTCAGTCTTTTCACACCCTCACTAGTATTTGTTCTTTTCTGTTTGTTTTAACCTTGTGATTAATGCTGGGTGAGATGACGTCACATTGTTGACTTGACTCCTGGCGTGGTGCTGTAGGATCAGCTTTGGACAGTGAACCACAAGGTCACTAACCACAAGGTTAGTGTTTCAAATTCACCATTCACTCCCTGGAAACCCTATATAGGGTCACTATTAGTCAGAACTGACCTATCAGCACTGAACAATAAAAATAATGGTTAATGAAGGAGCCCTGTTAGTGTAGTGTTTTGCGAGCTGGCCTGCTAACCTCAAGGTCAGCACTTCAAATCTATCGGTCAGCTCTGCTGGAGAAAAATGATTCTTTCTGCTGCCATAAGAAATGACAGCCTTGGAAACACTGTACAGTGTTGCAACCTACTTGATGGCGAACAACCACCACCTCCACCAGTGGCTTATGATCATGAACATTTCTTCATATGTTTTTGGCCAACTGAATGTCTTCTTTGATAAAGTGTCTACTCATGTCTTCTGCTAATTTTTAAATTGGATTATTTGCATTTTTTCTTGTGGGAGTTTTGAAAAATTTTTGACATGAGTATGCCTCAGGTTTTTTCCTTTATAAATGGACCCTACACGCCATGGATTAATTAATTTTGAAACCAAATAATACACATATAAAGTTCGTAGTATGATGTCTGGAACACAGTAAGTCCTTAATAAAGGATTGTCTTGTTGTTGTTGTTAAGTTCCCTCAAGTTGTTGCTGACTCATAGGAACAGAAAGTCTTTTCTTTCTTCATCAGAACAACTGGTGGGCTTGATTCACCAACCTTGTGGTTTGCAGTCTGGTGCTTATCCTATGAAGCCACTTTTCTCCCCTAGTAAAACTAAGTTTTCATTATTGCAACTACTAATACCATTTATATTTTAGGACTCTTGGTGTGGCACTGAAGGATAAGCATTGGACTGCTAACCACAAAGTTGGTGGTTCAAACCCACCGTCTGATCCTCAGAAACCCTATATAGGATGTCTGTGAGTTACAGCTGACTCAATGGCACTTAACAGTAACAACAACATATTTTAGAGATATATTATGCAAAACTCATGAATCCCCTATCTTTTCATTTTGTTTATTTTCTTTAAATGTAAAATATAATCTTATTGATTTTCAAATTAAAAAGAATGATTTTCCTTAATTTACAGAAGAGAAAATTATATATATAGGAATTGTTCAAGAATATTATGTAAATTTTTATAAATAGAAATACCTTTTGTATTCTGCAGAACCACACTGTGCTTCCTTTCCTGGATACCAAAATCAAATCAACATTGAAACATTGATCAGAGAAAAGCTTTTGTTGTTGCTTTTCTCCTTCTTAAAAAGAAGCCAATAAACTCCATGAAGATATTACCAGCCCATCCACTCAGTCTGTTTGACATCATGCACCTCAGAATGGTTTTCTTTTTGGAAAATCTATCTGGAGAACTTGAAAAAATATGAGAGGACTTCAAAAAGTTTGTGGAAAAATTCCATTATCTTTTAATTCCATATTAGCATGAAGTTTTTGAACTCCCTCATATGACTTAATCCTCTCTTTTCAGTATATCCAATTAATTTTAAAGTGAAGAAAAAATTATCTTGGATTTTTTTACCTGGAGGGCCTGTCTATGATGGATGTTGTCTTTGCAAACACGCCTCACTTACTGACCATCTCTTTATCTGACATTTGGCATTTATGAGAATAGTACAAAATCTACTTTCTGACTATTTTACACATTAGTGACATATATGTGGCAATAGAAAATGCCAGAGTATGAGGGAAGGTTAACGCTGATTGTGATGGTTCAGAGTTTGTGTCACTTTGTTTGAGCTGTGAGCTGTGAGCTGTGATTCTCAATGGTTTGGCCGTTACGTAACAATGCAATTGGACAGTTACGTAATTCATGTAGTCATCTTCCATTTGTGATCTTATGATGTCATCCTGCATTTCCGTATAGTGCCTATTTTCACATAACGACCTGTTCTTTGGGACCTAATCAGGTCAATATGTGAGGAATGGGTGGATTCCTGATGAACCTAGTAGACAGCAATGCAAATGCCATCATCCCAGTCATGTGTGGATGGGATTTTCTTGACACCAGTGTTTTCACAATGAGAGAATTGCATATTTTTTCTGCCGTGGAAAAAAGTAGAAAAACCCAAGCTAAAGCACTGCTAATGTTAACTGTTCTTTATATAGACAGATCCTGCTAAACCTGCACATTTTTATTCCTATATTCACTATGAGAATAACATTTTTTCCTCCCCTGGTAGAATTCAGCTTATTAGGCAGTAACATACCTCCAGAGTTTTATTTTAAAGCTTTGCTATGAGTTGGTGCCATAGATCATTGTAAAGGAACAGAGGATTCTAGTAGCAATATGTAGGTGAACCAGAATGGTTAGTGAAAATATTGCTGAAACAATCAGGATGCTGTTTCTTCTTTTCTCTCTCTCTCTCTTTTAAGGGAAGCAATTTGTAATGTCATTGTTCTGAGTTCAACAGTTCTATATGCTGTTCATGCTCAAGGAGAAAATTTATGAAGCTCAAAATAGAAAACTAGCTTTATATTTGACACTCAGAGACTGACCATGCCATGATCATCTGTCCATAGAAGGAAACAAGTAGAATAAATAATTTTTTACAACTTTCATTCTCAGGTTCTGAATGTTCTATACCAAAAGGTGTTACATTTTCTTGCCTCTATTTTTCAAGAATGCTGTTTCTATCCCCTTCTCTGTCTTCCTGTTGAACTACTATTTTTTACTATTTTTACTTTATAACCCAACTCACCTGCCATCTATATGGTCTCTTCATTTGGCATTTTCCTCCTCACCTCTCTTCTGTTCAATTCCTGTATTTTGTACACATCTTTAATTTCATTTTTCACAAGACATTGTATGTATGTGTTTACATGTCTTTCTTTCTTAAGTCACCTTTTTTGACTCCAAATTCCATCTCTAGCCAGTTGGGCCAATGAACAATTCTTGGAACTCCTGCTACACCCCATGTATACCTGTATCACTACTATCGTTTCATTATAATTGATAATTTCTGTAGCATCATCTATCCCCCCAATAGGCTGTAAATTCCTCAAAGGCAGCTTTTATTCTTATTTACCATTATGCCCATAGCACCTGCCATGTGGTACACACTCTATAAATGTTTTTTAAGAGGAGGCACTGTTTTAATCATCTGTGCGAACCCAGCATGTAGCACAGTGGCTGGAAACGACAGGCACTAGATAAGTATTTGCTGAATTGAATTAGCCTACTCTCTATTAAAATGGCACTTTAGCATGCAGTAGAGTGAATACACATGGTGCGGGTAATGGAGGAAATGTGGAATAAGAGACATAACTTTAGTCACCGCAAGTAGGCAATTACATTTTAGGTTATAGCTCTCTTTCCTCTGGAGACTTTTGTAGGACTCTAACCTCTTTGGGATAAAGTAAATTCTGTTATAAAGGACCATGATCAAGGAAGTATTATTGATGGGGTTAACCTTGCTCAGCTTTCCAGTGAGGTGAAGACGCTTCTGTTTCAGCTCTCTCATCATCTCTTGGAAATATCACTCACTTGTTGATGAAAACTCAGATTTATCAAAATGGAACACAAACCAGAGAGTCTGAACTGTTCCCTGAAGCTTTTTGGTAAAGCTCTTCCAGCTGTCAGCTCAGTGTTATTGGCAGACATTCAATTGTGGGACCACTTATTGACTTTCATCTGTAAACTCCTTTATTGTTACTTTAAGGATACGCCTCTTTCTCCACCACGCAGGAACTTTTTTGGTTTTTTTTTTTAAACTGGAACTAAATGTTAGTGGTCATTTTAATGTTTCTTGGTCTTGATTATTCCCCCTTCTCATTCCTTCACCACAATTTTAATGAGGAACTATTTTCCCCACACACAATTTCTTTTCTGATACACAGTAGACCTGAGAGTGGTTTATCTAATTAACTTTCTATCTGAAAATAAGTTATTTCGTTAACTGTAAAATGAAATAATGAATTTCAAAACTCGCAAAATATACATTAGTGTCTGGAAAGAAAACATAACCCATTCAATTTTCAAGGCACTTTGCTAAACGCTATGGTTTTCAATCATGTTTAGTAAAGATATTTGATATATTAAGGATTCCTATTTTATTTTATTAAAAGTTATACTGTTGTATTGGTTATTCTTTGTTTTATAACAGATTGATCCAGAACTTGCTGGCTTACAACAATAACAGTTTATTTCTCTCTAGGTTTTTGTGAGTTATAAATTTTCGAAGGGCTCAGCTGGGGCATCAGGAGGTTGCAGGCTCATGTTAGCTGGAGCAACCATTATCTGACGGCATAGTTGGGTGGAGCGGAAGGATCCTTCTCCAGACTAGCTCATTTATGTGGTAAATCAGTTTTGGCTCTTGAGTGGGTTTTTCAGTTTCCCGCCATGTGGGCCTTATGATAGGTCAAGAGCAAAGCAATGTTTCTCATACGTGTGTGACCTAACCTCAGAGGAAACACACAGTCACTGTATTCTGCTGATTGTGGCAGTAGAAAAATCCATCATGGTATAGGGTAGAAGTCAGGTAGGAGTAAACATAGACCCTATCTCTTAATGGAGAAGCATTGATAGGATGTGCATTAAAAGTAGATGGGCTGGGATCTGTACTCGTCCAAGTGTCTTTGGAAAATCCAATCTGCCACAACTGGCAAAGTGGAGATTGAAAGTTGTCACTCAGGGTTGTGATGATTGGGTCTTTGCTTTCAGAGAGCTTATAGTCTCATAGGGAGTCCTGGTGTGGCACAATACCATAAGCACTGGACTGAAAGTTTGGTTTGAACTGCAACCAGCCGCTCCTTGGAAACTCAACGCAGGATTCAGCTGAAACAGACTCGATGGCACTTAACAACAACATGGAATTAGAAGAGCAAAGGAGGAATATGAATAGTCGTTTTATAACCCAGAACTGGAAGTTTATGTGAACCCAAAGAAGGGACAATCTCCTGGGGCCATTGAGGATTGCTGAAGGGAGGAACTGTGATTTACTTTCACCTTGGAGTCTAAAAGTCAACTATTTTGAGATTATATTCTCTTTATGGATGTGGGGCTTCCAACGGGCTATCATAATGCAACTATGGACTCAATTTTTACACATTCCTTACAACCAGATTTTATTACCATAATTCAACATTTGTTTTATAAAGATATGCATACATTTCTATTTGTAGCTTTTGGAGGTTTTTCCTCTGTGTGAAGGTGTGACTTAGGTTTCAGAACTTTAATCCTGTTGGTCTGTTTACAAATTTACATGAATTTTTGCCTAAAATTCCACTTGAGATGGGAAAGCTGCCAAGGTGCTTTAAATATGTCTGACAGATTCAGGCTGTTTCTTTACAATGACTAAAGTATTCATTTGGAATTAGTATTTATGTCATTATTCTTAGCCTAATTTATTTCCCTCAAATACAATCCTTTTAAAGTCTAATGTAGTTTTAGTGAAAATAAGATACATTATGTGTTTTTAAATGACAGGTTTAGTTAAAAGAGAAAGGTCTTAGAATTAGAAGCTTTAGCTTCAGTACACCACTTCCACCACCACTGTAACATACATTCACTAAAACAGTTGCTTCCTCTGAAGAGGGATCAAGCTAGAGATACTGAGGCCCTCCAGGCTCCGGTCAATGCAGCCGGCTTGCATCACTTTGCCCATCATTTGGATAGAAGTGAAGGAATGAATATTTACAAATGTTATTCATATTGAAATGCAGATTTACTTAACAGAAAAGTAGGCTAAATTTGTTTGAGAAAAAGTGAAAAGAAACTGCTGTGCATGAAACTTGCCACAAAAAAAAAAAAAAAAAAAAAAGACAAGAAAGGAAACACCTGTCTTCTGTCATAGTGGCCGGCTGGCTCTATTTTAGCTTAAGGATTGGGTCTTTCCTTGCTGTGAATACTGATTTCACTTACCTAGAACTTGGAGAGGGTGCCGTGAATAGCACAGAATATGAGTGGAAAATAAAATGAAAATCAGCTGCTCTCAAGTTGAGTCCAACTCATGATCACTCCCAGGTGCGTCAGAGCGGGACTCTGGGAACTGAGACTGCTCTCTAGAGTTCTCATGGATGATTTTTCGTATGTCAGTCAGTTAACCTAGGCCTTTTCTTCTGCCGCAGCTCTGGTGGCCTTGAGCTACCAACGTTTTAATTAGCAGCTGAGTGTGTTAACCATTTGTACAAAGGTGCAAAATAATGGTGACTGAATCCATTAAATGACTGGATAGGAACAGAACTCTTATTTTCCTGCTCAAAGTAATTTATAGAAGCAGTTCTTAAATACAAATCTGGAAGAAATCCAAAGCCCAAACCCACTGCTGTGGAGTTGATCCAAATCACTGCCTCCTATGTAGGTTTTTGAGACTATAAAGCTTCACAGAAGCAGACAGCCTCATCTTTCTCCCATGGATCAGCTGATGGGTTTGAACCACCAGATTTGTGATTAGCAGCCCAATGTCTAACCCACAGCACCACCAGAGCTACTTGTATATGTAAGTTGGTGTTGTTGTTAAGTGCCATCGAGTTGATTCCAACCCATAGTGACCCTGTATAGGGTTTCCAGGGAGCAGCTGGTGAGCTTGAACCACCAGCCTTGCATTTCAAAGCGATTTTGCAGTCCAGCACATTAACCAACAGTGCCACACCAGGACTCAGGTCATCAAATCAGTTCTGACTCATAATGACCCTATGTAGGGTTTCCGAGGAGCAGGTCAGAGTTTGAACAGCCAACCTTTCAATTAGCAATCCAGTGCTTATCTACAGCACCACACCAAATATGCAAGTTGTTGTTGCTGTGTAGTGCCATCAAGTCAGTTCCAACTCATAGCAACCCTGTATACAGTTTCCAAGGAGCAGCCAACCTTGTAGTTAACAGTCCAGTGTTTATCCTGAAGCACCACACTGGAACTCCAAATATGTAAGTTATTGCTAAGTGCCATCAAGTTGGTTCTGACTCATAGCGACCCTGTATAGGGTTTCCAAGGAGCAGCTGGTGAGTTTGAACCTCCGACTTTGTGGTTCAAACCAACCTTGTGGTCCACTGCTTTATCCCACAGCGCCAAGCCAGGACTCAAAATATCTAAGAGTAGTGTAAAACTTGGACCAGAGCATTAATCCAGAATTTTCAAGATACAGTAAAAATCCTGCCTTTCGAACCTTCCTTCCCCTGATTATAAAGGGTATTTTCAAGTACTTATAAAGTAGCTTTTTTGTTATTGGAGCCCTCCTGTGGAACTGTGGGATAAAGTACTGCACTGCAAGGTCAGTTTGAACCACAATATTGGCGGTTCATTCTCACCAGCTGCTCCTTGGAAACCCTATGCAGGGTCACTGTGAGTCGGAACTGACTCCAGGGCATTGAATAACAACAACAAAGTTGCTAGAAACTGCTGAGGTATCCTAAGGGAAATACTACAAGCTATGATTGGGGAAGACGATGTTAGTTGAAAATTAATGGGAGTTTTAATGAATGAATTAAATGGTTGAAACTTGCAAGGCACGCTTTTGGGGGCATTTCTTGTTTATAAATGTGAACCATGGGAGCACCAGCTGTAGACAGTCTTAAGGAATTCATTAAGTCCCCTGCTGAAATTTGATAGGTGAGAATTCACTGTTAGGCAATGAATATCAGACACCTGAATCAGGAACTGTGTTTTGGTTCTGTCTGCCCCTTTAAAGTACTGTGTTTATGATTTCACATAGAACACACAGGTATGCTTACATACACACATGCACTCACAATCATGTTTCCAATCCTATAAATGAAAAGTATACCAGCCTCCAACACATGGGATAAAATGCACAGTACCAGTCATTTTACATGGGATCCAATCAGGACGCTGGACTAGGAACAGAATTCCTGTTTTCAAGTTCTAGTTCTGCTATTTAGCTCAGTTACCCCAGGACAAACCACTTCCACGCTGTTTTTGGTGTATTCCCTGTCTATTTGTATAGTGATAGCTAGCTTGTCAACATTATGGGTTTGTGAGAGGGTGAAATAAAGTAATGGATAAGAGATCATTTCCGAGCTGCATAACCCCATACAGAGTACATCATTATTACTGTCCAACCAACAGAATTGTACCATTTTTGGCTTTATAGGTAGGATTGCTTATATCCAGACTTGGATACTACTGACCCTCTGTGCACTTGAAATTGTTTCTTTGGCTTTTAGCAACAAATTATTGAGCCATCCATATATATTCTCGCTCAGTACCAGTATTTCAAAGCCAGGCACACATATTGAGATATGCTATGACCAAATATTTCTTTGAACAAAACTATCAGCTATGTCATTAACACTGTGGTGTAGCCAAATAACCAACCACTCCAGGCAACTTTCATTCTAGGAACTTAGTGTACAATATATGATGTTAAAAGGATTGATGAGGAGAGTTAAAGAAAATGTGCCTTTGTACCTAGTGAAGAATAGGATATATATAGGTTATTAAAAGGGTTGATAAAGAGAGTTAAGGAAAATGTGCCACTTCAAAATTCACATGCCCTCTTCCAAATGGTGGCACTATGGGCTAATGCGTTAGACTGCAAAGTCGTTTGAACTGCAAGGTGGGTGGTTCAAACTCACCAGCTGCTCCTTGGAAACCATATACAGGGTTGCTATGGGTTGGAATTGACTCGAAGGCACTTAACAACAACAACAACTTCCAAATACTTAGGATTCCGATTTAGCAGCGCTACGTGGAGACTTTGTTATTGTTAAATGTCTTCAAGTAAGTTCCGGCTCACAGCGACCCTGTATGGAGTTTCCCAGGGGTGGTTAGTGGGTTTGTATCTCCAACCCAGTGGCTAGCCGTCTGGTGTTTATCCTACACCGCTGCCCAGGACTCTGCATAGATCCGAGGGACTTCTATTTCTAAAATTATTTCTATGAATCTGATGTATAATCAACATTGAGAACCACTGAGTGTTTTTCTGTGTCAAATCAATTAATTGCTATTAAGTCACCGTAGAACTGAGCTCCCTTGGTTCTTCAAAGGCTAATATTTCTAGTGTCGATTGCCAGGACTTCCTTATGAGATGCTTCCAACCTTTTGATTAGCAGCCTAGCACATAGTCTGTTTGCAACACTACAAAATAAAGTCCTTGAGAGGGTATTAGAAAGGTGACCCAATGGAATGCAGACATCATTGGACAGTATAATTAACATAACATTCAAGTAAAATCTTGCTAAAGAGAATACAAAAACAACTGCAAGCATGCATTGACAGAGCACTTCCAGAGGTTCAAGCAGGATTCAGAAGAGGCCGTGGAACAAGGGATATCATGGCTGACGTCAGATGGATCTTGGCTGAAAGCGGAGAATACCAGAAAGATGTTTACCTGTGCTTTATTGACTACGCAAAGGCTTTTGACTGTGTGGCTCATGACACGCTATGGATAACATTGTAGAGAATGAGTATTCTGAAACAATTAATTGTGCTCATGAGGAACCTGTACATAGACCGTCCACAAGGCGGTTGTTCAAACACAACAGTGGAATACTAAATAGTTTAAAATTAGGAAAGGTATGTGCCAGGGTTGTATTATTTCACCATATTTACTCATTCTGTATGCTGAGGAAATAGCTTGAGAAGCTGGATTCTTTGAAGGAAAATGTAGCTTCAGGATTGGAGGAAGATTTATTAACAATTTACAACATGCATATGATAGATACAACCTTGCTTGCTGAAAGCAAAGAGAACTTAAAATACTTACTGATGAAGATCAAAGACCACACCCTTCAATATGGGTTGCACCTTAATAAAAAGAAAACAAAAATCCGAATCACTGGACCAATAAACAACATTCATATAAATGGCAAAAAAAAAAAAAAAAAATGACATTGTCAAAGACTTCATTTTTCTTGGATCTGCCATCAACATACATGGGAGCAGTAGTCAAGAAATAAACGACATACTGCATTAGACAAATCTGTTGCAGAAGACCTCTTTAAAGTGTTAAAGAGCAAAGATGTCAGTTTGAGGATTAAGGTGCACCTGACCCAAGCCATGGTATTTTCAATAACCTCATATGCATGTGAAAGTTGAACAGTGAATAAGAAACACCATAGAAGAATTGATTCATTTGAATTCTGGTGTTGGAGGAGAATATTAAAGTACCATGGACTGCCAAAAGAACAAACCCATCTGTGTTAGAAGTACATCCAGAATTCTCCTTAGAAACCTGGATGGCCAGACTTCGTCTCTCATACTTCGGACATATTATTTGCAGAGACCAGTCCCTGGAGAAGAATATCATGTTTGGTAAATGGAGAGTCAGAGAAAGAGAGAAAGACCCCAGTGAGATGGATTGGCACAGTGGTGGCAGCAATGGACTCAGACTGAGCAATGAGTATGAGGTTGATGCAGGACTGAGCAGTGTTTTATTCTGTGTGCATAAGTTTGCTATGAGTCAGTGCCAACTCGATGGCAACTAACAACAACAACAGAGGGCAGTAAAAAAAATCCGTCAGTTTTTTTTTTTCTGACACCCCATCAAAAGTAGAATAACAAACATGTCAGAGAGAGGCTGGTGGAGACTCTGGGAATATGGTCCATAGTCACTCCTCAGGTCTGGAATAGCACTCACCCCCGTGGCTCAATTTTCAGCCAAATAATAGACAGGTAAAGCTAGAGAGGTAACCACTTCTTAGACTAATTAACATTTGAGATCAAAAGGACAGCATTTGCCCAAGGAGAAATTTCAGAAGGCAGAAAAAGTTGGGAAAAAAGAAGACTAGAAATGGAAGCTACAGGGAGGAATGGGAAAGTGACTTTACATTGTAAGGACTACAATCAATGACATGAAATAAAATGGTATGAATTGTTGAATGGGTAACTGATATGCTCTATAAACCTTCAAATACTTGCAATAAAAAGTTTTTTAAAAAGTAGATTGATCCCCTAAAAGCCGAGACTGTAAATTCCAATAAGCCAAGTCCCCCCCAAAAAAAAAAAAAAAGCTAAAGAGGATAGAGAGAAACACTGTAAATTGATGATATATAGCGGGGATAATAATCAATGTAATGAAACAAGCTATATGAATGGTTGAATGTGAAGCTGATGATGTGCCCTGTAAATTTTCACTCAATGCAAAATAAAAACATTTAATTAAAAAAAAAAAAGTAGATTGAGTAAAAATATATTTTAAAATCTGTATTGATATGGTCGCAGTTTTCCACACTGCCCCATAAGTTCACTGCTTTTTCCAGTTGTCCTTCTTATCTGCCCTGATGGAGTCTAAGAGTATATGTGCTTTATTATTGATATCTCAAGGATGGGGCTGTCAGCTGGACCATTTCTTCACTGAACTTAATCATGTCTATTGAAACGAAAGAAAGAAGAGAGCAAAGTAACAAGACAGGAAGAATGAAATAAAAAAATTGAACCTGAATGCCAGATAATAGCAAGAATCATCCCAGATGCCTTAATGACTTGAGTTTTATGTGTGATCTTGTTGTTGGTTAGCTGCAGCCTGTTCTTTATTAATTTAGATTAACATTTGAGCTGTCTGTTCTTGTCCTAATGATACTGGTGGTAGGAGTCATAGATCTTTTCACCAGGCCTGTACTACTCATAAAAAGGTCCAGGCCTACAAACCTTTTGATACCCATTAGTCAGTCCCGTGTGGAACTCTGCCTTGCCCATCGGAATATAAAATTTTTATACAAGCAAAAGCAAGTAACTTTTAATGGAGAAGTTCTTTATTTCTCTAGAGTATAAGATTATGCATACTAAATACCAAAATAAATCACATAGTTATGTTCAGTACAAATAAAAATTTGAGAATGTATTTGAGGATTTATTAGGGAATGCAAAGTCAAAGATACATTTGATTTGAAAATTGAAAGAAAACAGTGTCCTCTGTTTCTGGACTAGATCTCAAACTAACAAGATACATTCCTGCCTTCTCAAGAGTTAATTTAAGGCACTGCAGTTGTGTTAGACGGCTAAGGAATATTTTCCATTCTCAATCTTTATGTCAACTCATTTCTCTTCATTCTGTTCCATTTACTCAAAATTGTACACTCTCTCTCTGCTTAACCTTTGATGACTAACCATCCATTATTTATCCTTTTTGCTGTCATAGGAAAATGAGCCTTGGTCTGTAGTGGGTAAGCACTTAACTGCTAACCAAAAGGCCCATGGGTCAAACCTCTAACCACTGGCTCTATGGTAAATAGGTGTGGTTATCGGGTCCCATAAAGATTACAGATTTGAAAATCTTACTGGGTAACCCTGCTGTGTCTTATGGTGTCACTCTGAATGAAATTTCAAAGCCAGCTATGGCTTTGGAGGCATTGGCTGTCTTACAATGTGCTCAGAAGAGGTCGGGCAAATAGGAAAAACCATTTGGCCACTGCTGGTCTTTGATTTCCAATGTCTGTTGCTCAGCAGACATCTTTGAAAGATGTAACATCCATGAATGACTTAACATTGCCATGCATGAAGTGATAGTCTTGCTAACTCATTTTCTAGTATGTGTTGGACCATTTCCAACATTCACTCATACCTTATGTACTTAATGCCATGGGTAATATACACTTTTTATCACACTGACATTCATACTATATTCATTCAGAAAAAGACATAAGCACTTAGCAATTACAAAATTAAAAAAGATTGGGGGGAAAACTTAAATTTTCTGTGTAAGGACAATGCTCAGATAAGCTCATAATGGATAAATAAAAGGTTTAGGAAAATGCCTATAGATTGAAAATTAAAAATGTTTTGGTTTAAATGAGGGAAGTTTTATTTATTACCTGCTTTTTAAAGTAACTGCTCAGACAGACTCCCTGAGGTCACTTTACCAGGAGTTTGTTTTAGTGTCATTGAGTCCCTTCTGACTTATAGAAACCCTTTATAGGGTTTCTGAGGAGCAACTGGTAGATTTGAACTGCAGACCTTGAAGTTCAAACAGACGTTGTGGTCTAGTGCTTATCCTACAACGCCACACCAGGACTCTGATCAAGAGTTTAGTCCTTAGTTATACGTTGTTGTTAAGTGCCATTGAGTCAGTTTTAACTAAGAGTGACCCTGTATAGTTTCCACAGAGTGGCTGGTGGGTTTGAACCAGCAACCTTATGGTTAGCAGTTCAGTGTTGACCCTACAGTACCACACCAGGACTCTGTAGCTATAGAGATAAAATAAATCTGTTTCATCATAATTAATAAGGCTCATGGAGACAGACTTGTCATCAACAAACTCACAGGAGACTCAAATATGAGGTCATTTATAAATCCTATCTAAAAGTTAGGACACATAATTACTATTTCCTGATTGCTTACTTTTACAACAAGTGTAATGAAAGACTCTTTACAGAATGGGACATACATATAGGCTGGCAAAGAACATAGGTTTGGAGACAGACAGACAAGGATTATAGTCTCACCTGACCTGGATAAACCTGTCAGCTAACTAATAAGATTGATGCAGTGTGTGCATAGAACAAAACACAGAATAGTGCACGTAATATACATGTAATAGACTGATTTGCTTTATCTTTTTCTTTCTCCTGATATTCGTCTAATTCATCATCAACATGAACTATGTATATATATAAACAATTTCTATTCTATCTGGTTTAAAACCCAGGCTCTTTCCATGCCATCACCCTGTCTAGTTGTATCAACTGGCCAGCACAATTCTATCTAAAACCAATCCTGCACAAGAAATCAAATTATAATCAGAAGGCAGTTTGGGTAGAATGCACTCAGATAAGGGGAAATCGACTTGATTTTCTTACTATCCGCGGTTCCCAATTCTGGTTGCCTGATAAATACCCATCACAGATATGAGGATATCCTGCCATTCCAACCATTAATTGGGTTAATCTAGTAAGGCTGAGTATTGCAATCACTTTAATTGTTCCTACTTGTTTCATATGCTGTAATGGCTTGATTGGTTGTGTGCCATGGAGTCAGTTCCGACTCATAGCGACCCCGTACAGGGTTTTCGAGGCTGTAAATCTTTACAGGAGCAGAAAGCCTCCTCTTTCTCCTGCAGCACAACTGGTAGTTTCGAACTGCTGACCTTGCGGTTTGCAGCCCTATTCAAAACCACCATGCTACCAGAGCTCCTTTCATACATACTGTAATGTTGTTGTTGTTGTTGTTGTTGTCAAGTGCCGTTGAGTCGATTCTGACCCATAGGCATGCCTTTTTTTCTAGCACTGTACAAAAAGAGATATGCATTAAAAAGACTAAAAAGACTTTATTTTTCTAAGTCTTTGTCTTAAAATGCCTTCATCCATTCAGGCTCTGGAGCTTGACAGATGGTCTCCTTTATATTTAAGGGAAAGATAGTTTTATACTCTTCGGTTCTAATTACCAAAGTTTGCTTTTGTACACGGTTAATTGTTAGAGTTCTGCCATTGTTTTTTTGTGTTTTTTTTCCTCATTTGGGTTTTCTGTCATCACTGTTGAAGTCAAGTGCAATGTCAGCCTGACACTGACCAACTAGAAATCTGGCAGCTGCTTTTGGAAATTTTTGGTCTTCCAGCTTTTCCTACGAGAACATGCTGTGCATCTGTGTTTGTAACTAGCCATAAGTAGCTATTCAATAAGCCATCAGTTCCCTTTAAAATCTGATTAGGACTTTGCAAAGCACTGTATCATGGTTGTCTACGTTGAAGTTTGGTCTCCGCAAAAAAAGAATGTTCCTGTCAAAGCTGTCTTTAAAACTTTGGAACTATCTGATGAGCCTATTCTTTGTGGAGACAGCTTCTATGTAACCTGTCAAGCTTTTGTTTATCTACTGTTTTCCATGAAAGAACAGAGCTGATAATGTACTAGTCCATAAATTCATTTATCTCCTGATTTTGTTTGCCTCCTATATTAAAATACGGTCTTCGTGCATATTGGTCGTCAGTTTAATACACCAAGATGCAAATCATTAAAATATGTGTGTGTTTTTAATCTTCTCCTGGTGTGGTGCTGTAGGATCAGTACCTGTCTGTGAACCATAAGGGTTGCTGTTCAAACCCACCACCTGCTCCTTGAAAACCCTCAACAGGGTTGCTATGAGTCCTAGCTGATTGAAGGCACTTAACAACAACATTCATGTTCTATATCCACATGAGCTTGACCTAACATATTTAAAGAGGACTGGGAAGAGTCATTCCAAAATCTCTTAGTATTTGCACGGAAACTTACTCCAAAATCTCTTTGTAGTATTGTGCAGATCCTGAATGAAGAATCTTACTATTATGAGAGGAAATTCAAAGTAATTTTTCCTCATTTTACTAAGATTTGTTGGCTAACTACGTAAAACACTTCTCTAGTCTCCCAAATAAATCAGTGACTAAACCAAAAGCTGTAATCCAGGTGTCTTGAGTTTTAGGCCATTGCTCCACTAAATAGGCCATATCGTAGCAATTGGATGGGGAATTTAAAATTGATTAATTCATAATTTTGAGAAAAGCAGTGAGGGATTACTAATTTATTTTACTTGGCTTATCCTCTCTTTTAGCAGCTTCATTTAGTGACTGAGTCCCTTTTTCTTCATGTTGTCAGAAGAGCTAAAAGAAAAAAAGTAATTTCAGCTCCAAGAATTTCAACAAGGGAGGCTGTAACTTAGTTGTGCTGCACGTATTCAATTAGCTTGTGAAATCTTATCTCTTCTACCACTAAAAAGGGCTTAAAGAGAAAACATTAAAATTCCAAAAAGAGAGCGGGTGTTTTTGGCAAAAGGGCAACTGAACTGAAAGAGAGCTTAGCAGCCAAAAATGGTACTTTGATCATTTTGTTTTCTTTCGAAGAGACATGTTGAGCTACAGAGAAGGGAACTAGGCATGTATAGGTACAAATGCTACTGATGGAACATTTTTTTAAGGTGCCCAAAGTTGGAAGGGTATTGGCTCCTTTTCTTGTCCTCCATGCTAAATGAGTTCCCTGAGGAGAAGAAGTAGATGAGAGTCTTTCTCATGATGGACAGATGGCATTCTTTCTTCATTTTTACCTTCCCCCTTATTTTGTACTTTTTGCACTTTTTAAACCCATTGCTCTGCTGGCTTCCCTGTTGATAGTTTCTAATAGCAATGAGTACTTTTTGTGGATGGTAAGAACTCCAAGGTCTTTCTAACTCAAACAAGCAAAAATATGTTGATATATGATTGGACTCTTGGTATAGGATCAGCAGTGGACTGAGAACCACGAGGTCAACAGTTCAAACCCACCAGCTGCTCCTTGGAAACCCTGTACAGGGTCACTGTGAGTTGGAACCTTCTCATCGGCACTTAACAGCAATAACAATATGTAGTTAACACGGTGCAAGGTGCTAAGTCAGTACTTTTTGTCTAGAGGCAAATCAGTTATTCTCCCACTCAGAAAAAATATCAGCCACTTCATGTTGCCTTACATAATAAAGTTGATCTCTTCAGTTGACATGTAAAGCCTCCCAAGGTCCATTTCATAATCACTCCAGCTTCTTTATTGACTACTAGCTGTTGTTCGGTGCTGTCAAGTTGGTACTGACTCATAGTAACCTTTTGCACAACAGAATGAAACTCTGCCTGATTCTGCGTCATCCTTACTACTGTTAAATTTGAGCAGCCCACTGCTGTGACTCTGTGTCAGTCCACCACATTAGGGGTCTTCCTCTTTTATGCTGACCCTCCACTCTACCAAGCATGATATCCTTTTCCAGGCTCTGGTCCTTCCTGATAATATGTCTGAAGTATAAAAGGTGAAGTCTGGCCATCCTGGCTTCTAAGGAGCATTCTGGTTGTACTTCTTCCAACACAGATTTGTTTCTTCTTCTGGCAGTCTGTGATACTTTTAGTATTCTTCCCCAAGACCATATTCAAATACATCAGTTCTTCTAAGGTCTTCTGTATTTATTTGTCAACTTTCAAACATATATGAGGCTTTTGAAAATACCATGGCTTTGTCAGGCACACGTTAGTCCTCAAATTGACATTTTTGCTCCTGAACACTTTAAAGAGCTTTTGTGCAGCAGACTTGCATATTCCTACTCATCAACCGGATTCCTTTGTCCTAGCTAAACCAATATACAAAACTTTTCTCAAGCTTTCCTTCCCCCTTTTCATTATTATGTTTTGTTGGTGTCATTTTTTTTCCCCCTGGGAGTCCTGCAGAATAATACATTGGACCACCAAGTCAGTTTGAACTGCAAGGTTGGCTATTCAAACCCACCAGCTGCTCATAGAAAACCCTATACAGGGTCGCTATGAGTTGGCACTGACTGGACAGCATTTGACAGCAACAACAACGTTTCTTTCTAGAAATATCTCTGCTCTGAAAATCTTACATGTTTTCCAAAAATCAGCCCAAATACTAACCCCTAAAAATATTTTAGAGCCATAAACGTCTTTTGCAGTATTTGCTGATACTAGAAGTAACTTCATTTTCAAAAATAAGCTCCTTCTCTCTCTCTCTCTCTCTCTTTTTTTTTTAACAATGTAAATATTCCCTACGATACTTCCATGATACCTTCTTACACTTTACAAATCTGGACTTCTGAACCCAAAAACCCAAAATTAAAAATCAAACTTGCTGCCATTGAGTCAGAACTGCTCCTCAGGGTTTCTGAGACTTTAGATCTTTGTGGGGACAGGCAGCCTCATCTTTCCCCTTTGGAGCAGCCAGTGAGTTTGAACTGCTGACCTTGTAGGTTAGCAATCCATGATTAATCCACCTAGACATAGGTTAATATTTTATTAAAGAGTCTACAGTCTTTTAGCCTGGCTACATCACAATTGGAATGGGTTACATTTCTGTTCACCTTCCTCCTGTGGGATTCTGCTGGAATAGAAGAATCTTTACAGTTTCTGAATGAATGATCTTTTCATGGTTGTTCACTTAGTAGATAAGAGTCTGCTATGAATTGAGCTGCATGGGATCTATGGAAACTCCAAATTTCCTGTCAATAAAGTGAAACTGGATTTTTGTATTCCCTCATATCCTACCCTCCCTTCTTGCTCTGCACCTCATATTTCTTAGCAATTCTCACACTTTGACCTTAAATTCTTCCCAATCCTTGCATGGTAAAAGTGTTCTGAAAATGCTGGCTGAATGTATTTATAATTCAAGTGTTTCTTGTAAGTACATTGTGGTTGGTGATTGAGTGCCACGGAGTCGATTCTGATTCATAGTGACCCTGTACAGGGTGTCCAAGGCTGTAAGTCCTTATGGAAGCAGAAAACCTCATCTATGGGTATATAGCACCTTAAAAAAAAATGGAGGACAAGGCATTTAAAATTTTATTATTTATAACTGGGGAAAAAATCCCACTCTAGTTATCTTCCTAGTAGATCAAGTTAAGGGCTTCTAGAAGGTAAGGCATTATCAGGATGAAGACAAATGTACCAGAAGGCTATCTGACCAAAAACAGTTTGCATACATTGGGAAAGTTGTAGACAGCATGGCCTTAACATATTCCTCTTCACAGATTGCATTGTCTACAGTGACTGCTTCCTATCACCCATCAGAATGCAGATTCTCCCTCGGATGTAGGATTCCTGCTTCCCTTCAGCAAGTGAGGGAGAATATTCAGATTACCTAAAGATTCACGGGGATATTTGGACATATCAAGTGTGTGTGTCTCTGCTATTTATGACTGACACAGTGTGTACCAAGTGTCTACCAATACAAGATGTTCATCAAATATGTTTTCTGTATTGAGAGCCAACAGTTTGTAAGGTCATCATCTGATAGAGGGAGATGGAAGGTTTGTGCATGACTCCAAAGTTGCAGAACTAGAACTGAAACCCAGGTCTCCTGATTGACCATACCAGTGTTTGCTGGAAACTACACTGTCCCATGAACCATCTCTCTCCAACCTTTGACCAGTCCTGAAAACTTTCCACCCCAACCACCACATTCATTAAATAGGTCATTTTCCAATTCAGGTATTGTAGGAGCCATTAAGACCATATGTTGTTTACAGACCTGCTTCCCTGGTCTGCCACATATGAGAACCAAAGGATGCCCATGAAAAGCATCCATGTATTCTGGAGACATTTTGTACACTGAAATATTGAAGCATAGAATATTCTGTTCAATAATCAGATAGCAGTCTGTTTTCTCAGGCTAAGTCAGGCTTTTCAGTTTTGGAGGGGCAGGTATCTTGTGGTGCATTTGGGTGATAAGGTGAGTAATTTCTTGGTGCCATGTCAAATATCAAGGTAAGAGGATCTAGAGCATCCTTTGACAAAGCAAGAGTGAATCACAGGGTGTCTGCTATGAGTCTTCTCTCCTTTGTGATCTCATGAACGAACGGGAGCTCCTGTTCTCAAGGAGTAAAGGCTTTGGAAACATATTTTTCTTACAAAGCCATCATTATTACTTGGCTTCTTGAAGTTACCTTTATTTTTCTCTAAGATGTAAACATTCTTTGGTTACTGAGTAAATCCAATTTTGTTTTTTTTTTTTTTTACAAAGTATTTTTATTCAGAATTTGCAGCAGAATTGCCTCCCACCCCTCTCTTTGTTTTGTAGCAGGATGAGAGTTCTGGAGTGCTTGCCTGTAAGGAGTTTCAGAGTTTAAAAAGTACCATTGAATTTAGGGGTGTGGGTGTGTGTGGGTGTGTGTGTATGTGTGTGTGTGTAAGGAGGGAAAAGGGTTATTCCCAAGCAGCAGTCAGTTTGTCTTCCCACCTGCACATGCTTACCATGTTTACTGACAAAAATATAATGCAAGGCACATATGCCATTTAATTTTGTGAATAGCCGTGCTAAAGAAACAAAATAATCAAGTGAAATTATTAATGTATTTTATTTAACACATTGCAGCTAAAGAATTATCATGTCAACGTGTAATCAGTGTGAAAATTACGAATGAGATATTATACATGCAATTTTTTTCAACATATTCTTTTAAATTCCGTGTATATTTTATTTACAAACACATCCCAATTCATTCTTCTCCTATTGCTGTGATTATCACTGATAGAGTAAAAACCAACTCCATAGCTTGACATTCAAGGTTGTACATGATCTGTCCTCTGACTAATATTTTTCACAGCTGTTGCTACCACATCTAACTCTAGAGTCCAGCCTCAACAGTTTACTTCTCGTTTCCTGAACAGAATATGCACTTTAATCCTTTCTATGTGCAGCTTCCCTTGCTTTCCTGCACTCTGTCCAGCTCTCCAAACACAACCCAACTTGGAAGGTAGCCTACTTTGGGTGTTAATGGGTTATAATTGGAATTAAATTCCACCTTCATTATTCAAGAATTCTATTTTAAAAAACAAACCCATTGTTCTCTAGCTTAATCTGACTCAAAGTGACCGTTATGATGGGGTAGAACTACCGCATAGTGTTTCCTAGGCTGTAACTGTTTTGGAAGCAGATTTCAACATCTTTTTCCCATGATGCTACTGCTGGGTTGGAACCGCTGGCTTTTTGGTAACCAGCCAAGTGACATCAAGGGTCCTACTTGAACCCATATTATTTGGTGCAATTAAGTGCCATGGAGTCAGTTCCACTCCTGGCGACCCTGTATAGGGTTTCCAAGGAGCGGCTGGTGAGTTTGAACCACTGACTTTCTGGTTCAAACCAACCTTGAGATCCAGTGCTTATTCTGAAGTGCCACACCAAGACTCCTGTTATTGTTGTTGTTGTTAGGTGCCATCGAGTTGGTACCGACCCATGTACAGCAGAACGAAACACTTCTCGGTCCTGGGCCAACCTTACTACTGTTGCCTGTAGTTAAAATAAAGACAGTAACTACACTCTGTGTGTGTGTGTCAGAGAGAAACTGAGAAGCTACTCATATAACGAATTCCAGCAAGAACTAAGAAAAGAAAGAAGAAAGGAAAAGAGAAAAGAAGGATGGGAACAAGGAAGGAAGAAAAGAAGGGAGGTAGGGAAGAAGGAAGGAGGAAGAGAAAAGTGTAGTGCAGTTCCTGGTACAAAATAGGTAAAATTCCCACCCATTTTTTTTACTTTATAGTTGCTTTCACGAGTTGCATTTTCTTTTCCCATCCCAGTTTGTCAACAGTGCCCCAGAGCTTATACTTAGTTGGACAATAAGCTTACTTAACATATTTTTTTGGGGGGGGGGGAATAATCCTTTATCTATCATGTTTTAGCCCCACCTACAATAACACCTACAAAAACCCTGTGCAGAGTCACTATGCATCCAAACCGACTCCATGGTACTTAACAACAACAAAACAATAATGCATGTTAGTTTTTGCTCTCCAGTTACCATTATCATACACCTTTCCTCTTTCCTGCTGCCGAAAATGCTAACAGCAGACTCCACAGCCTCTGCTCCTTAGAAATGAGTGACTCTGGAAACCGAATTGGAACTGCATGGGCGCTTGGGCTGATGGGACTGAGGCTCCAGAGCTACCACTGAAACTTGCCCACTGGAACATCACAGCCAATCCTGTCCCCTGCTGTTACAGTTTCCTAGGCAACCAATACACACTGCCACAGAAGGATATGGATGGGTAAGGGGGTGAGGCAAAATGAGCATCATTTTCCCAGTTTTTAATACTTTGACATGTTAAATATATTGAAAACCTGTGGGTAAACAGGTATACGTTGTATTATTTTGGGTCATATTGTTTAGAGCCTCTCTTGTAACTAATAGAATTGCTAGTGAATTACCAGTGATAGTGTTTTACCATTTGGGCTAGTATGTAAAGAGAAAGTGGGTGTTTTAGTGAGGTAAACATTATAGTTTTTTTAAATAACTGTCTTACCTATCTTTCTTGATACTTAATCCTGTATTTGTTATGTATGAATCCTTCTTAACTTGCTTGCTGTTAGTGTAAAAATGCAGTTTGAGGCATGTGCCTTGTATTCTGGAACCTTGCTAAATTAACTCATTAACTCTCATAGCTTCTATGTAGATGCTTTCTGTGTATATAATTAAGTCATCTTTAAATAGGGAAGGTTTTAATTCTTTATTACCTTGTAACTTGTATTTCCCGTGCTTTAGGACACTGGCTGGAACTTCTTATATAACAGTGAATAAAGAAGGAACAATGAACAACCTTGAATGATTCCCAAAATTAGATGGAAGCTTTCCATATTTTATCACTGAGTATAATATTTGCTCTGTTTTTTTCACATGCTTTCCTCTTACTTTGCTAAGAGGCTCCTTTTTTTTCCAAACTCATAAATGGAGATAGATTATATATCCTGTTTTAAATTTGCTAGGAAGTGTTTTATATATGAATGATGGAAATATAACTTCTGTATCTATTAAGATTCCTCTTCCTTTTAGGTTTTCACCATTTAGTAAGCATTGTGATTTAAATTGATTGGGTTTTAGTTGATGAAACAATCTTGTACTCCTGTAAGGAACCCAATGTAGCCATAATATGCTGTTGTTAGTGTTGTTTTTGTTAAAGTGCTGTCCAGTTAGTTTTGACATACAGAGACCCTGTTTTGGGTTTCCAAGGAGTTGGTGGTGGGTTTGAACTGTTCACCTTGTGATTCGTAGTCCAGTGCTTACCCTACAATACCACACCAGGACTCTAATATCTTTTTGTGATGCATTATATTTCTTTTGTTATTATTATGTTTAGAATTTCTGTAATTCTGTCCATGACAGAAACTTGCATGTATTTTTCTTTTCTTGTAGTACCTCTGGAAGATTTAGGTATCAACATTATTATAATCTCTTTAAGATAGTTATAGACTTTGCTTATATAAGGTATTGTCATGTTCATCCATTCATTCATCTACCCATCCATCCATCTTTACATCCTTCCATCCTTAATCCAGTCATTTACTTCACCAAACATTTGTTCCAGGAAAATAAAGCATAGAGGTTAAAAGTGTAAACTCTAGACTTGCTACATTTGAACCCGTTCTTAAAATTTATTGTAACTGTATTAGTTATCTATTACTGCATAGCAAATTACCACACACATAGCAGATTGAAGCAACATTCATTATCTAACATTCAGGAATTCAGACACTGATTAAACGGGTCCTCTGCATTAGGTCAGTGTGTCGGGTGAGGCTGGGTTCTCATTAGTGGTTAGTCTGAGGAAGAATCTCTTCCAAGTCCTTGTGATTGTTGGTAGGCTTCAGTACCTTGCAGGTTGTCAGACTGAGGACCTTAGTTCCTTGATAGCTGACAGCCAGAGTCCACCCTGAGTTTCTTGCTACATGGGCATTTTCATAGGGTGACTTATTCTGTCAAAGTCTGAAAGTTAATAGAGAGCATGCTAGCAAGACAGAAGCTACAATATTGTGCAACATCTTTACTGATGTGACATACCGTTACTATTTGCCATACTCTACTGGTTAGAAAGGAGCTCTGGTAGTATAGTGGTTACACATCTGGCTGTGAACCTCAAGGGAAGCAGCTTGAAACTACCAGCTGTTCCATGGGAGAAAGATGAGGCTTTCTGTTCCCATTAAGATTTACAGCCTCGGAAACCCTGTACAGGGTCACTATGAGTTGGAACCAACTCAATGGCATATCGCCGCCACCACCACTGGTTAGAACCAAATACACACTGATACTCAAGGAGAGGAGTTTCAAACAAGCAAGAATACCATGAGATGGAGATCATTGGAGGCTGTCTTAGAGTATGTTTATCACAGTATGTTGGATAGAGTACTTAACTTCTATGTGAATTAATGTCTTCCTTTGTTAAATGAAGTTAATAATCCTATTTACTCATAGGATCATTAGAAATACTAAATCATTTATTATTTGTAAAACTGTTAGAACAGTGAATAGCACATAATAAGTCCTGTAATTATGTTGTTCTTGTTGTTAGGTGACGTCCAGTCAGCTGTAACTCACAGTGACTCCATGCACAATAGAACTGCTTGGCCCAACGCTGTCCTTACAATTGTTCCGTTTGAACCTATTGTTGCGGCCCCTGGCCCAATCCATCTCACTGGGGAGTCTTCCTCTTTTTCATTGACTTTACCAAACATGATGTACTTTTCCAGGAAATGGTCCCTTCTGAAAACATGTCCACAATACATGAGAAAAGTCTCGACATTCTTGCATCTAAGGGACTTTTCTGGAGATACTTTGTCCAAGACAGATGTGTTTGTTCTGGCAGCCCATTTCAGTATTCTTCACCAACACCAAAATTCAAATGCATCAATTCTCTGGTTCTTTTTAATCATTGTCCAGCTTTCACATTGAAAATACCATAACTTGGATCAGGCACACTTTATTCCTTAAAGTGACGTCTTTATTCTTCAACACTTTAATTGGGTCTTTTACAGCATATTTACCCAATGTAATATATAATTTGATTTCTTGACTGCTGCTTTCATAAGCTCTGTTTGAATACCCAAATAAAATGAAATTCTTTCTTTTCTCAACTTCAATCTATTATATTGTTGTTTGTTGGTCCAGTTGTAAAGATTTTTGTTTTCTTTACATTGAGCTGCAATAATTCTTTTTTTTTCCCCCCTTTCATTGTGTGATAGTTTACATGGGGGAACATTAGCTTTACACTCATTGTATCATACATCATTTCATTGCCATACTTACCATCCCATCCATGCATCATCACCCAACCAAAGATTATACCCCTCAGGCTCCCCCTCTCTCCCCACAGTCCTCAGCACACAGCTCCCTTCCCTCCCTGGATCTCAAGTCCTCAGCCACTCCGTCTTTTCATGTCATCCTCTCTGTCTCCATCTCAGGCCTCGCTGCTTCTCTGGGTGGGGTCCCGATTTCTGTGATCATCCCAGGGGCCTTCGCTTCTGCTTCTCCAGTGATGGTCCCAGAGGCCTTCGCTCCTAGACTGAAAGGTTAATCACATCCCTCCTTGCTATAAAATATCCACCTTTACCTTTCCAGTCCTCACAATCCATCCTGATACCAATTATTCATCCCTGCGTCACAAGAGACCCATTCGCATTTCTTTTCATCAGCCCTTCCTAGACAGGTTGGATATTACTCACTTGAGACTCCACCCTCCTCCCCGCCCTGTCAATCCAAGATCCCTCTTGAAAGCTTGTAAGCCAGTCACTTCTTACCTTTGTATCCCTCCCCCCATTTTGGGTAGCCAATGTTCAAGTTGCCCATCCCTATACTGGACATATTGTAACCCCTTTTTAGGTATTCCAGTCAGTTCCAGGCAGAAGACAGACTTACAAACTTTCTATGGTGGTATTTCTCCCTCTACTCTCCCGTGAGTGTTTTATAATATAATGCATGGAAAACCAAGGTTCAAGAGTCAGCCAAGCATCTCATCATTTCATCATTATTCCCCCCCTTTCCCCATTCCAACCATGTCCCAGTCTCTGTATCCCAGAGCCCTGTTGTGCCAAGGCTGTGCCTACATCATGTATTACCTCTGTCCCATTTAGCTCATTCCTACCTGTCTGTTCTCCCATCTGCTTTGTTCCTCCATTCCCCTCTCCCTACTTGTATATTGCCCCCCTCCCCAACACCCAAGCTATCCCGTGTCTATTCCCTGCCCTGTGCTCCACCTTCCCCTCCTGTCCTTAACCCCACCCCTATGCCCTAGCATCCAGTTAATCATCCACTTTAGTGGAATAGTATGGGTTCTTTTTCTTAGTCTTTTACAGTAGTGGTCCTATGCAGTATTTTTCCTTTTGCGATTGACTAATTTCACTCAACATAATGTTCTTAAGGTTCATCCATGTTAGGAAGTGGCATGCAGCTTCCTTGTTATTTTTCAATGTAGCATAATACTCCATTGTGTGTATGTACCACAGTTCGTTTATCCATTCTTCAGTTGATGGGCACTTTGGCTGTCTCCATCTTTTTGCTCTTGTAAATAGTGCGAGCTGCAATAATTCTTACTGACGTATGTAGTCTTTCATCTTCATCAATCAGTGCTTCAAATTCTCTTCACTTTCAGCAAGCAGTGTTGTCTCATCTGCATATCACAGGTTGTTAATGAGCATTCCTCCAATCCTGATGCCTCATTCTTCTTTATATAGTATAACTTCTCAGATTATTTGCTTAATGTACAGTTTGAGTAAGTATGATGAAAGTATGCAACCCTGACACACACCTTCCCTGTTTTGCTGTTCATGTAGTCCACTTTTCTGTTTGAACTTCTGTCTGTTGACTTATATATATATAGGTTCTGTATGACCACAATTAAGTGTTCTGGAATTCCTGTTCTTTGCAATGTTATCCATAGTTTGTTATGATCCACATAATGGGGTTTCTTTTCATAGTGAATATAACATAATTAAACATCTTTCTGGTAATCTCTTCTTTTCAGCCAAGAGTCATCTGACCTTAGTATTATATCCCTCATCCCCTGTCCTCTTCGCAGTCTGACTTGAATTTCTGGCAGTTCTGTCATTGTAGAGCAGTAACCATTTTTAAATCATCTTCAGCAAAATTTACTTTTTGTGGTATTGATATTGTTCAATGATATCCACATTCCATTTGATCATCTTGCTTTGGAATGGGCAAAAATATGTATTTCTTCCAGTAGGTCAGTTAGATGCCCTCCAAATTTCTTGGCAAAGATTACTGAGTACTTCCAGCACTGCATCCGTTTGTTAAATCATTTCAATTTGTATTCTATTGATTTCTGAAGGCAACTTTTTTCACTAATGCCTTCAATGCAGCTTGGACTTCTTCCTTCAATACCATTGGTTCTTAAGCCTATGCTGCCTCCTGAAATGGTTGAACATCAACCAATTCTTATTGGTATAGGAACTCTGGGTATTCCTTCTATCTTCCTTTGATGCTTCCTGTATCATTCAACATTTTGCCCATAGAATCCTTCAACTTTGCAACCCAAGGCTTGAGCTGTCTACAGTTCTCTCCACTTAAGAAATGCTGAGTGTGTTCCTCCCTTTTGCTTTTCTAACTCCAGGTATTTGCACATTTCATTATAATACTTTTTTTTCATCTTCTCAAGCTGCATTTTGAAATTTTACTCCTTTTGCCTTAACTACTTTTTTTTCAAGAGCAAATTTCCAGTCTCTGACATCCACATTAGTCTTTTCTTTCTTTCCTGTCTTTTTAATGACCTTTTGCTTTCTTCATGTATGATGTTTTTGATGCCATCTCTTAACTCCTCTGGTCTTTGGTCTTTGGTGTTTAGTGCATAAAATCTGGACTGAGGTGGCATGAAATTAAGGTGAAATATACTCAAGATTGTGTTTTGGTCCTCATGAATTTATTTTAACTTTCATCAGCTTCAGCCTGAATTTGCATATGAACAATTGTGACTGTGTTCCACAGAAGGCCCCTGACCTTATTTATGTTAGCAGTTATTAATGTTATTAAGTACCAGGGACTATTCAAGAAATACGAATCTTGGAACTGAGTAACAAGAGAAAAATCCCAGCCTCCTGGGAGTTTATAGTCTAGCGGATGAAGGCATGAAAGAAGCAAGCACATATATAAAGGGGCTTCAAAATGTTTATGGAAACATTCCATTATCTTTTAATTCCATTTTTCTACAAACTTGAATGATATGTTTAGTGGTGGTGGTGCTACAATTTTTTATTAAAAAATGATTATAATTGTTCCCATTGGTTTCATCTGAGCAGGAGTCTGAAGGAAGTGAAGAAAAAGCCTTTTATATTTTTTAGGAATAGCAAAAGAGAAAGCTTTCAGATAAGAGTATATTTACTTTACAGAATCACATGGGGGGTGGTGGGAAGAACCACATGGAGGCTTATTTTGAAACTATATATTGTACCTCATAAATATTCATGGAAGTTATTCACAGATGACAGTTTATTCCCAGATAGCTGGGCCCATGGATACAAAACAATGCACTGTAGAATTATTGCAGAAAATGCACAAAATGGTAAGAGACCTTGCGTAACAGGCACAGTGGAGAAACTAAACTAGACTGAGTATGGAAAACTGAAGTTGAGTGGCACATGAGTTTTAATCATAATTTTGGTTTATTTAAATGTGGCCATAGCAAATGCTACTAATATTAATTTTAATAAGTACTCAATTATTTTAAAAACGTATTGAAACCTCTCCCCTTCTTTCTACTTGTTTTTCTTTTTGTCTATTCATAGTTCATATAATTAAAACACTATAAAATGATTCCAAAAGCTGAATTTGTATTTTTTCCTAACCTACATTTTCATAGTTTTTATGTGCTTGTAATCAAACTACTTTATTCCCTTAGTGTTTCATCTGTGAAATTTTTTGTTACCAACAACCATCTGGGTTTTCATTTTTAGTATTTATCTCGTTTTTCACTGTATTGGCCTGTCAATCGTACATGTCTGATTCTCCTAGACAGTAAGGTTTTGTTATTATTGATTGTTTTTTGGGTGGTGTACTTTGGAAACACCAGATGCTGTTAACAATTATGAAACGATGTTTTTCTTTCAAAATATTTTTCAAAGACATTCTCAGGAATAGATTACTAGGTATGGTTGTTGTTGTTATGTGCCCATGGAGTTGGTTTCGACTCAGCGACCCAGTGTAGGGTTTCCAAGGCTGTAAATCTACGGGAGCAGAAAGCCTCATCTTCTCCCACAGAACAGCTAGTAGTTTCGAACTGCTGACCGTGAGATTAGCAGCCTGATTCGTAACCACTACGCTACCAGAGCTCCTTACTAGGTATGGTAGGGGTCTCAAAGTCAACCTTAGTTCCAAATATTTGCGAGAAGGACTCACAGAACTAAAGAAAAACAATAAAACAACAACAGTTACATTCAGCATCAGGGTTTATTACATTAAAGGAATGCAGATTAAAATCAGCAATGAAAACAAGACACCTAACAGGCATGAATTTACAACTCTTCTCAGTGGAGTTGTGTACTTCAGTCTCCCAGCAATGGTGTGTGACAATCTGTATAAAGTGTTGTTAAGTAAGGAAACTTCCCCAAGCCTTGGTGTCTGGGTCACACAGTCAGTCACACAGCCACATTGGCAGCAGTTTCTTGAGTAATCTTAGCTTCTCCAGAGGTCAAACTAATTCAGTGTTTCATGGTTCCAAGAGAGCAAAGGCAGGCCTTCACCATAAACTACACATTTAACATAACTCTCTGGCATGGCTCAAGGCTTTAGGCATTGTTTTCAGGAAGGATATCCCAAGGGCTTTGAATAATCTCCCAGGAGCTTGTCAAAAGCCAGTCCTTTCTTGGAGTGTGCAGCATGTGAGAACCCCAAGCTCACAGAATTTTTTTATTTTATTTTAATGTTTTATTGTGAATTATGTGATAGTTTACATGAGAGAACATTAGTTTTACATTCATCCTATCGTATATTGTTACATTGCCATGGTTACAATCCCCTCCATGCATCATCAACCAACCAAAGGGTATATCCTACAAGCCTCTGGTCGTCAGCACACAGCCCCTCTCCCTCTCTGGGTCTCCAGTTCCCAGCCACTCTATCTCTCCACGTCTTTGTCTCTGCTTCCATCTCTGGTGTCACTGCTTCTCTGGGTAGGATTCCACTCTCCTCTCTTCTCCCTTGATAGTCCCAGGGACCTCTGCTCCTAAACTGCAAAGTCAATCACTCCCCTCCTTTTGCTACAAAATGTCTACCTGTACATTTCCAACACTCACAGTCAGTCCTGGTAGCAATCATTCCCTATTGTGCCACATGAGTGCCATCCCCATCTCCTTTCATCAGTCCCACCCAGATAGATTGTATACTACTCATTGGAGATTCTACCTTCCTCTGCACCGTCTGGATCTAGGCTCCCTCTTTAAAGCTTGTGAGCCAGTCACTTCTTGACTTTGTAGCCCCCAGTTTGGGTAGCCAATGTCCAATTTGCCCATCCCTGTCTACCCTGCATACCGAGGGGGTGGGAATGATCCTCACTATAAAGATTTGTTCCCTCTTTTGAGCTACTGCATCCATAGGTGTAGGTCAAGGTCTTCAAATTGTATCAGATTACTTTTTTACCCCTCTTCTTTCTTCTTCTAGTTGAGTTCTGATCATTCATCCATTGAAGCCAGGTCAAGTGGGTATTATCTGTAAGTGTGGGTGTTCTTGGCTCATAGAGTTTTAACCTTTTACTGTACACTGTGACTGAGTCCAAGGAGCTCTGGTAGCATTATGGTTAAAAATTGGGATGCTAACCTCAAGGTCATCAGTTCGAAACTACCAGCTGCTCCGTGGGCTGTCTGCTTCCGTAAACATTGACAGCCTCAGAAACCCTATACAGGGTCGCTGTGAGTTGGAACTGCCTCCACGGCTGATCACCACAACCACCACCATGTCTGAGTCCTGGTGTGGCACTGTAAGATAAGCAGTAGAAACGAGTATGGTTTGAACTGCAAGGTCAGCAGTTCAAACTCACTAGCCATTCCCTGGAAACCCTCAAGGTAAGCCGTTCAAATCCACCATCCATAACAAGGAAGATAGATGAGGCTATTTGCTCCTGTAAAGATTTTACAGGGCGGCTGTGAGTCAGAACAACTCAATGGCACACAGTAGCAGCAGTATTTAAGAGTAATCTGAAGTGTCACTATTTGAATAGACACTTGTTAGTTGTCCTAGTTGTGTGGCCTGGGGCCAAGTGTCTACATACTCACTTCCTGTGTTTCCTCATCTGTAAAATTGGGATAGTATCCACCTCGGTTAATCCATCTAAACATTATGCAAATTGTTTAACGTACTCTTGTGGTTGTTGTAAAGTGCTGTGGAGTCAATTCGGACTCATAGTGACCTTGTACAGGGTCTTCTATGGAGCACCTGGTGGATCTGAACTACCAACTTTGTGGTTCATAGTCCAGTGCTTAATCCCACAGTGCCACGTCAGGGGAAAGTTTCAGAAAGTTTATAGATAAAAGGAATTAAAATAATGAAAAATTTCCCGGGACTTTCTGATGCCCCTTCTTTCTGTCTGGCATGTTGTTGTTGTCATGTGCCGTGAAGTCGGTTCCGACTCATAGCAACCCTATACAGGAGTAGAAAGCCTCATCTTTCTCCCACAGAACAGCTGGTAGTTTTGAACTGCTGACCTTGAGATTCGCAGCCCGATTTGTAACCACTACACTATGTTGTTAATTGTTGTTAAGTGGCACAGCAATCTTGTATAGGGTTTCTGAGGAGCAACTAGTAGGTTTGAACTGCCAACCTTGTGGTTAGAAGTCCAGTGCTTATCCTACAGCACCATGCATAAGCTGTTGTAGTTAAGTGCCGTAGAGTCAACTCTGACTCATAGCGACCCATAGGGTTTCTGAGGAGCAACTGGTGAGTTTGAACCACTGACCTTATGGTTCAAATCGACCTTGCAGTTGGTCCTTCGCTTATTCTACAGAACCACACAATGCATTCAATGCGTTTGATAGGGCTCAATAAATATTATTATGAAGTGTATTCCTTATTGTTACCCAAATCAGATCTTGTTTGTTTCAAAATGTTATCAACAACTACCTGAGGCTTAGAGTCTGAAAGCCCTGCAGGAAAGACAATATGGTAGAATACAAGTCATTAAGTCTACCATCATGGGCGAAAGATGGCCCATGGCTGAATGTGTTCCTTTTTCTTTTTCTTTTTGTAGTTGCTAATATTTAAAACTAAAAGTTTCATCTAAAATTCTGATTTATGATTTCTTTTTTAAAAATTGGAAGGTGAAGAACAACCATGCTACTTTTTTTCACAACCATTTGCTGGAATGCCAATTAGTTTTACTAGAAGAGGTACTAAGAATGGTCATGGGATATCCAAGTGCAGTGCCAAGTCCCCCTCATTCCCTGTTGCTTATATGACTGACTCATTGCTCGATTCACTCCTCTTCTGAACCTTTCTGACTTCAGTATCATTTGAATTTGCTCCACCAACACAGTGATGGATGATGGACACATGCACCTGTGTGTCCATCTGAGGGTTCAGGGACCTATGTTAAATCCTTGTCCAAACTAGTGAACTTCTCACTACTTTAAAATCTAGGTTTTCTGACTGATAACTTACTTTATTAGACGATGCAGATCATGAGGTGAGAGTCCATTTGTTCTCAAGCCCCAGGAGATCTCATCAGGAGAAGGCTCCCTGTTTGTTTTTGCCTTGGTCTTAAGGCCACAGATAATGCTTTCCTCAGCTCTGTGAGAAGTGTGAACTGAGAGTCTTAGAAGGGATAGCACAGCATCCAAAATGCTACTGCAAAAAGTCTGTGGGCTCTTTTTGCAAAGACTGAAAATGGTTCCTTTGAAACAGTGGGGAATCCATACCAATAGCACTGAGCACCTATTTTTATGCCTGGGAGAATTTTTAAAGCCATTACTCCATGTTCTCTGGCTTTAAAATGCATGATTCATACACATCACAGATTGGAAATGGCAGAGACTGATCTTATGGAAGACATGTGCAGTTTTCCCTCAGCACTCCCTGATCACCTTGTAGTAGGAGAGGTCAGTAGACAGACCAGAGGTAATTGACTATTCCAGGCTTTGAGAGAAAGCCTTTAGGTTCCCATTGTTTGTCTTTGTTCCCATGCTGTAATTAATAAAGGTACTAGTGTACCGTCACATGAAACCTTCAACCTCAATGCATATATCCCAGGGACTAAAGTTGAAAGTCCTGGTATGACCCTGTATGGTAAGCACTGGACCACTTACCACAATGTCAGGGGTTCACCCCCACCAGCCACTCCTCACAAACTCTCTACAGATTCACTGAGTCAGAACAAACTTGAGGGCACTTGACAACAATTACAAACTTGAAGGCAGTATGTATTTGGTTCTTTATTAAATTTGAGGTTTCTAGTCTAGCCAAACACAAAGAATATTTTTGTTATTTCATAAATTCCTAAATAAAAATGATAATTTACTATTGCTGTTAAGTGCCACTGAGTCGGTTCTGACCCATAGCAACCCTGTATAGGGTTCTCAAGGAGCAGCAAACTGACTTTGCAGTCCAACATATTAACCCACACGCCACACCAGGACTCTAAAAATGTTACAGAAATGTTTAAAAAGAGTACTGATGGCATTATAGGATAAACACTGGTTATGAATCGAGCTGCTAACCTCAAGGTCGGCAGTTCAAAACTACCAGCTGTTGTTCCACGGGAGAAAGATGAGGCTTTCAGCCCCCGTACAGATTTGCACGGGAAATCCTCGGAAATCTTGTGCAGGGTCACTATGAGTTGGAACTAACTCCACGGTACTGAACAACAACAACAACTAACCACAAGGTTGGTTATTCAAACCCACCATATACTCTGTGAAGAAAAAGATGAGGATTTTTGCTCTTGTGAAGATTTACAGCCTTGGAAATCCATGTCGGGGTTACTGAGTTGGAACCAACTTGATGGCACTTAACAGCATGTTTGTTTTGTTTTGGATACTTCTTAATACTTCTCTGTGGTGTTGTCATGTATGGTCATCTCAACTTCTTGTCTGCTGTTTTTGGTTCTCGGTACAAAGAACTCCCTATACTATTTCTTGTTAGCCTGGTCTGTTTTGTACAAACTCCTTTAATTTCCCTTTATCAGGATATGTCTTAATTTCACTGTCTTCTTGAAGAAGTCCTGATGTGGTGCTGTAGGATAAGCAGTAGACTACCAATCACGAGGTTGGCAGTTCAAACCCACCAGTTGCTCCTAGGAAACCCTACACAGGTTACACTGAATCAGAACCAACTCTACAGCAACGAACCGCAACAAAACTAACAAGCCTAGCTGAGCAGACAGAAAAGCACAGTGAAGGTTTGGGCTCTGGAGTCCAGCAGACCTCAGTTTGCACCCTGGCACTGCTCTTAATGATATATGTGACCCATGGTAATTTATTTAAATTCCATATGACTCAATTGTCTCATCTGTAAAACTGAGTAACCTTAGCACCTTCCTCATGTTGTTGTTAAGGGCCATTAAGTCGGTTCAACACATAGCAACCCTGCATAGATGTCTTTGGCAGGGTTTTCTAGAGGAGAAAACCGAGTGAAATGTATGTATGTATATATGTTGTTGTTGTTAAGTGCCATTGAGTTGATTCTGACCCATAGTGACCCTGTATAGGGTTTCCAAGGAGCAGCTGGTAAGCTTGAACTGCCAACCTTGCAGTTCAAACAACTTTGCAGTCTGTGCCACACCAGAACTCCATATGTATATAAATAGAGAGAAATTTATCATCAAGGAAACAGCTTACAATTGGAGATCCACAAATCCCTAACAGAACAGAGAACGAGAAAGTCCCTCCCACATGTCCATTATATTGGGAGCAGGTCGCATCCGCAAGGAAGCATCCCTTTAATTGATTGTCTGATCTTAGTTACTCATCATAGAGTTAACTATACCAGTGTTAGGTTTCATCACCACAGTAATAAGCACAGCCCAACTGCTAAGCCTCTGAAAATATGGCCTAATCAATTAACACAAATCCCTCATGTGCTTGAAATGCTGACCTTACAGTAAACAGGCCAGTGCTAATCCTACATTGCTACACTAGGACTCTAGCACCTCCCTCATAGAGAGGGTTAAAGCTAAAACAATCAAACAAACAAACAAAACCATGCTGTCTTCCAGTCGGTTCAGGTTCACCGTGACCCTATAAGACAGGGTAGAATTGTTCCATTGGGTTCCCAGGCTATAAATGTTTCCGGAAGCTGACTGCCTCATCTTTCTCCTGAAGAGTGGCTGGTGGGTTTGAATGGCTGAACTTTTGATTATGAAATTAATGCTTAACCCACCATGCTACCAGGGCTCCTATAGAAAGCGTTACATGCAAGGATTCATATTAAACACTTGGGATATAAATGCACAGTAAGTAAGAAGTGTTGACTTTGGTGTTTTCTCTGTATTTATCCAACATGATGAATACTTTCTTTACAGTTGTTGTTAAGTGCCATCGAGTAGGTTCCAACTCATAGCAACCCTGTATAGGGTTTCTGAGGCTGTTTCAAATCTTTGAGGGAGCAGAAAGACTCATCTTTTCCCCGCAGAGTGTCTGGTAGGCTCGAACCATAGTCCTTGTAGTTCATATTTCAGTGCTTATCGTAAGGGGTCACTGCGCCCCTTATTTATTATATGTTGTTATTAAGTGCCATCGAGTCAGTTCCGACCCATAGCGACCCTGTACAGGGTTTCTGAGGCTGTAAATCTTTACAGGAGCAGAAAGCCTCATCTTTCTCCCGCAGAACAGCTGGTAGTTTCGAACTGCTGACCTTAAGGTTCGCAGCCCCATTCGTAACCACTACGCTACCAGAGCTGGGGTTATAATAATATAAGGAGCTCTGGTAGCGTAGTGGTTAGGAATCGGGCTGCTAATCTCACGGTCAGCAGTTTGAAACTACCAGCTGTTCCGTGGGAGAAAGATGAGGCTTTCTGCTCCGGTAAAGTTTTACAGCCTCAGAAACCCTGTGCAGGGTCACTACGAGTTGGAACCAACTCCATGGCACATAACAACAACAACAATAATAATATATACTTTATAGTTCCTGGCACAAGTAATAATGATGACATTACTAATAATGAGGAGGAAGAGAATAGCGAAGATTTGTCATAGCATTCCACTTATTATTAAATTACATTGCATGTATCTGATATGTATTAATGTTCTTCATTTTGTATGAATTCCCTTATTTAAATATCACACAAGTAAGAGTAATTTCTATTATCAGTACCATTTTATAGATGAGAAAACTAAGGCATAAGAAACAGTAACACTAGGAAGATGTTCATTGTTTTATTGTTGCTATTAATAAAACGAACACCTTTCCATTACATTACAGATATGTTTATATCCTTGTTTCAAATTCCTTCTTAGCAATCACTTTATCTATATACCTTATCTGGCTTTCCATTGATGGACACTTCAGTGCTTACTATGGTATGAACACGAAGAGCTAGTTTTGAAACCCATCACATTTTACAGAGGAATCTGTCTGCCTGCTTGGATTAGCTTTGAAATGTATTTTACATCCTTCCCTTCGCTGGACAGATTTAACTGGGGGGAGAAGTCTGTAAGGTTGTCAGACCAGCCCTTGAGACAGGCAATATGAGTTTTTTTGGACAATGCACATAGGCAAGCAAGAGAGGAGAGTAGATGACATGAATATTTTTAACCTGTGGATTCTCTGGTTTGTGCGCAAAAACTATACCAGTGAAGAAAAGCACAAGTGACATCAAAAAATAAGTGAGCTGAGAGACTTTTTACATAGACTTAATGCATAGATGTGCTATTCAAACCTCATTGAAACTTTGCTGTTTCCATGGCTCATTCTCTATGGTTAGACACCACTTTTTCAGTGATGCCCTCCCTGTCTGTACCATTTATAGCTGCAACTCCCCTCCTCACCTTCAAACACTTCTTTTCCTGGTAGCTTTTTTTATATAGCCCTTACCATTATCCAAAAAGGATTACATTATATTTAGTTGTCAACACCTCCCACCACTGGTGGTTTACTGGAACCTGCTTGCACTAGTTTCTGAGAGCTGATTGTTAAATATGCAGGCATTTTGCAAGTTGTTGTTAAATTGGCCACAGTGGAAGGATTCACACTATGGAAAATGACTACTACAAAGATGGTTTTAGTTTTCTGAAAGCTGGTTTACCAGCACACTAATGTTGGTGTTTGATGCTGTGGAGTCAGTTCCAAGCCTGCATAGGGTTTGCAAGGTTTTTTGTTGTTTGTTTGTTTTTAAATCTTTGAGGGAGCAAAAAGCCTTATGTTTATCCTACAGAATGGCTGGTGGACTTGAATTGCCGACCTTGTGGTTCATAGTCTGTGGAGCAACCATGCTCAGCATACTATTACCGCTCTTGTTGTTAAGTGCCATAGAGTTGGTTCCAAATCAAAGCAATCCTATATGGGGTTGGTGGGTTTGAACTGCTGATCTTGTCATTCAAATCCACCTTTTACTCCAGTGCTTTATCCTACACGCCACACCTGGGCTCCATTATTATTACTGCTCACCATTGAATGTAAGTTCCATGAAAGAAGTATTTGTTTGACTACTGCTAAGTAGGAAAGTGTCGCACATAGTATTTTAAAGGTGTTTCTTGAAATAAATAGGGAATGAGTGTGTGGTGAGCGAGTAGAGTGATCAAACACAGGAACGGAAGAGCAACCCTCACAATGAGACTCAAAGTTGCTTTTCTTGGGGCAGCGGTCTAATGCTTCTCAGTGTGAGCATGGTGAACTGAGTTGCTAAGTGAATTTTATTAGATCCCAGGGTAGAAATGAGTCATGGGACTGTCTAGAGTTGTGAGTTTCTTTCTTCTTGCCTCCAGTCTTTGACCTTGAGCCAATGAAATTTTTTCTGGTTAGATTTAGTAAATCAAGCTTTTCATTGCTTAGTCACTAAAATGGAAAAGAACTAAGGAGTATATAAACAGAAACCTAAAAAAAAAGCCACAACATTCCATGCACGATGAGGAAGTTCAAACAACTTGACTTTAGAGTTTACTTTCTTTCTTCCTGCCTAGCCTTACATTAACAAGATTCTTTCAAGAAGAGTGATCCCTAATTGTGTAACTTGACAGTCTATAATTGCATTACACATAAGTTGTATCATTCAGTGTTGCTGATTGCTGAGAACTGTATTATCGTGTGGCATGAACTCTGGGTTTTCCTTAATGTGTCTCTCTTTCTGGAAGGAAGCTAGACATTCAGAAATAAAGCAGTTTGTCAAGGTTAAATATAGACTACCTATAATCTTTCAGAGTCCTCGTGTGGCACAGAAGGTTAATGAGCCAGACTGCAAAACCATTGAACTGCAAAGTCGGCAGTTCAAGCTCACCAGCTGTTCATCGGAAACCCTATACAGGGTCGCTATGGGTCAGAATAGACTCAACACAACTTAACAACAACAACAATAGCCTTTCAGGGGTGTGGCTCTGTATTGCTGTCAGTTAATCTAGTTAGCACTAGATTGCTAACTGTAAGGTCAGTGGTACAAAGACTTGGTACAACACTCCTTGAAAGCCTTATTTAGGGTCACTATAAGTGAGAACCAACTAGATGGCACTTAACAACAACAACTGTATATCAAGAAATTTTCATTTTATTTTCCATGGAATTTTTTCATTAGCTGTTTGACACTTCTTGGTGTCAGAATGGGTAATTTGACTTGAAATTTCATCATTTGCCGGGCATGAGCATAGGAAAAAAATGGGATTGAATCTGTAAGGGCTTGAGTTGAAGAGGAAAATATTCCAAATATAATAGATAATGAAATATGTGGATAAAGGAAAAACTGAAAATATCTAATGCCTTCTTAGAATAAAAGAAATTCTGGAAGTTTAGAAAAGGTGATATGAGGACACTGGAAAGGAAACACTCTGTCCTTATGTTTCATTAGTGCGTCTATGAAATCTGCAAGTGAACACTGAAGAGTAGTTGAAGACATAGATCCAGAGATTAAGCCCTACCTGGAATTAAGCAAAGTTGACATTTCTGAGGACTGTTTCTAAATTGTTGAAGTTATGAAGGATGAATAGCCATTCTAAGTCCTTTGGGACCATCATTAGAGTAAATATAGCTTCCATTTTATTTATGTTTACTGTGTGTGATCTACGGAAGTCTGGTAGCACAGTAGTTAAGAGAGGGACTGCTAATCGCAAGGTCAGCAGTTCAAAACTAACAGCGGTTCTGTGGGAGAAAGGTGAAGCTTTCTGCTCCTGTGCAGATTTGCAGCCTCAGAAACCTTATGCAGGGTTACTATGAAGCAGAACCTACTCCAAGGCACATCTCCACCACAACTACCATGTGATCTACATTAAGCCAAAGACTTTGTAAGCATCTCCTTCTGACGTAAAACAATACTATGTAGTAGGTATTTGTATCAATTAGGATACTTTTAACAGCAAGCGTCAAAATGCCAATTTAAACTGATGAAAACAGTAAGGAAATAGATTATATTAGAAATAGAAATTTAATAGTCTACTGATAATGTGGGCTGTTGATGAGGTTAGATCAGGGGTCTGACTATTTTTATACACTGTTTTCAACTATGTCTTCTTCCACATGTCAACTTTACCATACTGTTTTGCCCCACATTGACTCTCAGGTGGATGTCGGGCACCATGCTTCATAGTTCTTATCCAATGGGAGCAAGGGAAACTCCAATTATGGAATATAAGTACTTTCTTTCAGTATATTCAGCATTTAGACCAAAAATCATCAGGGGGTGGGGGTGGGATGAGGCAAGTGCCTTGTTTTGCTTGTTCTATGTTCCTGAACCAATCCACTGAAACAGGAGAAGGCCTGATAATAATCCTCCAGAGATTTGGGTCCGTTTCCTGTATCTAGAGGAGGTAAGAGAGGAGATGCCTGAACACATCTAAGTCTCAGTAGAAAAGGCTGAATAGATATCGGATCATGAAATACCACTGTGAAACTGTTACCCTGAGTCTACAGATAGGAAAACTGTAAAGCCAGTTCATCAACTTGTTCAGAGTTAGGTTGATAAAAAAAAAAAATGAAACAATTAAGATGGGAAGAAAGAGAGGGAAGAGGTAAAAATGGAGAAGAAAGACAATAAAGAGAAGGTGAAAAACTCTATGTAACATTTAACTATGTTGTCTGAAGGGTTAACAAGCTTGACTACTAATCAAAAGGTTGGGGCTTTCAGTCCACCTGGAGGCCTGGTGTGGCGCTGTGGACTGCAAAGTCGGTTTGAACTGCTAGGTCGGTGGTTCAGGCTCATCAGCTGCTCCTCGGAAACCCTGTACAGGGTCACTATGGGTCAGAAGTGACTCGACAGCACTTAAGAACAACAACAACAGGAGGTACTTTGGAGTCCTGGTATGGCGCTGTAGGATCAGCACTGGACCGAGAACCACAAAGTCGGCAGTTCAAACCCACCCAACTGCTCCTGGGAAACCTGTATTCAGGGTTGCTTTGAGTCAGAACTGACTTGTCAGCACGTAACAACAACAACAACAACAAAGAGGTGCCTTGGAGTCTTGGTATGGTGCTGGAGGATCAGCATTGGACTGGGTACCACAAGGTCAGCAGTTCAACCACCAGCTGCTCCTTGGAAACCCTATAAAGGGTCGCTATGAGTCAAAACGAACTCAACAACATTAAATAACAACAGAGCTACGCTGGAGTCCTGGTGTGGCACTCTAGAATAAGCACTGAACTACAAGGTCTATTTGAATTGCAAAGTCAGAGGCTCAAACTCACCAGTCACTCCATGGAAACCCTAAATCGGGTCACTATGAGTCGGACAAATACATTTTGTAATGTATCAGGCACTGTTCAAGTGTAGCATTTTATCAACCAACTTGACTGCACTTAGGGACAGAGGTACCTTGGAAGAAAGGTTTGGTGATCTTCTGAAAAATCAGCCATTGAAAACCTATAGAACACAGTTCTACTCTATGTGTCACTATGTGTCAACTTCAACTTCATGTGTGTTGTGTTATTTGTAATGTATCAGGCACTGTTCAAGTGTAGCACTTTATCTACAACACTCAATTTTTATGACTAGTCTTTCAGGTGGTTTATTGTTCTGATTGCTCTTCTACAGTTGAGGAGACAGAGGCGCATAGTGTTAAGTAGCTGATGAAGATTGCACAGCACGACCAGGAGTTGGGAGTGGATGTTGGAAGTCAGGTAGCCCTGGAACTCTGTGTCTTAACCATTCTGTTGCACAAACAAACAATTCCAATGCCATCTAATTGATCGACTTCAACTCAGAGTGGCCCGATAGGATAGAGTGGAATTGCTTGGAAGAAGACAGCCTCATCTATCTCCTGAAGAGCAGCTGAAGGGTTTGAACTCTGTAGTTAGCAGCCCAACACATAACCCACTATGCCACCAAGACTTCTAATCCATGCCACCATATTGTTGTTGTTGGTAAGAGCCTTTGAGTCAATTGTGACTCATAATGACTATAAGGTTTCCAAGGAGGGGCTGGTGGGTTTGAACAGCTGACTTTTTGGGTTAGCAATCCTGTGTTTATCCTATAGCACCCCACCAGGACTCCCACTCTTCCATGTTTGTTGTTGTTAAGTGCCATTGAGTCGGTTCTAGATCATAGCAACACCGTGTGGGGTTTGCGAGGCATTCAAATCCACACGGAAGCAGAAAGCCTCATTTTTCTCCCTCAGAGTGGCTGGGGAACTCAAACAGCTGACCTTGTGGTTCACAGTCCTATGCTTATCCTACAGAGCCAACACACACGCACACACACACGCCACTCTAACATTCTTGTTGTTGTGAAGTGCCATAAAGTCGGTTCTAATCCCTAGCGACCCTGTATAGGGTTTCCAAGTAGCAGTTGGTGAACTCGAACCTCCAACCTTGCAGTTCAGACAGCTTTGCAGTCTGGTGCATTAACCCACAGTGCCATACCAGGACCCTTTAATTCCAACCCTGGATTTTCTTACATCAAAGCTCCTGGTTTAACCCTGACACAAACTGCTGGACTATTGGATTATTTATTCTAGTGGCACTAACACCTTGACCTTCTGACCTCAGTGATTCCCCAGTTTGCCTTGACTGAAAATGACCTTTCTATCCATTATTTGCTGATGAATATGTCTTTTATTACTTACCTTCTTTCTTCAAATGAGAGTGTCACTTCTGTGGATTGTCTTGACATCTTTAGCTTTCCTTAAGGGTTGCCTGTGTTTTTTTGTTGCTGTTGTTTATGTTTACTCCACTCTTTACCCTAATCTCCATCCTGTGTTGATTCATCAGAGAGCAGTAAGGTTAAGAAATTGCTGACATGTAAATGAGGTACAGTAACAAAAGGAAAAAAAAAAGCTGCGTCTGAAAGACTTCAGTCTGTTTGATCAAGACATCAATACAACTGTTAAATGAATTCTCTTTGAAAATATTTTCATTTTTGTTTTATCAACCTTCTTCAAAGAATAAGGAAGGAAATGAGGAAATGTACTTCAGAAATGGAGCTACAATGGAGGCAAAGCCTACCTCATAAGGCAATCTGAATCCAGAATGAGGTCTTTTACTTTAGCATGCTAAATATACATTAGTTTGGTCAGCTATGTATTTAAGTACTGAGTTGGCAAAAAGAAGGAAGTTGGAAGCTTTTATTTATTTTTGAGGTACTAAAAGATATCAGGAGTCCTGGCATGGTGCTGTGCATTAATGTGCTGGACCACAAAGTCGGTTTGAAGCAGAAGGTTGGCAGTTCAAGTTCACCACCTGCTCACCGGAGATTCTATACAGGCTCGGTATGAGTTGGAACCTACCTGATGGCGCTTCAACTACAACAGCAACAAAAGGTATCAGTCCCACAAAGTCCTGGCATCCTCAGTGCATATGACAGAGGCTTAGGGATTCATGGATGAGGTGGTAGATTTAGATTTAAAGAAGCATGTTCTCTAGTTCTCTTTCTGGATATCAGCTTTCTTGGTTGTGAAATATTTTTTGGGGGTCATACACAGATGCTTATGACTATCTCTATTAGGGAGATGCAAAACTAAACAACAATGAGATATCATCTCACGCCAGAATTAAAAGCAAAGCTCAACAACACAAAAAACAACAGATGCTGGTGAGGTTATGGAGAGACTGTGACCCTCCTTGAAAGCTGGTGGAACTGTAAAATGGTGCAACCACTGTGGAAAACAGTATAGTGTTTCCTCAAAAAGTTGGAAATAGCAATACAATATGCCCCAGCAATCCCTCTACTTGGTATACATCTCCAAGAAATAGGTGCCATGACACCCATGTTCATCACAGCACTGTCAGTAGCAAAAACGATGGAGACAGTCTAAATGCCCATCAACAGCCGAGTGCATAAACAAAACTTTGGTACATACAGACAATGGAATACTATGCAACACTAAAGAATAGCAATGTATTTGAAAAACACCTCACAGAATGGATGAATCTGCAAGACATTGTGCTGAGTGAAATTGTTGTTAAGTGCTATCCCGTCAGTTCCAACTCATAAGGTTTCCAAGGAGCATCCCGTGGGTTTCAGTACAGACCTTTCAGTTTAGTGCATTCTCCTGCAACTCCACTCTAGGACTCCTGAGTGAAATTAGTGAATCACAAAAGGATAACTATTGCACAAGACCATTATTGTAAAAGCTCAAGACAAGGTTTTCGTAGTGAAGCATACAGGCCAAAATGATGAAACTCAGACATTACCAACACCTAGAAGCAAAGAGTTGCTGGGTCTGGGGGCTTAAGACCATAGTCTCAGGGGACACCATGGTCAATTGGCATACCATAGTCCATAAAGACAATATTCTACATCCTAATCTAGTGAGTAGCAACAAGGATCTTAAAAGAAGAAAAAGAGTGATGAAAATTGAATATGTATAAAATCAGTTGGGCTCCTTGTGTGGCACTGTAGGATAAGCCCTGGACTGAACCACAAGGTCTCGTGTTCAAACCTACCAGCTGGTCCTTGGAAACTCTGTACAGGGTCTCTATGAGTCTGAACCAACTTGATGGACCTTAACAACAACAGAACCTTGGCTAATGAGCCCATGGGCTAATGGATTGCATGAACATCTATCTCCATGACTGAAACAAGAAGAACTAGATGTTGTCCAGATACCACTGCCAACTGCTCTGAAAGGGATCACATTAGAAGGTGCTGAATAAAGTGAGAGAAAATGTGGAGCACAACTCAAAATTATAAAAAAGATCACCAAGCTGTGATTCATCAGGATGGTGTTTGGAAAAACATTGACTACTTTGAAAAAGTTTAATCAATGATATAAGTTACAAGCATAATGATACCTAAATTCAGAGCTATTATGCCCAGGTGACTAATATGAAATTAAGGTCATTTCATGTCTATTTTAATCATATACTTATAATAGGCTTAGGAAGTGTTTGTACCAAAAGCTTATCGCACTGATTTACAGAGGCCATCACTGTGATCAAATTCTTTGGACTGCTTGCATAACCTCAATTGTCCACAGTGTTTGTCCTTCAATGTGGATTCCACAGACCTCCAGAAACTTAAGCCAAAGTTGTTCTAAATTGGCGTGCCTTCCTCAGAAAACCTTTTCTTCAAACCAATGACTGTCATCTTGTAATCTCAGATCTATACTCAAATTTTGCAATGGGGCAGTGGGGTGAGATTAAAACCTCTAAGCATCTTAAAAAAAAAAAAAAAAAAAAAACCTCAAAATTTTTAAAAAAGACTGGTTTGCTAGTCAGTAAGAGACTAGAGGAACCCGAGACTTCTACTCTTGACTACTCTTCGTGTCTGAAATGGAACTTATCCTCCTCACCCAAGTGGTAGATAGTTATATCACAGGGAAAACAACACTAGTAAGGTCCAGTCACCATGGAACATTCAACCATTCAAAATCAAAAGGACAATATTTATCTAAGGACAAAGCTCAGAAGCTCTGTGGCGGAAAGTAGAATGAAAATAAGAACCACAGGATGGAAGTGGGATAACTGTCGTTACAAGAAGGGAATTTTAATTATTGAAACAAAATCAAGTGTATGAATTTTAAATATAAAACTGATGATCTTCTCTGTAAACCTTCGCTCAATTCCTAATAAAAAGTTTTGTGTGGTTTTTTTTTTTTAAAAAGCGCAGAGTACAAATGAGTCAACTAAGCATAGTCCTCTTTTAAAGTAAACACTTTAAGTAAGGTGTTGTCTCTTGAATCCTATTGTTGATGTTGGAAAAGACTTTTCATGATGTTATTATAATGGATGTTTTTATTACTGCATTTGAAAGTTATTAAAAACACAGGAGTTCTTAAAACAAATGCCTTGCGGCTTTGTGAAATGGCTTTGATTGGGTAATGTAATACATTTTGTGTTCTCAGGATAAAAGGAATGCTGCTCTAGCAGATGTCAACATTGTATCTGAAGATGACTGGGGTATTATAGCATTCCCAGCATATATGCATTCCTGTTTATCCTTTCAGCCTTTATAACAATAAAGACAAAGAGAAATAGGAAACAGAGTTTGATATCTGCTTTTAAATGTTTGGTTATGCACACAGTAAGGAAACTTTAGTGAATAATTCGTTTATCTATTATGTAAATATAGGGATGCAAGATTTTATTTATTTAAGTCAGTCCTTACAGGTGAATGGATATGTACCATAGTAACCTGTTTTGTACTTGTCATGGACCAACTATGTTCTTAGAATTTTTTGGGTCTGGTTATGAGAGGATGAATATTAAATGGGCTCAAAGTTCTAACCAGACCTTGATTATCCTCAGAATTGGATTCCTTGTGGATTCTGGAATTGTTTTCTAAATATACATCGTTGTTCATGGAATTGACCCCAAACATACCAATCCTTAAAGACAGGACATTGTTTTCCTTGTCACTGTGGTGTTTGCTGTTACTCAGACCCTGAAACAGTCACTTAGTAATTTAAACTCAGAAAGGCTCATAATTTCTTATACTGGATTTCTTTTTAAGTTAATGTCGTCTAAATTAAAAAGTTGTAGAAGAAAAAAAAAAGAAACCCTAAGAGCTTTCATCTCTTTTCTGTCTTGCCCCCTTCCCTCCCCACCCTCATTAAGCTAATAATGCAATCCTACTGTCATCAAGTGAATTCCAGCTCATCATGGTCCTATAGGACAGAATAGAGCTGCTCTCTAAGATTTCTCAAGTTGTAAATCCTCAGGGAGGTGAAGTGCCTCATCTTTCACAGGTGAAGTAGCTGATGGGATTGAACAGCTGAACCTTTAGCTAGCAGTCCAGTGCTCAATACACTGCATCACTATGTCCCCTTTACATTTGAGTTGTTGTTGTGTGTCATCAAGTCAACCTTGGCTCATAGCAACCCAGTCTAGTGTTTCAGAGGAGCAGCAGGTGTGTTTGCACTGCCAACCTTGTGGTAAGCAGTCCAGGGCTTATCCTACAGCGCCTTTTAAATGGATAAATACAAAAGATGTTGCTTTAAACATTAGCAATTTTAGAAATCCTCACCTTCAAAAGTGAAGCAAATCATGAGTTAATCTTCTCATTGCTTTTGTTGTTGTTAAGTGTTAGGGAGTTGGTTTCGACTCATAGTGACCCTATTTAGGACTTCAGAGGAGCAGCTGGTGGGTTTGAACTGCTGACCTGCGGTTTACAGTCCAGTGCTGATTCTACAGCGCCACTTCAGAAGTCCTCTCATTAGTTTAAGGCAGTAAACTGTTGGTAACAAAAGTACGACTACTTCCTGTGTTCCTGAAAGGTCTATAGTATAAACTGCATGCAAATGAGACCTCTTGCTTCATTATTTTGATGTTTCAAGCCTTCAGATTCTATAGTGTACTGACTAGAACTAAGTCCTCTTGTTCTAGGAAGAAACTACATACCACTTTTGAAAACCCTGGACCCGTATTAGTAAGAACGCGGCTGTTTCTGTAGCGTTCTTATATTCTTTATAGTAAATCATTGGTGAGAGTCCCATAAGAGCCACAAAAGATAATGTTGGAAATAAGTAATGGCTTTTATCATTAGCTGGAGGGGTGAGTGACTCCAGATCAAAATTCTTTTCATAAATCACATCACAGTTTGTTTCTTTCCTTTTCTTTTAAGTCTAAAGAAAAGAATGAATAGGTAAGCAATGACAAGAAATTTTCAAGGGAGGACCATTGCAGCACTATATTCTTCCCAAGTACTAAATTTTTATTTCAGACACAGGATGAAAGGTCCTTATCTGTAGGCCTGGAATTCATTGGAGATCTTCATGGGTTTTGGCATTAGTCTTCCTCTGGTTATAAGAATTTCATAGCACACAGTCACCAGGTCTAAAGGATGCATTCCACTCCCAACTCTTTTCTGTTGTTGGGAGTAGGTCTCTCTGATTTCTGCTTCCTTCTCTCTTCTTTTACCACTAGTAAGATAAACAGTAAGGAGCTCTGGTAGCATTGTTGTTGTTGTTGTTATGTGCCTTGGAGTCGGAACCGACTCATAGCGACCCTGTACAGGGTTTCCGAGGGTGTGAATCTTTACGGGAGTAGAAAGCCTCATCTTTCTCCCGCGGAGCAGCTGGTAGTTTCGAACTGCTGACCTTGCGGTTCACAGCCCGAGTCGTAACCACTACGCTACCAGAGCGGTTACGAATTGGGCTGCCAACCTCAAGGTTAGCAGTTCAAAACTGCCATCTGTTCCACAGCAGAAAGATGAGGCATTCTGCTCCTCAGAAACCCTGTACAGGTTTGCTATGAGTTGGAACCGACTCCACGGCACTTAACAAGAACAACAACAAGATAAATAGTGTTGGAAACTATACCCCAGGAAAACTCCCCTTACATTTGGTCAGGACTGTGAAGTGATTAAGGAGTCCTGGTTGCATTGTAGGGTAAGCACTAGACTGCTAACCACAAGGTTAACAGTTCAAATCCACCAATCTCTTGCAAGAGAAAGATGAGACGTCCTGTTCCCATAAAGCTTCAGAAAACATACAGTGTCTCTGAGTAGAATTGGTGCAATGACAGGTAGCGTTTGTTCGTTTGCTTCCTTTCCTTAGACTGAAGGGATTAAGGAAGTTACATCCCACCCTTAATCCTTTTATGGATTTATCCCATCAGATCCCATCATGGGGGATCATTACATAATTTCCACATTACATCGCTACATAACTGCTGAACCACTGAGCATCATGGCACACACAATTTGATTTATGATATAGACTTACAAAACAAAACGACAACAAGCCAGACAAACCAACAAACATCCAAGAGGATTTCCAAGGATGTAATCTTTACAGACACAGACAGCCACATCTTTTCCTTGTGGAGCAACTGGTAGTCTTGAACAGCTGACCTTTCAGTTAGCAGCTGAACACTTAACTACTTTATCACCAAGGCACTTATTTACCTTCTCAGTGCTATCTATTGCTTAATGTTGTTGTTGTTATGTGCCGTGGAGTCGGTTCTGACTCATAGCAACCCTGTACAGGGTTATCCGAGGCTGTAAAATCTTTACAGGAGCAGAAAGCCTCATCTTTCTTCCACAGAACAGCTGGTAGTTTTGAACTGCTGATCCTGAGATTAGCAGCCCGATTAGTAACCACTATGCTACCAGAGGAGTCTTTTTGCAGTTGTATGAGGGTGCTTTTATGGTGTTAGCAATTTAACAAATGAGCCTAAGTTAAGAGAAGTCAGCTGACCGGTCAGAAATTCCATTCAGTGCTAATAAGTGGCTGGGCAGGAATTTGAATCAGTGTCTGTCTGCAAGGCCAGCTTCATGGCATGTGACGTGCGTAGTCCCACAGAGCCTCTTGCTCAGAAGGGCCATATTTTGGCATCACCGTATTTTTGCATGTAATGTGCCCATGTAAGTAATGAATGGAGCCATATAGCATGCATAGTGCACAAAGGAAACTAAGCTTTCAGGGGATGGTGCAGTTTGAAAAAGTAAACAGCACATGCATCGTATGCATTAAAATACAGTCATGCTCTACTCTCACCATGGCGAATGGCCAGATGTTTTGCACTGGGCTCTGACTATTTTGTAGTCGATCCTGATTGTCTGAATCTAAAAACCCACACATACTCCTCCAGTTCCATCACACCTCTCCCCAGGGGTGAATCCTGCCTTGTAAAATAATCCCAGCAAGAATTCATAGTTATTATTACTAGCCCAGGGATATGGCATAGCAAGATAATGTGCTGGACTGCAAGGTCATTTTGATTCAAAAGGTTGGTGGTTCGAATCCACCAGTCACTCCTTGAAAATCCTATACAGGGTCACCATGAGTCAGAGCCCACTCAATGATAGTTAACAACAACTACCAGCCCATGGTGTGCCCTTTGTGTAGTCCATCTGCCTACATTGGTGGTGGTGGTGGTGGTAGTGGTGGTGGTGGTGGTGGTGGTGGTG
>NW_006408521.1:9681706-9690936 GCF_000296735.1 Chrysochloris asiatica | reverse complement strand
GGTGGTGATTATGTGCCATGGAGTCGGTTCTGACTCATAGCGACCTTGCAGAGGGTTTCTGAGGCTATAAATCTTTACGGGAACAGAAAGCCTCATCTTTCTCCCGTGGAACAGCTGGTAGTTTTGAACAGCTTGACCATGAGGTTAGCAGCCCAACTTGTAACCACTATACTAGCAGAGCTCCTGCCCAAATATGTAACTTACTTTATAACTTACTGTATTCATTGTCAAACTGAAACTTTGAGATGACAGATATCCAAAAGACCAGTTGTTAGCTGTCTGGTTGCCTAAGTGCCAGATGAGAATTCCAGGGTGATGCAGATAGTTAATGTACTGGCCTTCTAACCAAAAGGTTGGCAGAGTCCAACCAAAGCTGTGTTAGAAGAGAGGTCAGGTGATCGAGTTTTTAAAGATATGGCAATGAAGGCCTTAGGGAACACAGTTCTACACTTGGGGTCTCCATGAGAGGGAACCAACTCCACAGAAAATGGTTTTTAAAGGATATTCTTATTTCTACATATAGAGACAATTTTCTTCTTATTTGTCATGTTCTAATATGTTTCACTATATTTTGGATGTTTCTAAAACATATTGGTTTTCTCAAAGAGATTGCTACTACTGAGTTATTTCATTAGTAGTAATGGCATTGAGTTAGTATTTGACATATGGCTTTAAGACATTTTTCTACCAAATCAAATACTTTACATGCTATAATAAATAACTCAGTTTTGAAGCCAGGGAATTGACCAATATAGAGTGCTTTCATTTTCTCATTTATTGTTTATAGTAAAAGCATTTGAGATATAATTTTCCAATTTGAGAGCTCAAGACATGATATTAGTATAGTTTGAAAACTTAATTTTATCAAGTCCAGAAATAGTTTTGTTTGAAGCCATGTTGAAGACAATTACCCAAATGGTTTTCAAGTGTGATAGATATTTTGATTAATAATCTTTATCTTCCATTTTATTTTGAAATTTTCTCTATTGCAATCATATATTACCAGAGCTTTGAAGAATATTAGAAATTATCTGACACAGCCCTTTCATTTTATAAGTGAGGAAACTGAGGTCCAGGGAGCATGTGTGCTCTGTTCAAGATTGCACAGTCAGATAAATACCCCAAATTGCACTAAGTACAGTTCATAAATTCCTAAAATTTAAGTCTCATCCTATTCTGTCAAAAGGAGCCCTGGTAGCTTTGTGGGTGCATGTGTGACTGCTAACCGAAAGGTCAGCAGTTCTAATCTAGCAGCTGCTCATTGAAATGAGGATGATGCTTCTCAAAAACCCTGTACAGGATCGTTATGAGTCAAAAACTGATCAGACAGCACACCATTATCACCACCAGCGTTACTTCATTACACCACACAAATATCTTCGACATGTAAAATCACTAAGATTTCTTTTTTAATATTCTTTCCATGATAAATATTTATATATCCTCTAACCTCAAAGTTTTGCCTACTGAATCCCAGAACTCTGGAGAAAACTGTGAGATTTTCAGTAACAGGGCAGCAGTGTTTTTGAAATGCTCAATGTCATGTCTGAAAAAATGACCTCCTTCCAATTAAATTCTCCACAAACAATAAAGCCTGTACATTGTTTTGGTAATTTTATAACCTTGTAACACATTTTATAAAAACAAATTACCTAGCTAAATATATCAGTGAGCTTATGTCAAATTAAGCACACTGTGAAAACTGGTCCAGGGATAAAGAATACAAGCCAGGTGGTGGTGTGCCATCAGGTTGGTTCTGACACAAGAGTGCCCTAACATAGGGTTTCCAAGACTGTAAATCTCTACAGAAGCAGAAACCCACATATTTGTCTCACGTAGCCACTGGTGGATCCAGTCTGCTGACCTTGTGGTTCACAGCCCAATGCATAACCCACTATAATAACCTTATAAGCAAGGTTGATGTGGTTGTTGTTAAGGTAGCTCTGTGGAAACAAATATTTTTCTCATCAGGTAGCTGGGCTTTTTGTTGACTGGAGAGGGTGCCGGGAAAGACAAACTGAATATATTTTCAATAAAGCCAAATTGTGAATAATGTGTTACGGACCACCACTTAGATAAGGATCTTCGGTGTTGTTATTGTCAGGTGCTGTTGTTATTGTCAGTTCTGACTCACAACATGTATGACAGAATGAAACAGTGCCCAGTCTTGCAGCCTCCTCATAATCATTGCTGTGTTTGAACTCATTGAATGTCTTCCATTTTTTCACTGATGCTCTACTTTAGCAAACATGATGCCCTTCTCCAGGTGATACTCACTACTGACATGTCCAAAGTGCATAGACGAAGTCACTGGACTTGCTCACTTCCAATGAGCCTTCTTCCAGTACTTCTTCCAAGACAGATTGGTTCAACCTGTGGTTGCCAACACCATAATTCTTCACATACACCATAATTCAGAGGCATCAGTTCTTTGGGCTTCCTTTTTTATTGCCCACTTTAACATGCATATGGTGGTAATTATGTGCCGTGGAGTCGATTCCAACTCATAGCGACCCTTTACTGGGTTTCCGAGTCTGTAAATATTTACGGGAGCAGAAAGCCTCATCTTTCTCCCATGAAACAGCTGGTAGTTTTGAACTGCTGACCTTGTGGTTCACAGCCTGATTCGTAACTACTACGCTACCAGAGCTCCTTTTAACATGCATATAGGCAACTGAAAATACCATGCCTTGGGTCAGGCATATCTTAGTCCTGCAGGTGACATTTTTGTTTTTTAATACTATAAAGAGGTCTTTTGCTTCAGATTTGCCCAGTATGTCATTTGACTTCTTTCATTGCTGCTTCCATGAACATTGATTAGGGATCCAAATAATGAAATTCTTAACCACTTCAATCTTTCCTCTGTTTATTTTGATGTTGCTTATTGGTCAAGTTATGAATTTTTTTGTTTTGTGTATGTTGCGGTGTAGCCTGTACTGAAGACTATAGTCATTCATCTGCATTGCTGAGTGCTTCAAGTCCTTTTCATGTTCAGCCAGAAAAGTTGCATATAGTAGGTAGTTAATGAGAACCTTTAGAATATGGAAATTTATTTCAAACTGCTGTATTATTAATTTGAAATATTCTTCCTCTTAAATGTATCCACATAAATTATACTCAAGGGATGTTATATAATTGTACTGACTTAAGACAGCTAGTAATAGTCTTTTGCAGGATAAGCAGTCTCTAATAGGATTTGAAAACAAAATTTTGATTACATGTTTTTGAGAAAGAATCAGAACAGAATCTTTCTTAAAAATATGCTCCTTTCCTGTTTTTCATTACTAATTGGCTTGTCATTTACTGATTCATTTCCATTGTGCAAGGAACCTTTTAATGTTTTGTAGAGATACTACCCTTGAAAGAATAACTTTGTTCTTTAGCCTGCAACTTCTTCCCACAGACTGTTATTGTTGTTGTTATGTGCCGTGGAGTCGGTTCCAACTCATAGCGACCCTGTACAGGGTTTCCGAGGCTATAAATCTTTATGGGAGTAGAATGCCTCATCTTTCTCCTGCGGAACAGCTGGTAGTTTCGAACTGCTGACCCTGAGGTTTGCAGCCCGATTCATAACCTCTACGCTACCAGAGAATAAAAGCTGCCAATTACAGCTAAGGATGGAGCATCACAGATATAGAACTGAGATATACAAGTCAAACACTGGTCACCCTTCACATTCCTTGTAGGACCAAGTCATTTTTTTTCTGAAACAAGTGGTATCTTGGTGAATCAGCTGTGACATTTCACACACGTACTGCAGCTATATAATCCCCTCAGTGCTGCTGGTCAGCGGGTAGGAGGCAAACTAGGGCAGACAGACAGTTCTAGGAGTGAACCATCGCTATGCTACTTGTTTGCCCACTGAGACCTTGGCGGGTTGGCTTTACTGACCCTCAGAAACTTTGAATCGAAGTCCTTTACTAGATTGGCTTATAGAACCCAAACCAAGGATGTTGCTAAACATTTGATAATGCACAAATCAGCTTCCACGGCAAAGACTTCTCCAGTCCAAAATGTTAGTTTGGTTGAAAAATCAAAGATACCAGATTTTTATTTTGTTTTTAATTTAGCCCTCACAAACAGTGGAATTTATTGTCGTCCTATTTTATTGAAGGAGAAATGACAGCATTCAGAGATCCAGTAAATTTCAAAATGAGTCACGGAAGATATTGTTAGTTGCGGTAGCGTTGTCACCTGCTCATGAAGAACAAAGAGTTGTCTGGTCTTGCATCACATGTTTCAGTCCATTGTTTAGGCTGTTGCAATTGAAAGTTTTCCTCATTAATTGTTGGAATTAGATTACCAGCTGTTTTTCTTTAGGGTGTCTTGGTCTGGGAGCTCCACTGAAACCTGTCCACCATGGGTGACCCTATATTGGCGGCATACTTTTCAGCATCATTGCAACATGCAAGCCACCTCAGTATGTCAGAGGGATGGTGGGTAGATGAGCATGTTGTTGTTGTTGTGTGCCGTGGAGTCGGTTCCAACTCATAGCGACCCTACATAGGGTTTCTGAGGCTGTAAATCTTTACAGGGGCAGAAAGCCTCATCTTTCTCCTACGGGACAGCTGGTAATTTCGAACTGCTGACTGAGATTAGCAACCTGATTTGTAACCACTACGTGACCAGAGTTTCTTGTGGATGAACATAGATTTGGCTTAATTCTGAATGCAGGCTCCTTAACCATTTCTTCTAACTGGTGGTCAGGATTTGATCATTCTCTCTGTTTCTACCACACATTGCTTCTTTATTGATTAAATATCAGACTGAATGATTATAAGACTGCTTTGTACAGGATGAGCGAGTTTTAATTTTTTAAAATGTGAATAAAAGAATTCCCCTATATAATAATTGTGGATCTAGGTTGTCATTGCACTTCTTCTCATTAGAGGTGTGCAACTTGCAAGGTTTGCTGCACTTGCTGGTATCAGAGTCCTATGGAATCTTTTGTTATGGTTTTCAGTGTTTGTTTTAAAATTCCTGCTGTCACTGATGCCTTTCCGTGGTAATGTATCTGTTAAGGGAGATTTATAGTTCTATCCTTTTAAGAGAGAATATTCACACTCTCGTTTTGCCTTTTGAGGCTCATACACATTTTCACAAAAGTACATTATCATTTTTTATCTGGTGTCAGAGAGGATTTTATCATCTTCTGAGTTAGGCGACCTGCTCTAGGCAGGGAAAGGATAAGAACTGTCAGAGCTAAGAGGACTGACTTTATTCCACTGATTTTCTTGCCTGTCAGAAAGAAACAAAGAATAATAAAAACTCATCATTTGCCATTTGCAAAACTGTTTATACTTTCCCTGAATATGCTGGTCTCTTGACATTAGCATGGACCTTTTTTTTTTTTTTTTTTTGCCATAGTGGATAATATATTTTATATGATGTGGTGTTTTCAACAACCACTACAGAACTCCTGAATCACTGTGAACTGTGTCTGGATACAAATAAATCCTCTCATTTTCTCTATTGGATATTTTCCTTTGCCCACAAAAGTTATATTGGTTTCTGATACTTCCCCAACCCCACTATGTGAGGCCCCTGATGAATGTCTGGACAAGACATAGTAAGTATCATAAACCGAATCTCCTACAGAAATCCATGTAAGCACACTATATATACGTCTACTCTTCTAAGTCAGACCCATCAGTTTAATCAATTGTGAGACTTTGTAAATGGTACAGCTTTTATATTATTGAATTTTTATCTAAATGGAAAGGAATGATAACCACAGAAAGGTTGTTTTTTAGTAAATTTACTAAGAAGTAAGGAAGGCCAAGTTCATCTCATTTGTGTGTTAAAAATGCTGTTCACCCCAAACTCAAAACCACCGCTGTTGGTTCTGTCTCACAGTGGCCCTATGGGACAGAGGAGGACTGCCTCAGAGGGTTTCACAGATCTTTTAGGGAGCCAATTGTCACATCTTTCTCCCATGGAGCAGGCTGTGGGCTTGGACTGTGAATATATTGCTTGGCCATCGAGCACTTTAAGCATTGTTCCACCAGGTTCCTTTGAAGATCATCAATACAGAGTAAAAAGGTGAACCTAAGGAGTAGAGTGGTGGCGGGTGGTGTTAAATCAGCCTTTACAATCACATAGGTCTTCACATTTTGACTCCTGTTAAGATCTCCAAATGAGGGCAGGCATACTGTGTTATAGATGGACTGGCAGAACTAAAGGTCAAAGATAGCCCTCGTACACCTTTCAACTTCTGTCTCATTGTTAAACCATACTACCTGAGGAGGGAGACCTGGTGTGGCACTGTGGAATAAAGCACTGGACCGTAAGGTTGTTTTGAAGGACAAGGTTGGTGGTTCAAACGCACCAACTGCTCCTGCAAACCATATACAGAGTCACTGTGAGTTGGAACCAACTCGATGGCACTTAACAATAACAACTTTCATAGTCTGTGGAATCCTGCTATGGCTCTATAGGATAAGCATTCAACCTCAAGTTTGGTTTGAACTGCAAGGTTGGAGCCGACTTGTTGGCACTTAACAACAATACTCACAAAATTATTAGGAAATGAAGTAACTTCATAGTGTACTATGCAGGTTGCTGTTATTGTTAAGTAATGCCGAGTTGGTTCTGACTCATAGCGACCCTTTATAGGGTCTCCAAGGAGTGGCTGGTGAGTTCGAACTGCCAACCTTGTGATTCAAATCAACCTTCCAGTCCAGTGCATTATCCCACAGCACCAAACCTGGACTTGTGAGTAGTACAGCCATTCTGCACTATATTTTTGCATGCCTAATCAAAAAGTATTGCAGTTTAAATGTTGATAAGAAGCAAACTAAATATACCACTTTGGCATTTCTTCATATATACATGAAGAACTTCAAAGAATAGAAGTGGTATTGACTTATCTTGATCTCTGAGACTCCCATATGCAAGCCATCACCCCTGGACAGTATTTAGCATGAACTCACAGGGACGGGGAGAAGCTGTTCTGATGATTTTTTATTCTGTAACAAACCACCAGGAGATGACAAGGACCTCACCTGCAACCCATCATAGGGATATTGCAGGGTCAGGCAGCGCGTTTTGCTGTTATGCATGGGGTCATCATGAGTCTGCAAGTCTGTTTCTTCAGAACTTCATCTTGCATGTGAAGCATCAACACTTTCACAACCTCTCCACATAATGACCTTTTACATTCATTTATCAGTGCCTCATTGTCTACGTTATTTCTTAGACAGATTACTGCAGGAAAAAAAAAATCTAATTAGTTCTGCCATTATTTTGAACCATGTGCCATTATGTTGTTGTCGTTAAGTGCTATCATGTCAGTTCCAATGCATAGCAATCCTGTGTGGGATTTCCAAGGAGCGAATGGTGTATTTGAACCACTGACCTTGGGATTCAAACTGCCCTTGCAGTCAAGTACATTATCCTTCAGCGTCACACCAGGACTCCATGTGCCATTATAGATACTGGCTAATTTATGTTTTGACTGTCCTTTGTTCTCATGTCTGCCCTGGTCTAAAGAATCATACCTAGAATTAAAGACAGGGCTGGGTCTTTACTTATCATCTAAGCAGAAAAATGGGATGAGGGTAGGGGGATAGAGACACTGAATAGATTGAAGTTTTTGATATTGGAAGAGAGAGATCTCTGAAGTATAATAACTCTAGCAATTGGGTTGCATTCTTACCCATTAGGGAAAAAGGAGGATATTGATTTGTAAGTGAAGATATTGGCCATGTTCTGCTAAGTACTGCTGTGACTGATAGGACATTAGATTGAAAGGAATGCTCGCTCACCCTTCAAGTAGGGAGGCTGTGTTACAGAAGAAATCTCTTCTGTCTTAGGGAGAAATGAGGTCTCTTTAACTATGCAAATCTAAGTGTGTATGCAGTTTGCTCCACATTTTTCTTAACTAAACTATCAAGTTACTCTGCTCAGATTAAGATACCTCCTGGGGACCAGATACTGACAAATTGTTAAGGTTAAAGATTTAAAATTTTCATTTCAATAGCATGAAATATTATATTATGTTATACCAGTATAGATGCTTTTGTTTTACATTGTATAAACAAATAGATTTGGTAATAGGACTCATCAATGTTTGGCTATTCAGAAAAGGGATACAGGTTAAGATTGATTTCCTTTTTAATTTAGTAAAATATATATGCGTGTACATATATGTGTATGTAAACGTAAAAGTGGACAAGTTTCCTCCAGAGAATCACAGCATGATCCTATGAACAAAAAGAGCAGTTTGCTTCAGAAGGAACCTGAGAAGTCTTTAAGTGCTATTTAGTTGCATGGGCCACTGAATCAAACTGCAGAGAGTTGAAGCAAGACATTACCACGTTCTGGCTTTTCTGTTATCTCAGGCTTTGGGGCGCTCAGCTGTACAAATGAAATGACAATGCCTTTCACATAAAGCTGATGACCGTGGAATAGCTATAATCCATATAATAATGGAATAAATAAGAAGCCTAACATCTTAATGAATGCAGCTAACTTCAGTATTCTGAGCCAGATAATATTCAGAGTGGTGATGGTGGTGGCTGTGTGCTGTGGAGTCGGTTCTGACGCATAGCGACCCTGTAAAGGGTTTCCGGGGCTGTAAATCTTTATGGGAGCAGAAAGCCTCATCTTTTTCCCACGGAACAGCTGGTAGTTTCGAACTGCTGACCTTGAGGTTAGCAGCCCGATTTGTAGCCATTATGCTATCTGAGCTCATTAATATTCAGTGTTGTTGGATTCAATAGGATGTACAACAGAGCTGGCACTGGGTGAAGTAAGGGAGGCCTTCACCGTGGTCATAGCATTTATGGGAACACTTGACAGAAACAGTAGTGAGGATAAATCAGAATTTAATGCGATTTTAGAAAATCAGTCAAAAAAATGCATAACTGAATTTTTTCATCATACATGAATAAATGATCAAAAAATGTATTCTTTTTTTTTTTTTAATTGTGATTTGAGTGAAAGTTTACTCGGTAGATCATCAATTTTACATTCAACAAATCCTATACTTTGTTTCATTAAAATGATTATAATCCCCTCCCTGTGCAATCAGTTAACAGTATTTCTCTCTATTTGTTTCAGCTTTTGTTTTTGTTTTGTTTTAAACACTCAGGCATATATATTAATTTACACCACCAATGGGTACATTCTGCAAGTTGGCCTCCTGGCCATCAGCTCTCAGTCCCTCTCTTCCCATGATTCTAGAGTCCTCAGCTACTTCCCCTACCCATGTCCCCATCTCTGCCTCC